>NC_133408.1:168689090-168992121 GCF_049350105.2 Macaca mulatta | reverse complement strand
AAAAGACTACATTTATTGAATGCTTTCTACATTCCGAATACTACCTTGTTTTGGCATGTATTATCTCATTTAATCCTTATAATAATGCTATACAGTAGGTGCTTTTATTATCACCATTTCACAACTGAGGAAATAAGTATGGACAGCATAAGTGATTGACCCAAGATCAGAGCTCATAAGACACAGCTAAGACCTGAATGCAGGTACCTCTGTATGCTTTATCTGAAATGCCCTTATCTTCATATGCTTGTTGAATATATTAACCCTGAACTGCCTTGTAGGTCAAGAATCCCATCTTCTATAAAACCTTTTGAAGCAAGAGTCAAAAATGACCACAGTATAAATTTGGAACAAATGTTTCTGAGTAATTGAGTTGTGTAATAATATGAATAACGAAATGTATATCTGAGTTAAAGTATGCAGATTGATTTTTCATAAATAAGAACTATGATCTGGACTTTAATCAAGTAACAGATAATGATCAATATTGATAGAGGCATTTTTTTATTAGTGTAGAACTACAACTCACTGGTTCTACTGTTCTCCCCTTTTCCTAAAACAAAGCAGAGAAAAGACCTTGAGATGGGAGAGGTTTTATAGAGATGTCAACAGGGCCACTAGGGCATCTTACATAGCTCTATCTCATTAGTAAGGTAGCTTTATTGCTAGTATGAAAATAAACCATGGCTGTTCCATATGGAATCAGGTTGGCATATGCTTTGCTTTTTTTTTTTTTTTTTGAAACACAGTCTTGCATTGTTGCCCAGGATGGAATGCAACGGTGCCATCTCAGCTCACTACAACCTCCACTTCCCGGATTCAAGCGATTCTCCTGCTGCCTTACTCAGCCTCCTGAGTAGCTGGGATTACAGGCATGTGCCACCACGCCTGGCTAATTTTTGTGGTTTGTTTTTTTTTTTGGTAGAGATGGGGTTTCACCATAATGGCCAGGCTAGTCTTGCACTCCTGACCTCAGGTGATTTTCTCACCTCAGCCTACCAAAGTGCTGGAATTACAGGCGTGAGCCACCGTGCCCGGCCTGGCATATGCTCTCATATTTGTATATACAAACCTCCAATTTTATCTCTTAGTCAAGATTTAGGTCTCTACCTAAAGATTATTCTTAGCATAAGGGTTTTTCTTGGTTTATGACAGTATTTCTAATTTTTAAAGCCCATACATAGTAAACCTAGATAGAATCAAAACATTTTCAAGATGAAGGGAGCCTTTGAATTTGTCCAGATCAATCACTTCTTTTTACAGTTAAGAAGTTGAGACCTAGAAAGTTTAAATTACTTGCCCAGACATGATATATTTAGAAAAGATAAAAGTTATGAGGAAAAAAAGTCAGCCAGAGGCTCTTCCTAGCTATAAAGAGAAAACGATCTGACAGCAGAGTATTTTCAGGTGGAAAGAAACATAAAATAGCAAAACAGTTTAGGTTAGTATGTTTTAACTTTTTAGGGCCATGAGACCTTCCCTTCCTTAGAAAATCTGATTAAAGTTACAGACCCTCTTCTCTAGAATCTAGAAAGTCTGGAATAAGCATATGCTTACACAAAATTTGGTATACAATTTCAAAGGTTCATTGATCCATTCAGGTTAACAATCCTTGGCCTAGGTGAAGAAAATAAATCCTGCAAACCCTCCAAACAGCAATTATGGAACTGGAGGGGCAGGGACAGAAACAAAGGCTAATAAGTATCATATTTAGTAAGTATTATATACTTAACTAGATGCCAGGCAATGCATTAGATCATATACATGACTCATTTAATCCTCGTGACAATCCTATACGATAGGTTATTAAAATCTGAATTTTATTTCTTCATTTGTTTTTAACTATGGCACAAAGTTCAAGAGATATAAAAAGTATATGGTGGGCCGGGCGCGGTGGCTCAAGCCTGTAATCCTAGCACTTTGGGAGGCCCAGACGGGCGGATCACGAGGTCAGGAGATTGAGACCATCCTGGCTAACACGGTGAAACCCCGTCTCTACTAAAAAATATATAAAAAAAAAAAACTAGCCGGGCGAAGTGGCGGGCGCCTGTAGTCCCAGCTACTCCGGAGGCTGAGGCAGGAGCATGGCGTGAACCCGGGAGGTGGAGCTTGCAGTGAGCCGAGATCCATCCACTGCACTCCAGCCTGGGTGACAGAGTAAGACTCTGTCTCAAAAAAAAAAAAAAAGTATATGGTGAAAAGTCTCTACCCTTTTCCTTCAGCACCTGAATATCCTCTCTAGAGAGAAATCTTACTTGTACATTCTTCTACAGACATTCTTTTCATAAAAGCATGTATGTGTGTGTGTGTTGGGGGGGTATTGTTTCTTTTTCTACACAGATGGCAGCATATCATACATATAGTTCTGCATCCAGTTTTCCCCCTCAACATTATCTTGAAGACTTTCACTATCAGTATACAGAGTTGCCTTACTCTTCTTAACTTCTGCACATTGTTCTGTTTTATAGATATACCAATATTTATTTAACCAGTTCCTGCCAATGGACATTTAGATTGCTCCTACCTTGTTCTATTTGTTTATCACCATGATATAATGCTGTAGTGAATATCCTTCTACATGTGAATGTAATGCATTCTACATATGAATGTATAATGCTGTAGTGAATATTCTACGTGTGTGAGAATATCTGTAGGATAAATTTCCAGACGTATCTTTCATCCAGACATATGCTTTTTTGTATACGTGGTAACTGAAGATCCTTCTCCCATATTTTCAGAAATTGTTTTGGAATCCACAAGGGAAGGAGGTCCTGGTACCCAAAGTAGATTGATACTGTAATACCTATTTGAAAAGCTTTCACTTATGAAATGCTACTTGAGTGTAAAGTAAACAAGGTAAGGGATACAACTGAAAGGAGAGTCAAATATTCCTTAGAATAGTGAAATAAATGTCTTTTAATTGTGGGGGTTGCGTGTTTTCCCTCGTCATTTCTACCCCTGGCAATATAAAAAAATCTAGACATTTGTATCTGTACATTCATTAGGCTATAATTCAATCTTTCCAAGGACTGTAATTGTTCACTATCACTGTCCAAAAAAAAAAAAACACACAGAGGTGAGGAAGGGAAGCAAAACTTTCCCGTTAAGCAGCAGTAAGCTAAGCCACAAGTGAATGCATCAATACCTATACAGCTGAGGGTGATTTTGAATTTAGACCAGTAGTCCTTAGTTATTTGACCTGTCTCCATGCAGTTTCTTATCAAAGCTGTTGTTTTTAAAAGTAGACTTTTAAAGAGCAGTTTTAGGTTCACAGCAAAATTGAGTAGAAAGTCAGAGAGTTCCCATATACCCTCTGCCCCCTCACAGACACAGCTTCCCCCACTATCAACAACCTTCACCAGAGTGGTACATCTGTTATAGTCAATCAGTAAGCCTACACTGACACATCTTTGTCACCCAAAGTCCATAGTTTACATTTGGGTTCCCTCTTGGTGTTACACATTCTATGAGTTTAGACAAATGTATAATGATACGTATCCATCATTGTAGCATCATACAGGATGATTTCACGGCCCTAAAAATCTTCTGTGGTTTGCCTATTTATCCCTCCCTTCTCCCAGCCCCTGGCAACCACTGATCGTTTCACTGTCTCCATATTTTTCCTCTACCAGAAGGTCATATATTTGGAATCATACAGTACGTAGCCTTTTCAGGTTGGCTTATTTCACTTAGTAATATGCATTTCAGCTTCTATCACACGTTTTCATGGCTTGATCACTAATTTCTTTTTAGCACTGAATAATATTCCATTGTCTGGATGTACCACAGTTTATTTACCCACTCACCTACTGAAGAACATTTTTAAAATTGCTTCCAAATTTCGGCAATTATAAATAAAGCTGCTGTAAACACCTGTGTGCAGGTTTTTGTGTGGATGTAAGTTTTCAATTCCTTTAGGTAAATACCAAGGAGTGGAATTGCTGGATTGTTTGGTAAGAATATGTTTAGTTTTCTAAGAAACTACCAAACTGTCTTCTAAGTAGCTGTACAATATTGCATTCCTACCAAAATGAATCAGTTTCCTTTGCTCCACATCCTCATTAGCATTTGGTGATATCAGTGTTCTGAATTTTGGCATTTTAATAGATGAGTAATGGTATCTCAAATGGTTTTAATTTGCACTTTCCTAATGACATATGATGTTGAGCATCTTTTTAAATGGTTATTTGACATCTATATATCTTTTTTGGTGAGTTGTCTATTCATGTCTTTTGCCCACTTTTTAATCAGGTTGTTTGTGTTCTTATTAAGAGTTCTTTTCATAGTTTGGATAACAGTCCTTTATCACATAGGTCTTGTGCAAGTATTTTCTCTCCGTCTGTGGTTTATCTTCTCATTCTTTTGATACCACTGTTTGTAACAGTTGAGAAAATTGAGACTCTGAGAAGTTTAACTACTCAAGGCACACAGTAGGAAATAGCAAAGATAGGACTTTAACTCTGTTCTTACTATCATTCCATGTTGTATTTCCTAGGATTTATTTGAAAAAGGAGACATAATACTGAGGGAAAAGAAACAAAACCAAGTACCAACCACCACCACAACCACTCTGGTTGTGGAAAAAGGAAACTGCACACCCTCACTTTCTCTTATCCCACAAATCCTCTCTGATAATCTTTTCTGTTACCATGTTTCAGTTATCTATATGCTGATAACGCTAAATCTCTACTTAGAGCCCAGATCTCTCAGATCTATATACTTAATTGCCCACTGGACATCTCCACTTAAACATCCCACAGGTTCCTCAAATACAGCCTGTCCAAAACTGAACTCATCATCTTACCCCCTAAACCTGCTCTTCCTCCTCTAGGATTACCTATGTCAATAAGTGAGCCTCTATTTTGGAAACCTGGAAGTCACCCTGAGATTACTTCCTCCTATCCTACCATTTCATTTGCAAAAATGGCCCCAATATATAATTCTGTGCTCTCCATCCAATGATCCTATCATTTTCTTCCTATTTATGAACCCTTTCCTAGTTTCATATTCCTCCTTTTCTAGCCTAGACTTCCTGTCCATCTTGATAATGACTCCTAGAAACACTTTCACTCAGTGATCAATGGTCTAGACAAAAGCAAGCCAACACCACCACCACCTTCACTCCCTTCATTATTTTTGCCAGGCAAAACCTAAATTCTGATGACACATACCAATCTATTAATTCCATGTTTGGGCCCAAGCAGCTACATGTTGCAAGAGAAAAACCATGTGTGACTAAGCTGACAGGTTTCATATTAAAATCACCTTCCCAAACATCTAATGAGCATCAATAGTTCTTCAGTTATCTTACGAAGTTTCTTTAGTAGGCATATACTCCCCTATCCTCTCCCAAAAAGAATATTGTATGTTTGTCCCCTCAACTTCTTCACCTTTGCTTTCAGGTGGCAGACTTACTTTATATATAATAAATAAATAAATAGGCCGGGCGCGGTGGCTGAAGCCTGTAATCCCAGCACTTTGGGAGGCCGAGACGCGTGGATCATGAGGTCAGAAGATCGAGACCATCCTGGCTAACATGGTGAAACCCCGTCTCTACTAAAAAATACAAAAAACTAGCCGGGCGAGGTGGCAGGCGCCTGTAGTCCCAGCTACTCGGGAGGCTGAGGCAGGAGAATGGTGTGAACCCTGGGAGGCAGAGCTTGCAGTGAGCTGAGATGCAGCCACTGCACTCCAGCCTGGGCGACAGAGTGAGACTCTGTCTCAAAAAAAAATAAAAATAAAAAATAAAAAATAAATAAATAAATAAATAAATGTAAGAAAACAGAAAAATGTCTGATGTAAACGCTCTCCCTTTCCAATCACCAGGCAAACCTCAAACCTCATTTGCACAGCTTCCTTCTTACCCTCTCTCACTGAAGAAGAATTTTTCTCTTTTTTCTTTTTATTTTTTTTGAGATGGAGTCTTGCTCTGTGGCCCAGGCTGGAGCGCAGTGGCATGATCTAGGCTCACTGCAACCTCTGCCTCCTGGGTTCAAGTGATTCTCCTGCCTCAGCCTCCCGAGTAGTTGGGATTACAGGCACCTGTCACCATGCTGGCTAATTTTTGTATTTTTAATAGAGATGGGGTTTCACCATGTTGGCCAGGTTGGTCTCAAACTCCTGACCTCAGGTGATCCACCTGCCTCGGCCTCCCAAAGTGCTGGGATTACAGGTGTGAGCACCATGCCCGGATTAAGGAAGGACTTCTATCTGTGCTCTAGTCTGTTCCCTGTCAAGTTCTTTTTTTTTTTTTTTTTTTTTTTTTTTTTTTTTTTTTTTTTGAGACGGAGTCTTGCTCTGTCACCCAGGCTGGAGTGCAGTGGCCGGATCTCAGCTCACTGCAAGCTCCTCCTTTCGGGTTCACGCCATTCTCCTGCCTCAGCCTCCCGAGTAGCTGGGACTACAGGCACCTGCCACTTCGCCCAGCTAGTTTTTTGTATTTTTTAGTAGAGACGGGGTTTCACCGTGTTAGCCAGGATGGTCTCGATCTCCTGACCTCGTGATCCGCCCGTCTCGGCCTCCCAAAGTGCTGGGATTACAGGCTTGAGCCACCGCGCCCGGCCTCCCTGTCAAGTTCTTAAGAACTTTTTTTCCTCCCTGCTTCCTGCCCCTCTTAAGGACTCTTTCCACATGACCTGGTCCCTTACTTATCTCTCCAACCCCATCTCCCACCACTCGTTCCTCTGCTCACTATACTCCATCAACAGTCTTCTTTTCCAGCTTAGGGCCTTTATACATACTGCCACCTGCTTTGTTTCCTTCATAACACTTATAATTTTTGGTTACTTCAGTTTGTTTTCTCTTTTGTTGCTGACTCATCTCACTACTATCACAACCCAAGACAACCACTGATCTGTTCTGTTACTATAGATAGATTTGCCTTTTATGGAATGTCATACAAATCACATGGAATCACAAAATAATCTTTTATATCTAGCTTCTTTCGTTTAATGTTTTTGAGATTCATCCACACTGTTAAATGTGTAGTTCATTCTTTTTTATTGCTGAGTAGCATATTACATGGGTGTACCATACTTTATTTATCCATTCACTTATCGGACATATGGTGGTGTTTCCACTTTGGGGCCACTATGAATCAAACTGCCATGGACACTTGTGTACAGGTCTTCAAGTGAACAATGGGCTTCATTTTCTTGGGTAAATGCATACATGAGGGTGAAATTGCTGGGTCACCTGGTAAGAGCATATTAAATTTATAATAGACTGTTTCCCACCAGCAATGCATGATCATTACAATTGTCCCACATCCTCATCAGTAGTAGCTATTGTCATTCTTTTTAATTTTAGCCATTCTCACTGTGGTTTTACTTTGCACTTCTCTCATGGTGTTGAGTATCTTATGTGCTTATTGGCATTCATATAGTATCTACTGTGCTATGTCTGTTCGAATCATTTGTCCATTTAAAAAACTAGATTGTCCTATTACTGAGTTGTAAGATTTCTTTATATGAATTCTAAATACCATTTTTCTGTATATGTATTGTGAATATTTTCTCCCAGTCTGTGGCTTGCCTTTTTATTTACTTACCTGTGTCTTTTGAATAGAAGTTTCTAATTTTGGAGAACTCTATCAAAACATTTTCTTTTAGAGTATTTTTTTGTGTGCAAAGAAAGTTTTGCCTACCCCAAGGTCATGAAGATTTTCTCCTTTGTTTTCTTCTATAGTCTATGATCCATTTTGAGTTAATTTCTATACTTGGAATGAGATCAGAAACGAAGTTCACTTTCCCCCCAAACAGATATCTAATTGTTCCAGCACCATTTGTTGAAAAGAAAAATTTTTCCCCACATAATTATCTTGGGTTTTCAAAATCCAGTTCATTTTATAGGTAGAGGTCTATTTCTGCAATTTCCCATTGCTCTAAGCTCCCCTTCTCCTTTTCTTCTTAAGTATTAAGCACAGAATAGTCTTCAAAGTCATAACTGATAGCAGGGAAGGTGGCTTAATTGTCCATATATCTCTAACAAAGTGACATCAGCATGAAGGTTTAATTCCTATTATAATGCAGGACAAATAAGAAAACATATGAAAATTAATGCTAAGTTCATGATGAACAGACCACTAAAAACAACAATATCCTAGTGCCCTCTAGTGGGAGGAAACGGTAATGATATGCCAAGCAAGAAAGATGAGCTAATACACACTACTTACAGGGATATCGAATACCAAGAAATGTGACTAATATCTCCATGCATTCTCCTCATGCTTTTTAAGACAAACATTTTTTTTTTTTTTTTTTTTTTTGAGACGGAGTCTCGCTCTGCCGCCCAGGCTGGAGTGCAGTGGCCGGATCTCAGCTCACTGCAAGCTCCGCCTCCCGGGTTCACGCCATTCTCCTGCCTCAGCCTCCCGAGTAGTTGGGACTACAGGCGCCCGCCACCGCGCCCGGCTAGTTTTTTGTATTTTTTAGTAGAGACGGGGTTTCACCATGTTAGCCAGGATGGTCTCGATCTCCTGACCTCGTGATCCGCCCGTCTCGGCCTCCCAAAGTGCTGGGATTACAGGCTTGAGCCACCGCGCCCGGCCAAGACAAACATTTTTAAATACAAAAGGAAAACGTTTTGCTTTTCTAAGCAACTTTAATCCAACGTGAATGCAATGAAACAGAAAATTGGATAGACAAACAAAACAGGTATTTGGAATTTATATCCCCATAGTATACTTCCCTATATAAAGGAAATGGGGCCAGAGGCCAAAGGAAAAGAGAAAAGATTTTACATAATTAAAAGATGTAAATAAAATTGTTTCAAGATACATAGTATAAATACATTATCAAGATATATATGTTAATATATACTTGTATATAACACATAATGTGTAATATTATATACATATACACCAAATTTTTCTAGAATGAAGCACAAGATGATGTCAACAATGACTGCCTGTGCGGAGCAGGGGTGAGTTGGGAGAAAGGGAAGATTTACATATCCCTTATTTTAAACATGTAAAATAAATGCTCTTACTTTAAAATGTAGGTCTACCACTTTGAAACAGTCTAATGGTAATTTTATATGCTTACACATGAACTCCCAAAATAGGTGGCAAGTGAATAATACTGTGTTTAGAACAGTGTGTTCCAAAGGTTGATTATAATTAACCCTTGTTAAGTCCCTCAAGGTACAAAGCTACACAGCCGCATTCTCTAACACACAGAAAGGAGATGACTATAAGTTCCCTCATCTTTTAACTGGAAGTTCTTGGTATATTCACCTACCTTTTGCCTCTTTATTCCTATTTTAAAGGAAGGGGTCTCCTTCAAACTACTTCCCTACCTATATAATTTTAAAATCTATTATTCTGGTCACTTAGGTTCAAAACTGAGTCATGACTCTTACTCTTTCCAAAAATGTCCTTTGTTTCTTCCGAATATTACCTTTGAGTAATGGGGAGGAGGAGTCTAAGAAGACTTGGGTTTCTGGTGCTCTCCTACCAGCTGATAGGTGAATGATGATACCGAGTAACAGGAATACTTCAACACTGGTGTCCCTTCCCAGCTCCACCCCTGGACTTTTGCATATAATTTCCTCAATTTAAAATGCCTGCTCGGTCCCCTTCTTATTAAACTCTATTTACTTTCTTCTCCTTCCCTTCTCTTCTTTTAATGTCAAAGTACATGCTGGTTCCCACATAAAGCTTTACCTTTATATCCCTGGAGATAAACCATTCTCTGAGTGGTTTAATGGTTATAATTACTGCCTGTACCACTTAACAGACTTGTAGTCCATGCTCCTTTACACTGATACTCTTCTCTATAAGCACTTGCTAATTCTTCCCAAGTGTTGGTAAGTTCTCAAGATTATGGACAGATTACACAGTTCGTTTCATTTCTACTATCTTGCCCCAAATAGGTTTCATATGATAACCATGAGTGTGTTATTCCCACCCTTGAAATTCACAGGCATTCGACAACAAAGTTTTGGGGACAATAGTCACTTTTACTGCTATCAATGACTTACACATACTCAGTCCTCCATTCCCATCTTCATCTGCCTCCCACCTCCATCACCACCCTGCCAGCCACTGCTGCCGCCAGATCTCTTCATTCCTATACTTTCCCTTTCTTTCTCTGGTAAGTGGTACCAAATAATTATATGCTATGCTCTCAGTTAATTCTAACGAAGGGGTTCAGAGTATGCTACCCTGGCATAAGAATTATTTTGCACTGAAGGCAACTGAGAAAAAGCAGACACAAGAGAAGTTCTCTGCCTCCCTCCCCACATCCAGCTTTCCTCTACCTTTGTGAAAAGTGTCCCCCAACCACACTTCCCTTACAAGGAAGGAGATAAAAAGCCTCATCACTGGAGAAAGCATGGCACTCAGAGTCAACACAAACAAACGTTGCTAACTAGCCTTTATCTACCTAGTTTTCCCATATATTTGTGTTCCCACACTTGCTACCCCTAGAAGCTCAATGTCCTTTTCCTTTGTCTTGTCACTTCTCTAAAAAATTACTATTCTTCGCTAAGATGCTATGTAACCCCAAGTTCTAATTACCTCTTTGAGTTACTCATCGCTGAGCTCTCCTTATGTATGTGCCACGCATATATTAATAAGTTTGTTTTTCTCTTGTTAATTTGTCTTTTGTCAGTATAATTTGCAGCCCCAGCCAACTTTTGATGAAACCAGCATAACCTTGATTCCAAAACCAGACAAGGGCAGTACAACAAAGGAAAATTACATACTGATTTTAATCATAGACATAGACATACACAAAATATGAGCTCATGAACAAAACAGCAAACTAACACAGCAATGTAAAAAAAGCATGATCACGTAAGCTTATCCAAAGTATTCAAGAGTGATTAAACACTTAAAAAACTACTTTGTAGAATTACCACCATAATGGATTAATGGAGAAAATATCATATGATCTCAATAGATACAGAAAAAGCTTTTGATAAAATTCAACAATTCATAAATTTTTAAAAATTCTTAACAAATGGGTAAAAGCAGTTCTTAGAAATTAAAAATAATAATAGGAATTTTAAAATTCAAGCGAAGAATTGGAAGAGGAAGTTAAAACAACTTCACAAACAGTAGATAAAACAACAAAGAGGAGAAAAAATATTTTTTTAAACTGGCAGATCAGGACAGAAAGTCAAAAAGAACAGAGGAAAAGGGGCCAGGCACGGTGGCTCATGCCTGTAATCCCAGCACTTTGGGAGGCCAAGGCGGGCGGATGACAAGGTAAGGAGATCGAGACCATCCTGGCTAACACGGTGAAAACCCGCCTCTACTAAAAAAAAATACAAAAAATTAGCTGGGCGTGGCAGCAGACGCCTGCAGTCCCAGCTGCTGGGGAGGCTGAGGCAGAATGGCGTGAACCCAAGAGGCAGAGCTTGTGTGAGCCAAGATCGCGCCACTGCACTCCAACCTGGGTGACAGAGACTCTGTCTCAAAAAAAAAGAAAAAGAAAAGAACAGAGGAAAAGGGAAAAGAGCAACACTGGATAACAGTGTACTGCTTCAAAATTCTAAAAGAAAAGTAATTAGTGGCCAGGCAAGATGGCTCACGCCTGTAGGCTGAGGTGGAAGGATCACTTGAAGCCAGGATTTTAAGACCAACCTGGCCAACATAGCAAAATCTTGTCTCTAAAAAAAATAAATAATTAGCAAGGCATGGCAGCATGCACCTGTAGTCCTAGCTGCCAGGGAGGCTGAAGTGGGAGGACTGCTTGAGCCCAGTAGTTGCAGGCTGCAGTAAGCCAGCGTGGGCAACAGTGGGAGATCTTGCCTCTAAAAATGAAAAGAAAAATGGCAAAAAATAGTCTCCAGAATGGTGTGAATTTTAGTGGCTGCATTAAAGGCATGGAAACATAGATGGATACATAACTACTGAAAAATACAACAAAGATAGTTACCAGTCTTCTTCTATCACAGTGACATGATCTCGGCTCAGTACAACCTCCACCTCCCGGGTTAAAACAATCTCCTGGTTCAGGCTCCTGAGTAGCTAGGATTACGGGTGCACACCACCACGCCCGGCTAATTTTTGTATTTTAGCAGAGACAGAGTTTCACCATGTTGGCCAGGCTGCTCTTGAAAACCTCAGGTGATCCACCTGCCTCAACCTCCCAAAGTGCTGGGATTACAGGTGTGAGCCACTGCGCCCAGCCATGCCATAATTTAAGTCAGTCTCCTATAAAGATTTAAATTGTTTTCAGTCTTTCTTTTTTTTGAGACAGAGTTTCGCTCTTGTTGCCCAGGCTGGAGTGCAGTGGTACGATCTCGGCTCACAAATACTGCAGTAACTTATATCTTTGTATATACTTTTCATATATGTTAGGTATATCAATAGGGTACATTTCTAAAAAGTGAAATAATTTGGTCAAAGACTACATACATTTTTAGGTTTGAGAGATATTAACTTTCAAACTACCCTCCAAATTGACCGCACCAAGACTGCACTTCCACCATGAATGTATGAGTGTCTGTTTACACCTAGAACTGGTTCTTTAAAACAAACAAATATGCAAACATAAGATACAAGAACCTAAATGGCTAATGTGAAGTTAGAACCAAGGAAGAAGTTAAAGAACCAATGTGGCAACATCCCTGAAATATAATAAGGGCAATGAGAATTAGATAACAAATCAACATCAACTTAGGAAACAGGATGCCTTTCCAAATAAAAGGAAAGGAACAAGTTGAAAGTCTTAATAGCTTCTATTTTCCCATTAAAGTAGGAAGTGAGATCTGAACACAAAGGATGTGCAGAAGATTTGAAATAGACCCATCACTTAAAATAATCATAAAGTGGAAAGGCCTATATGTGACACAAACTACATTAGACACTATTAAGAAATTAAGCTGTATTAAACTACATTAAAATCAAAAGACAAATGACAAATTGGGGGAAATATTCGCAATTCATATTACAAAGGACCTTTTTCTTCAATATACAAAAAGCTCCAACAAATTGATTTTTTAAAAGACCAACAATCCAACAGGCAAGTACGCAGAGCATATCACCAGTTTACATAGAAAGGGAAATAAATACAAATGGCCTTAAAGAGAAATGTAAATTGAAACTTCAATGACATACCACCTTTCATCCATCAGAATAGGAAAGATCCGAAAGTCTGGTAACATAGTGCTAATGAAGTTGCAGGAAACAGCTACTCACATACACTGCTGGTTTCTATTCTCCATAAAAAGCCATTTAGTAATATCTATCAAAATTTATAATGTAGGCCAGGCACAGCAGTTCACTCCTGTAATCCTAGCTCTCTGGGAAGCCGAGGCAGGAGGATCACTTGAGGCCAGGAGTTTGAGACATGCCTGGGAAACAGCAAGACCTCTAGTCTCTACAGAAAAAAAAAAATCTACAAATTAGCCAGGCATGGTGGTACATGCTTTAGTCCTAGCTACTCAGAAGGCTGAGGCAGGAGGATTGCTTGAGCCTAGGAGTTCTAGGTTATAGTAAGCTGAACTCCAGCCTGAGTGACAGAGCAAGACCCTGACTCTTAAAAAAAAAAAAAAAAGTACAATGCATACATCCTTGTAATCAGCAATTCCACCTCTAGCAATCTGTCCCACAGATATACTTCCCCATGTATGAAATAATGAAGATAGGCCGGGCGCGGTGGCTCAAGCCTGTAATCCCAGCACTTTGGGAGGCCGAGACGGGCGGATCACGAGGTCAGAAGATCGAGACCATCCTGGCTAACACGGTGAAACCCCGTCTCTACTCCTGGCTAACACGGTGAAACCCCGTCTCTACTAAAAAATACAAAAAACTAGCCGGGCGAGGTGGCGGGCGCCTGTAGTCCCAGCTACTCAGGAGGCTGAGACAGGAGAATGGCCCGAACCCGGGAGGCGGAGCTTGCAGTGAGCTGAGATCCGGCCACTGCACTCCAGCCTGGGCGACAGAGCGAGACTCCGTCTCAAAAAAAAAAAAAAAAAAAAAAAATACAAAAAACTAGCCGGGCGAGGTGGCGGGCGCCTGTAGTCCCAGCTACTCGGGAGGCTGAGGCAGGAGAATGGCATAAACCCAGGAGGCAGAGCTTGCAGTGAGCTGAGATCGCGCCACTGCACTCCAGCCTGGGCAACAGAGCGAGACTCCGTCTCAAAAAAAAAAAAAAAAAATAATAATAATAATGAAGATATTCATTAAAGCATTTTTTCTTGTAAAGAAAGACTGGCCGGGGGCAGTGGCTCACACCTGTAATCTCAGCACTTTGGGAGGCTGAGGCGGGCAGATCACCTGAGGTCAGGAGTTCGAGGCCAGCCTGACCAACATGGAGAAACCCTATCTCTACTAAAAATACAAAATTAGCCAGACATGGCGGTACATGCCTGTAATTCCAGCTACTCGGGAGGCTGAGGCACAGGAATCACTCGAACCCGGGAGGCAGAGGTTGCGGTGAGCCGAGATCGCACCATTGCACTCCAGCCTGGGCAACAAGAGCGAAACTCCGTCTCAAAAAAAAAAAAAAGAAAGACTGAAAACAATTTAAATCTTTATAGGAGACTGACTTAAATTATGGCATGGCTGGGCGCAGTGGCTCACACCTGTAATCCCAGCACTTTGGGAGGTTGAGGCAGGTGGATCACCTGAGGTTTTCAAGAGCAGCCTGGCCAACATGGTGAAACTCTGTCTCTGCTAAAATACAAAAATTAGCCGGGCGTGGTGGTGTGCACCTGTAATCCTAACTACTCAGGAGCCTGAACCAGGAGATTGTTTTAACCCGGGAGGTGGAGGTTGTACTGAGCCGAGATCGCGTCACTGTACTCCAGCCTGGGAGACAGAGCAAGACTCCGTCTCCAAAAAAGTAAAAAATAAAAATAAATAAATAAATTACGGCCTATTTATACAATGGAATCCTCTACAGTTAAGACAACAAGGCAGCTATATATGTTTTGATATAAACTATCTCCAAGATATGTTTTAAGTGAAAAAAGCAAGGTACAGAATAGTGAATACAGTACGATAAAGTAAGTTTGTATATGCATAGAAATTCTGGAAATACACATAAAAAAATAGTAATAGTGATAGCCTTAGGGGAAAACCAGGCAAATAGGAGAGAAGAGATGGTAAAAAAGTTATTTTTATTATCTATCCTTTTGTACATTTTGAATTTTGTACATTTGTTTACCACCTATTCGAATAATTTCTCTACAAATACGTTAGGCCACATGTAGTGGTTCACACTTGTAATCCCAACATTTTGGGAGGCCAAGGCAGAAGGATCACTTGAGTCCAGGAGCTCGACACTAGCCTAGGCAACACGATGAGATACCCGTCTTTACAAAAAATTAAAAATTAGCCAGGCATGGTGGCTTGCGCTTACAGTCCCAGCTACTCAGGAGGCTGAGGTGGGAGGACTGCTTGAGCTCAGGGGATTGAGGCTACAATGAGCTGTGATTGTGCCACTGCACTCCAGCCTGGGCGACAGTGAGACCCTGTCTCAAAAAAAAAAAAAAAATTACGTTTTATTAATATTTTACTATGTCTTGAATTAAACATCTCCTCTCTATTCCAACTGCCACTGCCCCAGTTCTGGATCTCACTGCTCACCTGCACTGCTTGGGGAAGAAAAGATTTGGTGCTATTCTTTTTGCCTCCAGTCTTACCTATTTCTAATCAACTTCTATACTTCCTGCCTCAAGTGATTCCCAACTGTCTACAGAATAATGTCCAAACTCCTGTGCATAATCTCCATACAAGAGAAAGGCAAGAAATTAATGTTCAGGTTATTACTATCTGGATTAAGCTACCACTGAGAAATCTGTAACACTTATTCTGTGATCATAATTTTAAACACATTTCTTTTGCTTGGTTGTGCTTCAACTAAGCAAAAAGAAAGAATAAACTTCAGGCTGGGTGGGTGGCTCAAGCCTATAATCCCAGCACTTTGGGAGGCCAAAGCAGGCGGATCACTCGAGGTCAAGAGTTTGAGACCAGCCTGGCCAACATGGCGAAACCCTGTCTCTACCAAAAATACAAAAATTAGCCGGGCATGGTGGCAGGTGCCTGTAATCCTAGTTAGTTGGGAGGCTGAGGCAGGAGAACTGTTTGAACCTGGGAGTAGAGGTTGCAGTGAGCCAAGATCGTGCCACTGCACTCCAGCCTGGGTGACAGAGTGAGACTTCATCTCAAAAAAAAAAAAAAAAAAGAAAGAATAAACTTCAGTATTTATGTGCTATTCTCAATAGAAGCTGTCTACTCTATGAAGAGAAAGTGTGGCAGTTTTAAACACTTGGCCCCCAAATTCTCTGACATTCTTCTCACGGAGGTGGGATTTAGGACCTGTCCTCTTGAATCTGGGCATGCTTGTATCTGCTTCAACCAACATAGTACAGGGGAAGTAATGCTATGTGACTTTCAAGACAAGGTCAGAAAAGTCACACAGCTTCTATCTGGTCTTCTTTGGGACCCTCTGGTAGAAGACAGCCACCATGTAAAAAACCTGACTATCTTGAGACCATCATGCTGGAAAGGCTACATGCAGACACTGACTGATGGCCAAAATCAACTGCCAGCCATGTGAATGAGCCACCTTGGACATCTAGCCCAACTGAGCTTTCAGATGACTGTAGCCCCATCTGACATCAGCCTCATGAGAAACCCCAAATGAGAATTACCCAGCTGAGCCATTCCCACAATCCTGACCCACAAAATCAGAAGCAAAGGAAAACGCTTACTTTAAGCCCCTAAATCCTGGGAATAATGTGCTATGCAACAACACTAACTGTAACAGGTATTTTACTTTAATAGACAAGCTCTCCCCTTTATATTATTTAATAACAATATGGAATTTTTTTTTTTTAGACAGGGTCTCACTCTGTTACCCAGGCCAAAGTGCAGGTGTGTGATCATATAGCTCATTGTGGTCTCGAACTCCTGAGCTCAAGAGAGTTTCCTGCCTCAGCCTCCCCAGTAGCTGGGACTACAGGCATGTGCCACCAGGCCAGGCTAATTTTTTTATTTTTATTTTTTGTAGAGACAGAGTCTCACCATGTTGCCCAGGCTAGGCTTGAACTCGTGGGCTCAAACAATCCTCCACCATGGCCTCCCAAAGTGCTGGGATTACAGGCATGAGCCACCATGCCCGGCCTGCTGCTTTACTTCTCTTTTCTGCCTTAGAATTTCAGACAATTTTTTTAAAATTCCAAACCACTAATTTCATAGGTCACAAACTTAGGACCAGAGAAGTGAAATCACAGACCAAATTAGTAATAGAATACAAATCAAAATCCATGCTTCTTGATTCTCAATGTAGTGTTTCTTCTCTAATCTGAAGTTCTTTGTATCTACTTCTTTCTTTCTTTCTTCTACTCTTATTCCTTATGGCAGAAGAGCAGCCAAAATGATATTAATCAATCACCCCTTTGTCCTCCAAAGAACCCAGACTTAAAATTCACAGATTTAAATAGCATTTCTCAATTCTGCTTGTCTCTACACCTACTGAGCAGGAAGAAATTTTGACATCCCACCAGCAGTAGCAGGTACCAGCCTCCTGGGGCAGTTAAGTATCACTAATAGAATACAAATTTGTTACCAAGTGTACTTTGTTAGCAGGGAAGCAGTGATAGTAGAAGTGCATTATCCAAGTATTAAGATTTTCACAGAGCTTCCAGCAAGGTAGACAGGAGGAATCCCATCATCATCTAGACTGAAAACTGCTATCCTTTGTCGACAGTAAAATGCAAAGATCTGCATGTCTAACAATTTTCCAACAAAGCTCTAACTAGGACATAGGAAGACTGGTGTATTATATAGGATCAGGAATTAACCATGAAAGAAAAATTAGAAGACCAAAAACAAACCAAACATCACCAGATACATAGATGGCAGCAAAGAAAAACAAAATAGAGAGAGACTGCATGAAGGTAGCATAACTTTGAAGCTAGGCAGCCATCTTCCCACAGCCCAGATTAGAACTAAAGTTGGATTTGTAGGTTTTTATTTATATTCATTTGTTTTCTATATACTAACTTCTGTAGCCTGGCCTCAAAGTGGGAATGCTAATAAAAGAGACTTAAAGTCAGTAAAATTGCAGCTTAAAATGATTCGAAACAACTCAACTATCCATCAACAGGGTTCTGATTGCATAAACTGAGGTACATCCAACAACAAAATATTATACAGCTTTAAAAGAAGAAACTTTCTTTGTACTCATATGGGAAAAAAAGCAAGGTTCATATGATACTACGCTATTGTGTAAGAGAAAGGGGATAGGAATAAATAAATGCATTATTCATATTTGTATTTTAAATAATAAGAAACGAGGACTGGGCCATGAAAAAAATGTTTTTGGATATTTACACATAAGTTCACTATCAACCTTATGGCCCAGTGAGAAACTTAAGATTATTACAGTGTTTCTTCTTATTTAATTTTTGCTCTTTCCTAGCTTAAGGATGAACTGGATCATCTGAATGACAATATTTAGCTTTGGATGGCACTATAGCGTCTGAGGATTGGTGTATCTGATGCTAATTGACTTCCAAAGTTTCCTAAGCTCAGAGAAGAGATGACTTTTTTCCCCTATATCTGAACTAAATGAGTAACTGCCACACTCTTCTCTTCTCACAATAATGTATTACCTCTACTGCCCCAATCAATATTTATAATTTAAGCAAACACCTTACTGTCTTTTCATTAATGATTCCAAGTACTTACCTAGTTGCTATGTCATGTGTTTTAGGCCTCAGCTGTCATGTCCTTTCAATTGAGTGTAAATGCCTGACAGTCACTAACTAGCTATATGTAGTCTTTGCACAGTGCTTCTAGGGCGCATTCAATTAGACACTCTGGAACTTTTTTTGGTAGAGATGAGATCTCGCTAAGTTGCCAGGGCTGATCTTGAACTCCTGGCCTCAAGCAATCCTCTGGACTCAGCCTCTTAAGGTGCTGAGATTACAGGCATGAGCCACCATGCCTGGTCCCTGGAACTACTTTTTAATGCCAGTACCCAAAGTATAACTCTTTGAAACAAAAAATCCTAGACCCCATGCTATTCCCTACAACCATTCATTTTCCAAGTTTTCCAGTCCTGAAAGATAGCTTAGACTCTATTAATTCCACCCCTCAATAGTAACCATTTCCAACATGCAAACAAATGGAGAAAAAATTATTAGTCACCTAGATCTCTCAGTTGCTGGGAAGAATGACTAAGTTAACTATAGTCATCATATTCTAAATAGCTGAATAAACAGAGTGAGAATCAGGACCAGAAATGTAAACAGAATACTCTCTTCCCTCAATTTCTACCCTTCTTATAGTCCTTCCCAAATACCTTCACCACCCTTTCCCCCTTCCTCTAGGGAAGGAGGCTGCAGGCAGCAGCTGGTTTGCTCACAACTAGCTTTATTTGGTTTACATGGCAACAGAAATGCATAAAGTCAAGCACAAAAGAGAGCTATTTGTTTATGATCGGCTCAAATTATGTTCCTCCAGGTTAAAAGACTCTAATTAAAAAGGAATTAGGAGAAAGGAGAGGTGAAGAAGGATTTTCTAGTCAAAACCTCAAAGAGACAAGTCTGGGGAACTGCTCACTGTGTGGTACTGTGCTTCTGAATCCTGTTACCAGTGGCCCTGGTCCCAGATCTAGGGAACTGAATAAAGGTTAAAATGTCATTATATAAACATATTTCATCTGCCTATATCTTCAGATCTCAGAATAACATCACTGTTTCAACTTTCTAGTTTTTATAAACTAGTGCCAAGAGGCAATTACAGGCAATGTCAGGAGTGAACACACCCAGACTCAGAAATATATCTCAGAAATACATCCAGAAACAGAGGGGAAGAAGGAATAATTATTTTTTTAATACACTCCACCCTTCTGCTATGAAATCAGTATCTCTTAAAAACTATAGTTATGAAAGTCATTCATATTCACTGTGGAAAACAATAATAAAAGAAGAGACAAAAATCAACCATTTTCCCAATACTCAACTATTACCATTGCTGACATTTTAGAATCCTTCTTCAAAAAAATGATATCATCTTATAACCTTTTTTATGCATCATGCCATATTTTTATATCTATAAAATCATTAAATATAGTAATTGACAGTATGAATTTTAAAGTCAGACAGATAAAAGTTGAGTCCCAGCTTTCCCACTATGTGATTTTAGACAAGTTATTTAACTTCTCTCAGTGCCCAAGTTACTTCATATGTAAAATGGAAATAAGAAATGATTATCTCACTTACTAATTCTAAGGATTAAATTTTATATACATATTTTTAAACTAAATTATTTTTTTGAGATGGAGTCTCACTCTGCTGCCCAGGCTGGAGTGCAATGGTGCAGTCTCGGCTCACTGCAACCTCCACCTCCCGGGTTCGAGAGGTTCTCCTGCCTCAGCCTCCCGACTAGCTGGGACTACAGGTGCATGCTACCTCACCTGGCTAATTTTTGTAGTTTTAGTAGAGACGGGGTTTCACTATTTTGGCCAGGCTGGTCTTGAACTCCTGAGCTCGTGATCTGCCCGCCTTGGCCTCCCAAAGAGCTGGGATTATAGGCGTGGAGCCACTGTGCCCAGCCAGGATTAAATAATATTAATAATGTACTTAGAACAAATCTGGTATGTAGTAAGCACTCAACAACATACACTGCATCAATTTTATACTTCTACAATATATTATGTGGCTAGTATTCTACTGAATAAATGTAGCCTACTTTATTTAAAATCTTTTATTGTCAGATATTGTTTCTAAATTTATAATATTATAAATAACAATGCAATAAATGCTAAATCTAAACATTTATGTCTGTGATTGTTTTTCGTTAAATAAATTCCTGTAAGTAGAACTCGTCAAAAGAGATAACATGTTCTCTATTGCCAAAGTACCCGCCAGAAAAGCACCAATTTATATTTCTATTAGGGTGTATAAAAATGTTCATTTCCTCACCCCTTCATCCACATAGAGTTTTCTACATTAAAAATATGCAAATCTTTGAATAATCTATGTTTTAGAATGAAAAACTATAGGATTCTAATAGAAAACCCCATCACTTCAGAAATGCTGGAAGTTTGCCATATGTGGAGGTTAATTTTTATGTCATTAAATGTATTGCTCTTGTGAATCATGGGTTTTATGTCATATTTAGAAAACAATCTCTGATGGCTTCTTACAGTACCTTTTCAGTCTCATTTTTATTTATAGAAGCCTAAAGTACAGAAGTTGTTTATGCTGACTAACAATTTGAAGTTCACCCTTCCAGACCTTTATCTATGAATTCATAGACATGTTCATAATTTTTTAAATACAAATATGGTCATACACCATCCTACTACAAAAGTGGTTTATTAATTTCCTTTTTTAAAAAATGTACCAAAGTATCCTGGAAACCATTCCATGTCCAAATATATAGATCTGTATCATTCTTTTGAAAGACTGGAAAATATTTCATTGCATGAGTGTACTACATATGGTTCATTTAATCATTCTTTTGTTACTTTATTGTT
Source organism: Macaca mulatta (assembly GCF_049350105.2). Taxonomy (NCBI): domain Eukaryota; kingdom Metazoa; phylum Chordata; class Mammalia; order Primates; family Cercopithecidae; genus Macaca; species Macaca mulatta. The sequence continues at coordinate 168,970,672 of NC_133408.1, read as the reverse complement.
TCCATTTTTCACTATTACAAACACTGCTGCAGTAAAAATGTTCTTGTACCAGTGCCTTTATGGATTGTGTGAATATTTCTTCAGGGTAAGTACTACAAAATGGAATTGGAGAGTCAAAGAACATGAGCACTTTTTATTTTGATAACTACTGCCAAACAGTCTTCCAAAAGGATGTAGAAACTCATTCTTCTATCAACCATGTATGAATGTACTCATTTTTATACCCTTGTCAATACCCAATATTAACTTTTAAAATTTTTCTAATATAATGTACAGAAATGGTATCTCACTTTAATTTGTATTTTTAATTACTAGTGAAGGTGGACATATTCATTTGTAATATCTCATCTTTGTAATTCTAGTTTGTATCTTTTCCCATATTTCTATTGGTTTGTGTGTCTATTTCTTATTGATTTGTAGACATATACATTACAAACATTTCCTCCCAGTATATAGCTTAATTTTCAACATTGTTTATGGTATTCTTTTTTGTATAAATGTTTTTTACTTGATGTTTGGAGTCTTGTTTAAGAATAGCTTTTGAGCAGGGTGCGGTGGCTCACATCTATAATCCCAGCACTTTCGGAGGCCAAGGTGAGAGGATCACTTGAGGCCAGGAATTTGAAACCAGCCCAGGCAACATAGTGAAAACCCACTTGTACAAAGAAAATAAATTAGCCAGGCATGCTGGTGCATTCCTGTTGTCCCAGCTACTCAGGAGGCTAAGGTAGGCAAATTCCTTCAGCCCAGGAGGTGAGCTCAAGCTCACCTATGATTGTGCCTCTGTACTCCAGCCTGGGAAACAGAGTGAGATCCCATCTGTCTTTTAAAAAATTAAAATTTTTAAAAAGGTTTTCTATTCCCAAGATTCCAAACATCCAAGTAAAAAACCCTTATACCTTGTTGATCCTACATGCTATATTTATATTTATTCAGAACTATTCTCACTAAATTTCTTTGTTTGCTTTGCCCCTTCTCCAATTTATTAACATTATAACAGATTCTATCCCCATCTTCCACGATGGTACAGAACAATAAAACTGGATAAAGAAATTTATACCTTACACATCTTATCTGCTCTTCACAAAAACCACACAAGGTAGGTGTCATCCTATTCATTTTACAAATGAAGACACTGAAGACAAAGAAATTAGGCAACTTGCCAAAGGCTCCTCAGCCTAGCAAAGGCTAAAACTAAGATTTTAACCTGATTCACAGATTCCAAAGCCCCATTCCCCTCTCACACGATTGCCTTCATTCCTGCCCTGGTGTAATATCACATCCATATTCATGATTAACATAATCTCTACATCATTATCTAAGAAATCAATCTACAGACATTAATAGACCAGGCATGGTGGCTCATGATTCATGCCTGTAATCCCAGCATTTTGGGAGGCCAAGGTAGAGGACTGCCTGAGCTCAGGAGTTTGAGACCAGTCTGGGCAACACAGGCAGACCTTATTTGTGCAAAAAACAAAAAAAATTAGCCAGGCGTGGTAGTACTTGCCCTGCAGTCCTAGCTACTTGAGAGGCTGAGGTGGGAAGATCACTTCAGCCCAGGAGGTGGAAGCTACAGTGAGCTGTGATCACGCCACTGTACTCCAGCCCAAGCAACAGAGTGAGACCCTATCTCAAACAAAACAAAATAAAAAACATTAATAGCAGGTCCAGGACCAGCTCCTGCAAGGTATTCTCTCATTGCTTTGGTTGTATTTCGTTGTAATTCTTTTACTGCATTCTCTCACTGGGTTGACCATAAGCTTTTGGTAATCACTGGAACCCAATCCTCTGGCCTAGCTTTTCAAAGGGTGTCCCAGGCAGATATTTCATTTTAAAAAATTTAAAATCCACACTCAAATCAGTTTGAGAACACTATATTAGAAGCATAATAAAAGACTCTATGTATTTAAAAAAATAAAGGAGAAAAACAAATTAGGCAAAATAGGAGAATAAACATTCAAAGCTTAAATACTGATTAGGGATGTCATAAAATAGAAGAAAAATGTTAGGTATGCAGCAATAGCATTAGAAAGTCAAATCAGGCCGGGCATGGTGGCTCATGCCTATAATCCCAGAACTTTGGGAGGCCGAGGCAGGTGGATCATTTGAGGTCAGGAGTTCAAGAGCAGCCTGGCCAACATGGTGAAACCCCATCTCTACTAAAAATACAAAAATTAGTTGAGTGGTAGTGGCACGCGCCTGTAATACCAGCTACTCGGGAGGCTGAGGCAGAAGAATCACTTGAGCCTGGGAGGCAGAGGTTGCGGTGAGCTGAGATTGTGCCACTGCACTCCAGTCTGGGTGACAAAGTGAGACCCTGTCTCAAAAAATAAAAATAAAAAAGGCTGAGCACAGTGACTCAAACCTGTAATCCCAGTGCTTTGGGAGGCCGAGACGGGCGGATCATGAGGTCAGGAGTTCAAGACCAGCCTGGTCAGCACGGCGAAACCCCATCTCTACTAAAAGTACAAAAATTAGCCAAGGCCGGGCGCAGTGGCTCATGCCTGTAATCCCAGGACTTTGGGAGGCAGAGGCGGGCGGATCACGAAGTCAGAAGTTCGAGATCAGCCTGACCAATATGGCGAAACCCCGTCTCTACTAAAAATACAATTAGCCAGGCGTGGCAGCATGCACCTGTAATCCCAGCTACTCGGGAGTCTGAGGCAGGAGAATCACTTGAACCCGGGAGGCGGAGGTTGCAGTGAGCTGAGATCGCGCCACTGCACTCCAGCCTGGACGACAGAGCGAGACTCCGTCTCAAAACAAAAAAACAAAACAAAACAAAATACAAAAAGACAAAAATTAGCCAGGCGTGGTGGCCAGTGCCTGTAATCCCAGCTACTTGGGAGGCTGAGACAGGAGAATCACTTGAACCCAAGAGGCAGAGGTTGCAATAAGCCAAGATTGTGCCACTGCCTTCCAGCCTGGACAACAGAGTGAGACTCTGTCTCAAAAACAAAACAAAACAAAACAAAAAAGCCAAATCAGGAAATGCAGCATAACTAGCCAAAGGGAATAATGTGATAGTTTCCCACTACTTTTTTTTTTTTTTTTTGAGACGGAGTCTCGCTCTGTCGCCCAGGCTGGAGTGCAGTGGCCAGATCTCCGCTCACTGCAAGCTCCGCCTCCCGGGTTCGCGCAATTCTCCTGCCTCAGCCTCCCGAGCAGCTGGGACTACAGGCGCCCGCCACCTCGCCCGGCTTATTTTTTTGTATTTTTAGTAGACACGGGGTTTCACCGTGTTAGCCAGGATGGTCTTGATCTTCTGACCTCGTGATCCGCCCGTCTCGGCCTCCCAAAGTGCTGGGATTACAGGCTTGAGCCACCGCGCCCGGCCTGCTTTCCACTACTTTTAAAATAGTTTTCTCAGCTGAGCATGGTGGCTCATGCCTGCAATGCAGCCCTTTGGGAGGCAGACATAGGAAGATTACTTGAGGCCAAGAGTTCAAAACCAGGCTAATCCACATAGTGAGACCTCATCTCTACAAAAGAAAAATTAAAAAATTAGCCAGGCGTGGTGGTGCACACCCGTAGTACCAGCTACTGGGAAGGCTGAGTCAGGAGGATCACTTGAGCCTGGGAGTTTGAGGCTGCAGTGAGTCATGATCACATCACTGCACTACAGCCTGGGTGACAGAGTAAGACTCTGTCTGAAATAATAATAAAAATAATAAACTAAAATATGAAAATATCTTTCTTCTTGGCCGGGCGTGGTGGCTCATGCCTGTAATTCCAGCACTTTGGGAGGCCGAGGTGGGTGGATCACAAGGTCAGGAGTGCAAGACCAGCCTGGTCAAGATGGTAAAACCCCGTCTCTACTAAAAATACAAACATTAGCCAGGTGTGGTGGTGGGCACCTGTAATCCCAGCTACTCAGGAGGCTGAGGCAGAGAACTGCTTGAACCTAGGAGGCAGAGGATGCAGTGAGCCAAGATCGCGCCACTGCACTCCAGCCTGGGCGACAGAGCAGGACTCGGTCTCAAATTATATTTTCTTATTTATCACTTCCTCGATGTTTTAGTCTGCTTGACCTGCTACAACAAAATACCACAGACTAGGTGGATTAACCAACAGACATTTATTCCTCACAGTTCTAGAGGCTAGGAAGGCCAAGATCAACGTGCGACAAATCTAGTTCTCAGCAAGATCCTGCTTCTTGGCTTGCAGACAACTAGCCACTGTTTTGCTGTATCCTCATATGGTGGAGAAGGGAAGCTCTGGTGTTTCTTCCTCTTCTTATAAGGGTACCAATCCCATCATGGAGACTTCACACTTATGACCTCATTTAAACCTAACTACCTCCCAAAGGCCCCACCTCCTAATACCATAACACTGGGCATTAGGGCTTCAACATACGAATTTGGGAGGAACACAGACATTCAGTCCATAGCAGTAACATATGTTAAGATACATGATAAAGTGATCGAGAAATAGTGAAGAATCGTATCTTCTAGCTGGTCATCCTGCTTCCACTCTTGCCACTCTCTAAACCATCTTCCTCTACACAACACCATAAATTCTCCAGCTTACAGCCTTTCAACAGCTTATCACAGCACTTAGAATAAAGTCCAAAGCACAGCTGCCTTGGCCCTCTGGGTCCTACATGATCCAGTCCTCGCCTCTCTGCAATCTCCTTTTAGAAAAGACTCTCTTTCTCACTATACTTTAGCTACCCTTGGTTTCTCTCCATTCTTCTAATATCCCTTGGATCTTGAGGCTTTGCACTGCAGTTCATTCTACTTGAAATTCTTTTTCCCCTATTCCTCATATGGTTAGTTTCTTCTTAGTCTTAAAGTTTCACTTTAAAATTCTGACATATTGGTGTCAAGCAAGCAATCCTGGCCCTTCCTAAAGAATAGGAGTTCAAGTAGTTGAATGTTCCCCTGCCATTAAAACTAGCAGTTTTCATAGGAGGTTTTTTTGTTTTTGTGTGTGTGTGTTTTTGTTTGTTTTTTTTTTTTGAGTTGGAGTCTCGCTCTTTCACCCAGGTTGGAGTGTAGTGGCATGATCTCAGCTCACTGCAACCTCCGCCCCTGGTTCAAGCAATTCTTCTGCCTCAGTCTCCCAAGTAGCTGGGATTACAGGTGCCCACCACCATGCCCGGCTAATTTTTTTATTTTTAGCAGAGATGGGGTTTTACTATGTTGGCCAGGCTGGTCTCGAACTCCTGACCTCAGGTGATCCACCCACCTCAGCCTCCCAAAGTGCTGGGATTACAGGTATCAGTAATCCCAGCCAGGAGTTTTTTGTTTTGTTTTTTATGTGATACAAAAATACATGGACAGCATTTTGCAACATATATTAAAAGTCTTAAGGAGAAATTTATTCTAAGAAAATGATCACAGATGTATACAAATATTTTTGTATACAAATGTTCATCACACTATTATTTTGATTAATGGAAAAAAGGAAGAAAATCTTAGACATTCAGCCAAGTGGAACACATTATAGAGTCATTTAAAAATCACATTAAAAAAATGTAAGCCAAGCAAGGTGGCTCACGCCTGTAATCCCAGCACTTTGTGAGGCCAAGATGGGCAGATCACTTGAAGACAAGAGTTTGAGGCCAGCCTGGCCAATATGGTGAAATCCCACCTCTACTAAAAATACAAAATTAGCCAGGCATGGTGGCACGTGCCTGTAGTCCCAGCTACTTGGGAGGCTGAGGCAGGAGAATTGCTTGAACCCAGGAGGTGGAGGCTGCAGTGAGCTGAGATTAAGCCACTACACTCCAGCCTGGGCAAGAGAGCGAGACTCAGTCTCAAAAAAAATAAACAAAACAAAACAAAACAAACCCAGAACATTCATGAGCTGGAGGGCAACTTCAACTGGTCTAATTACATATAAATGGAATCTCCAAAGGAAAGGAAAGAAAAGGGGTATAGAAAATAGAATAACGGCTGAAAGTTTTCTAAATTTCATGAAAACTATACATTAATCCAAAAGGCTCAACAAACCCCAAGCACAAAAGGTACAAACAAAATTACACCAAGGAACATCACAATCAAATTGCTCAAAACTAATGATAAAGAAGAAAACTTAAAAGCATTGGGAGGGAAAAAACCCCACATTATGTGCAAATGAAAAAGAGTATGGTTAACAAGAGACTTCTCATAGGAAACCATGCAAGTGACAATACAGCAATGAAACATCTTTAAAAACTGAAACAAAAATCCCTGTAAACCTAATATTGTATATCCAGTAAAAATATCCTTCAAAAACAAAGGCAAAATACAGACTTTTCCAGATGTATAAAAGCTAAAAAAAAGCATCACTACCAGGTGTGCAGTATAAGAAATGTTAAAGGAAGTCCCTCAGGCACAAGGAAAATTATACTACATGGAAAGAGATCTACACAAAAGAATGAAAAGTACCAAAAATGGTAAATACAAACATTTTTTACAATTATTTAGATATCCTTGAAAGTTTGTATAGAAAAATAAATAAAAAGGTACTGCAGAGTTATATGCAGAACTAAAATGTATGACAATAATAATGTGAAGGCTGAGTGGGGAGAAATGGAAATATACTATTATAAGATTGACATACTATATGTGAAGTGCCGTAATATCACATGAAGGGAGTGTCTGATAAGTTAAAGATGTACACCATTTACACCATAAACCCTAAAACAACTACAAAAAAGGAAACAGAAGTAATAAGCCAGGCCGGGCGCAGTGGCTCATACCTGTAATCCCAGCACTTTGGGAGGCCAAGGCAGGCGGATCATGAGGTCAGGAGATCGAGACCATCCTGGCTAACATGGTGAAACCCCGTCTCTACTGAAAATACAAAAAATTAGCCGGGCATGGTGGCAGGTGCCTGTAGTCCCAGCGACTCAGGAGGCTGATACAGGAGAATGGTGTGAACCTGGGAGGCAGAGCTTGCAGTGAGCCGAGATTGTACCACTGCACTCCAGCCTGGGTGACAGAGCAAAATTCCATCTCAAAAAAAAAAAAAAAGTAATAAGCCAATATGGAGGTAAAACTGAATGATTACAATATGCTTAATCCAAAAGAAACAGAAGAAGAAAAGGAGAACAAAGAAGAGGTGGGACAAATAGAAAACAAACAGCAAGATGGTAGATTTACACTCATCCATATGAATAATCACATCAAATGTAAATGGTCTAAACATCCCAATTAAAAGGTAGAGATTGTCAGACTGGATAAAAGCAAGACCTACCTATATGCTGCCTATAAGAAATGTACTTTAAATATAAAGATAAAATCATTCTGAAAGAAAAAGAATGGAAAAAGATATACTATGCTAATACTAATCAAAAGAAAGCTGGTCCGGGCACGGTGGCTCATGCCTGTAATCCCAGCACTTCGGGAGGCCAAGGCAGGCGGATCATCTAAAGTTGGGAGTTCAAGACCAGCCCGGCCAACATGGTGAAACCCCGACTCTACAAAATACAAAAATTAGCCAGGCATAATGGCAGGTGCCTGTAATGCCAGCTACTTGAGACTCTGAGGCAGGAGAATCATTGAACCTGGGAGGCAGAGGTTGCAGTGGGCTGAGATCGCGCCATTGCACTCCAACCTAGGTGAAAGAGCTAGACTCTGTCAAAAAAAAAAAAACCAGCTAAAAGGGCTATATTAATATCAAGTAAAGTATATTTCAGAACAAAGAATATTACCAGGACTAAAGGATATCCTTTCATAATCATGAAGAAGTCAATTCATCAAAAGGACATAATCCTAAATGTTGTGTATCTGGTAACTAAGTTTCAAACACATGAAGCAAACACTGACAAAACTGCCAAGAGAAATAGACCCACAATTCTAGCTACAAATTTCAACACCTTTCTCTTATTAATTGATAGGACAAATAGAAAAAGCAGGAAAGATACAGAAGACTTTAACAATACTAACAACCAACTTGACCTAATTGACATTTATAGAACACTCAACCCAACAAGAGCAGAAAACATATTCTTTTTGAGGGTATACAGAACATTTAACAATATAAAATATATTCTGGGCCATAAAATGAATCTAAATAAATTTAAAAGAATTCAAGTCATACAAAGTATGTTCTCTGAACACAATGAAATTAAATTAGAAAACAGAAACATGTCTGGAAAATGCCTCAAATATTTTGAAATTATATATAACACTTCTATATTACCCAGGAGTAAAAGGAACAAACAAGAGAATTTTAAAGTATTTTGAACAGACTAAAAACACAGCAAATCACAATCTGTGGAATGCACCTAAAGGAGCACTTAGAGGGAAATTTATAGTACAAAATACCTCTATTAAAAAAGAAGACGGGCACGGTGGCTCACGCCTGTAATCCCAGCACTTTGGGAGGCTGAGGTGGGCGGATCACAAGGCCAGGAGATCGAGACCATCCTGGCGAACACGGTGAAACCCCGTCTCTACTAAAAATACAAAAAAATTAGCTGGGCGTGGTGGCGGGCGCCTGTAGTCCCAGCTTCTCAGGAGGCTGAGGCAGGAGAATGGCGTGAACCCGGGAGGCGGCGGAGCTTGCAGTGAGCCAAGATCGCGCCACTGCACTCCAGCCTGGGGGACAGAGCGAAACTCCATCTCAAAAAAAAAGAAAGAAAGAAAAAGAAAAGAAGAAAAGTCTCAGATAAAAAACCTCAGTTTCCACCTTAAGAAACTGGAAAAAGAATCAACAAACCACAAGCAAACAGAAGATTTTTTTCCACAGCAGAAATTTTAAAATAAAAAAGAGAAAAGCAATAGAGAAAATCAATGGAACCAAATGGTGTTCTTTGAGATCAATGAAATACATAAACATTTAGCCAGACTGATCAGGAGAAAAAGAGAGAAGATCCAAATGAATAATATCAAGAATGACAGAGGTGACCTCACTAGAATTCTACAATTTTAAAATAAAAATAAGAAAATAGGCCAGGCGTGGTAGCTCGCACCTGTAATCCCAGCACTTTGGGAGGCTGAAGCAGGTGGATCACTTGAGCTCAAGCTCAGAAGTTTGAGATCAGCCTGAGCAACCTGGCAAAACCCCACCCCTAAAAAAATACAAAAATTAGCCAGGCATGGTGATGCATGCCTATAGCCCCAGCTACTTGGGAGGGTGAAGTGGGAGGATGGCTTGAGCCCAGGAGGCAGAGGCTGCAGTAAGCAGAGATCATGCCACTGCATGCCAGCCTGGGCAACAGAGTGAGACCCTGTCTCAAAAAAAAAAAAAGAAAAAAGAAAAATTATGAACAGCTTTTTGCTAAGACATTCAACAAATACTTTGAAAGGCACAAAGGTCATTCAAGAGTAAATCTAAATAGCTCTATATTTACTAAAGATATTAAATTTGTGGTTTATAAAACCTTACTTGGCTGGGCGCAGTGGCTCACGCCTGTAATCCCAGCACTTTGGGAGGCCAAGGCGGGAAGATCACCTGAGGTCAGGAGTTCGAGACCAGCCTGGCCAACATGGCAAAACCACGTCTCCACTAAAAATACAAAAATTAGCCAGATGTGGTGGTGGGTGCCTGTAATCCCAGCTACTCGGGAGGCTGAGACAGGAGAATCGCTTGAACGCAGGAGGAAGAGGTTGCAGTGAGCCAACATCATGCCACTGGACACCAGCCTGGGTAACAGGGTAAGATTCCATCTAAAAAAAAAAAAAAAAACACACCTTACCTTCCTATACACACACACACACACACACACACACACACACACACACACACACACCCCAAAAAAACAAAAAAAACAAAAACATAGCCCAGATGGCTTACTTGGTAAATTCCAAATGTTTAAAGAAGAAATAGCCTGTAATCCCAGCACTCTGGGGGGCCAAAGCGGGCGGATCACCTGAGGTCAGGAGTTCAAGACCAGCTTGGCCAAGGAGAAACCCCATCTCTACTAAAAATACAAAAATTAGGTGGGCATGGTGGCGCATGCCTGTAATCCCAGCTACTAGCAAGGGCTGAGGCAGGAGGATCGCTTGAACCTGGGAGGTGGACGTTAAGGTGAGCCGAGATCACGAGATCATGCCACTGCCCTCCAGCCTGGGCAACAGAGTAAGACTCTATCTCAAAAACAAAACAAACAAACAAAAAAAGAAAGAAAGAATAGAAATTCCATACAAACCCTCCCAGAAAACTGAAGGAGAAATACTTTCTAACCCATCCTACAAGGTTTGCATTACCCAGATACCAAAACCATAGAAAGACATAGTAAGAGAAGAAAACCACAGACTAATGTTTCTCACTAACACAGATGTAAAAGTTCTTAACAAATTTTTAGAAAATCTATTTCAGCAATATATGAAAAGAATAATATCACAACCAAGTGGGGTTTATCTCATAATGCAAGACTGGTTTGGCATATGAAAATCAATCAGTATGACTTACTATATCAACAAACCAAAAAAGAAAAACCGTAAGGTCATCTCAATGGGTGCAGAAAAAAGTATTTCCAAAATCCACGATCTATTCCTAATAAAAATTGTTGGAAAACTAAGACTAGAACAGAACGCCTTTACTTGATAAAGAACATCCGCAAAAATTACAGTTAACATTATACTTAGGATGAAAAACTGAATGTTTTCTTCTTAACAGTGAGAACAAGAATCTTCTGTGTATTTCTATTCAACACTGTATGGCAAGTTCTAATCAGCACAATAAAAAAGGAAATAAAAGGAATCAAATTGGAAAGAAAAAAGTAAAACTGTCTTTATTTACAGGTGAAACAATTACCTATGCAGAAAACCTATGGAATTTACAAAAAAACTGTACTAGAGCTAATATGAGTCTAGCTTGGTTGTAGGATTCAAGGTTAAGATACAGACATTCATTGTATTTTACAAATGTGCATCAATTGATAACTGGATAAACAAAATGCGTATCCATACAATGTAACATTACTTGGCAATAAAAAGGAATGAAGTAATGATATGTGCTAAGTCAAAGAAGCCAGACACAAAAGATCATACGTTGTATGATTCCATTTATATGAATGCCCAGAATCAGCAAATCGAGACACAGAAAGTAGGTTAGTAGTTGCCAGGGGTTGGGGAGAGGAAAATACCACCACTAATAGGTAGGGGAATTTATTTAGGGGATGGTAAAAATGTTCTGGAATCAGTGATGCTGATAGTTGTACAACCTTGTGAATACACTACAAACCACTGAACTTCAAAAAGGAAGATTTTATGGCATATTATTTATATCTCAAAATTTTAAAAACTGTGATAAGGTCAGATGTGGTGGCTCATGACTATAATCCCAGGACTTTGGGATGGGCGGTGGATCACTTGAGGTCAGGAGTTCGAGACCAACCTGGCTAACATGGTGAAACCACATCTCTACTAAAAATACAAAAATTAGTCATGCATGGTGACATGCACCTGTAATCCCAGCTACTTAGGAGGCTGATGCAGGAGAATCACTTGAACCTGGAAGGCAGAGGTTGCAGTAAACTGAGACCGTGCCATTGCACTCCAGCCTAGGCAACAGAAGGAGACTCTATCTCAAATAAACAAACAAACAAACGATGATAAAAAGACACTGTGCCAAACAGACTGGTAGAAAATATTTACAAAATAGATTATGTGGCAATGTATTTATATTTAGAACATATAAAGAACACTTACAACAAAAAGACAAACAACCCAATTAAAAATGAGGCAAAAAGACACCCACATTTTTACAAAGATAAAGAAAAATAAAAGCACATGGATTTATCATCAGACATTATGGAATTGCAAATTAAACACAAAGACCACTACACACCCATTAGAACGACTAAAATGTGGAGAAACGGGAATTCTCACATACTATTGGCATGAATGTAAAACAATACAACCAATTTAAAAACCAGTTTGCAGTTTTTAATAAAAGCTAAGCATAAATCTGCCATAAGACCTAGCTATTACACTCCTTTGTATTTACCTAAAAAAATGAAAGCATATGTACAGACAAAGACTTGTTCACGGATGTTTACAACAGCTTTATGTGTAATAGCCCCATATTGAAAACCACCCAAATGTCCATCAATAGTAAATCTGATAACAAATTGTAGTGTATCTATTCAATTATAAAGGAACGAACTATTTATACATGCTGTAACGTGAATGAATCTCAAAATAATTTTGCTGAGTGAAAGAAGCCAGGTAAGAGTTCATATTATATGTTTAAGATTCTAGAAAATGCAAACAAATCTAGTGTGATAAGACAGCAGATAGTAATTGCCAATGTGCGTCTGCTTCCCCACATATTCTCTAATAGAGTTTATTACCAAATTTCCAGGTACTTGCCAATCTGAGACATCAAAACAGTATCTCTGAGTAGTTTTTATTTGCATTCCCCTAATCAAGAGTGAGACTGTGATTATTTTCTTTTCTTTTTTTTTTTTTTTTTTTTGAGACGGAGTCTCACTCTATTGCCCAGGCTGGAGTGCAGTGGTGTGATCTTGGCTCACTGCAACCTCTGCCTCCTGGGTTCAAGCGATTGCCTCAGCCTCCTAAGTAGTTAGGATTACAGGTGGGCACCACCAGGTCTGGCTAATTTTTATACTTTTAGTAGAGACAGGTTTCACCATGTTGCCCAGGCTGGTCTTGAACTCCTGACCTCAAGTGATCCGCCTGCCTTGGCCTCCCAAAGTGCTGGGATTACAGGTGTGAGCCACTGTGTCCGGCCTGTGTTTATTTTCATAAGTTTAAGTGACATTGTATTTCACTTCTTCTGAACTATCTGTTCATATTCTTTGCCTATTATTTCTATTGGATTATTCTTCTTTTTCTCACAGATTTTTAGAGTTCTTTATATATTAGGGAAATCAGCCCTTTGTGAGTTGCCAATATTTTCCCCAGCTTCTCACTCGTCTTTTAACTTTGCTTATAGTAGTTTTTGCCATGCCATCCTCCCCTACCCCCAAATTTAAAAATATATATATATGTAGTCAAATTTACAGTCTGGCTCAGGTGATGGGTGTACCAAAATCTCAGAAATCACCACTAAGGAACTTACCCATGTAACCAAACACCACCTGTTCCCCAAAAACTCACTGAAATTAAAAAAAAAAAAATTACAGTCTATTCTTTCATGGCTTCTGCAATATTTTATCACACAGTATATACTACACAAAATTATGTTTTTTAATTCTCCCATAGTTTCTTTTAGTACCATAGTTCCATTTCTTACATTTAATATTTGATCCATTTGGAATTTATCCTGATATAAAATGTGAGGTATGAATACAAGTTTATTTTCCATATTGGCTACCCAACTTTCTCTACACCATTTACTAAATAATCCATTCTCTTCCACAGTCCTACCCGCCACCATTGATTTAAAATGCCACCTTTATCTTATATTACATATCTTTTGGGTCTGTTAATAGACTTTCTATTTTAAGGAATATACTTTTGAATAGTCTATTGTTTCAAACTTTTAACCAAAAGTTTGTTTTATAATATGGGCACAGTGGCACATGCCTGTAGTCCTAGCTACTCAAGAGCCTGAGGCGGAAGGATCACTTGAGGCCAGAAGTTTAAGTCTAGCCATGGCAAAAGAGCAAGACCTGTCTCTTAAAAAAAGAATAACACAAAATTTGTTTGACAGAAGTCATATTTATGCAAGATTATTTAAATGCTGTTCAGTCCATTTCCTTCTCTGAAAATTCAGAGTTCTATTCTCTATTCCAACCATACACATTGTCAGCTATCTGACTCTTCTATATAATCTTAGCTTCCACATACTTATCATCAATGAGTTGTGTTATAATGTGAAACCCTTGGGTTTTCTCAAAATGCACTACATAAAAGAGACATTAGAAAATAAAACTGAATATATTTATTGCACGAGTATTGTAGACAATGAAGTCATTATCCCTCAGTTTTCAGTGTGAATCTTCCTTGAAAAATATCCCAGAAAACTTTTGTTTATCCAGAGGAACATTATAGTAAGTTCTTTGAGTTTCTACTTTTCTTTTTCTTTTTTTTTTTTTTTTTTTTGAAACGGAGTCTTGCTCTGTTGCCCAGGCTGGAGTGCAGTGGCGCGATCTCAGCTCACTGCAAGTTTCACCTCCCGGGTCACACCCTACTCCTGCCTCAGCCTCCCGAGTAGCTGGGACTACAGGCGCACACCACCACGCCCGGCTAACTTTTTGTATTTTTAATAGAGACAGGGTTTCATCGTGTTAGCCAGGATGGTCTCGATCTCTTGACCTTGTGATCTGCCTGCCTTGGCCTCCCAAAGTGCTGGGATTACAGGTGTGAGCCACTGCGCCCAGCCCTCTACTTTTATTTCTATCTTCCCTAGTATTTATTATGCTATTGTAAATGTTATATGGCAAGACACCTTAAAACTTTGTGAACTTTGTCATGAAATAAATAAGCTTGCTAGGGAAGTGTGGTGGCCAAGATGTGTTGCTCAGATCTGCTTCAAGAGAACCTATTGTATGGACCACAGTTTAGCCTCTAGCCACCAGCCCCATGAACACTGAAAGCACTCTTTGCCTAAGCTGCTCCCAGTCAGTGACTGAGCAAGACAGGGGTAGTAGTGCCTGCCCACCTGCCCCATATGGGATTCTGCTTACAGGCAACTTTTGCGTGGGGACTCTACATTTGCATTGCTGGGATTTTCTCAACTATGCTGTGGTCTGCAAGATTTTCTACCCAACCTTTTTCTTCCTAGTCTTCCTTCACAGGTATTAGCCTTGCATTATATTTGAAAAGCTCTCCCTGACTACTCCCGGCTCCCTCCCAACTGATTGTTTGTGGTTCAATAAATCTTATGCCTTTAAGACTATTTGGAGGATCTACACTGACACAGGGAGCATAAGATAATTTAGTTAATTGATGAAAGACTCCATTGCCTATTTAAATAGAACCTGACTCCACATTCTTCATCCCTAACATTATCTTTAAAATTGCATGATGGCTTCTGTAGACAAGCAGATGGAAGTCATGAAGCCCAGATGTAAAAGAAGAGATAAAAGTTTTTTTTAAAAAATCTAAGTATACTCTGGGCTTTTTGACCATTTCACTTGAAAATTCAACTACATCTGCCTCAGGAAACAGAACTGTCTCTAAGTGAATCAACGAATTTTCCCTTGACCTATCTTGAACTGAGAAATAACAGAGACCTGGCCAGTAATGAAGGCAATATAGCACCTCTATCTGGCATTTAAAATATCCTGAAGAACAAACATGCTATCATGTATCAGCTCAAGGCTTCTTCATCCCCATCACCGAGGAAACTCTCGACTCAAGGATATATGTTTTGCCAGCTTGTGAAAGGAAACATTCGTTTCAATAGGATTTCATCTCTTCTTGTTTTACATTTACATTTGGCCTATTTCCTCCATCATTCTATTCCAAAGGGAAAGTCTTAGGAAATTTGCCAAAGTTTCTAAACTATTGAAACACACCGAGAATGCATAAAGCGTATAATGGCCAGTAGTTTTATTTTAGAACCTCAAGAACTATGTACTGTGTTGTATACAGTGCTTAATATACTGTGCATGGCTAATAAATATTAAATCAACCCTTCATAATCTGTCTCTGGGACAAAAACTCTTTATTCACAAGATCAAAATATTCCTCAACCATTTCTCCAGAGAAAGAACTCTCAAATCTTTCATTTTGGTCTTACAGCTTCATACTACAAAAAGTCCTGGGGGATGAAGGCACCCGACTCACCCAAAAACTACATCAGGGTATTTCTTTTAGAGAGGTATACATTTGCCCTGCCCTTGGTTTCACCTTCTTACAAAGTTCAGTAGTCCAGGCTAAATAATTCCACTATTCTTCCAATGTTAACACCCTTCAAATATTTGGGAGTGTCTCTCCTGGATCTTGTAGTTGGAATTCAGTCAACTCTGCATGCTTGAATTTGTTAACTGATCTTCATAAATTCAGGTATTTATCCCCCTCAGCACTACAGTTGCTCTCAGAGCTCACCACCTTCTGTTTCTATCATGCTGACACTGTGCTAAATGTAATACTCCCAGTGGGCTCTTGCCAACTCCCTATGCTGTGGCACAACCCTTCTTTGTTAGCTGCCCAGAATAGCACTGGCTTTCCTTTGACTGCCAGATCACATTTCAGGCCCAAACCAAGTTTGTTATCTGCCATTTCTGTCAAGTCTCTCTGGCCCTCTGGGGTTTCATTTTGTTTTTTCTGTCAGATCTCTTGTATCTCCTCTTCAGCCTCTGAAACAAGAGTAGAATTGTGTCCTATTGTTAATTTCCTAGATAAATGAATATTGTTCATATTTTGGCCTGACATTAGTACTAAAATGGCTGACTGCTAATTTTCATAACTGACCATTTTCTCCCCTCTCTATTGGATTCCCACCTAAGATTTTTCCCTTGTTAAACCTATACTCAAAAGCTATCTCCTTCTAGTAACTGTTTTAGGTAAAACAAACAGGTTGTAAATTCTCCACAGTCCCTTTGGTTCAATCAACTTTTACTAATCACCCACTAGATACAGGTGTTGTGGATAAAGGTAAATACATAGCTTTTGTCCTCAAGCAATTCAGTCTTGTTTAAAGAAAGACATGTAAATTTATATTTATAACAGTGTAATCATGCAATTATAGGAAAATATATAAAGGTTGGGAAAGGTGGTAACTTTAACAACGAATAGGACTCCATCAGACCTAGAAGGAGAAGGACATTTCAGTCAGAGAGAAATTCCAGAGCAAAGGTAAAGAGTGCTGAACATGTGGGATGCATGGGAAACAAATGACATGATGTTGCTGGAGTGTAACAGGAAAGGCAGGAGAGAAATGGCAGCACAGGACAGTAGGGGATTAGGAAAGAACCAAGGCACTGGACCCTGAACTGCTTTGAATTCCAAGCTAAGGGGTCTGAACTTGATCATGTAACAATGAGCAGAGGTTAAAGAAATATAAAAAAGGAAGATGACATGATCCGGGTTTGAGAAGAATCATTCAGCATAAGTGTAGAGAAGAAAAGAGAGGGAGGAGGGACAAAAGCAAGACTATCAGTCAGGTGTCAGCTGCAATGATCCAGGTGAGACAGGGTTTTTTTCAGAAGGAAAAAAAATGAAGATGGCCATTCAGCCGATCACTTACAGAGCACCAACTACATGGTAGGTGCTGTATGACGTGCTTTCCATACTAAACTCATTTAATGGTTACCATAACCCTGTCAGACAGGCATTAGTATCTTAATCTAACAGGAGGAAACTGAGGCTCAGAGAAAACAGATAAAGCTAAAAAATGCAGCAAATAAGCCAACCACTGAAACAGAATCAAATTTAGTAAAATGTCCTCTGTACTGTCACTGTGGCTTCTAGAACCTTATTCCAGAGTAATATATCTTTAATCTAGTTACAGACAGCTCACAATCTCTACTTCAATTCATTTATTCAGTGCCTAGAATGTGTCCTATGTGTCCCCACCCCACCCCTGGCCCAAATTCATATGTTGAAACCTAATCTCCAATGTGCTAGTATTTGGAAGTGAGGCCTTTGGGAAACGATTAGGTCATGAGGACTGAATGGGATCAGTGCCCTTATAAAAGAGAGCTGAGAGCTCTCTCATCCCTTCTACTATGTGAGGACATAGCGAGAAGATGGCTCTCTATGAACCAGGAAGTGGGCCCTAACCAGAAACCGAATCTGTTGGTGCCTTGTTCTTGAACTTCCTGGCCTCCAGAACTATGAGAGATAAACTGTTGTTTTTGGCCAGGCGCGGTGGCTCACGCCTGTAATCCCAGCACTTTGGGAGGCCGAGGCGGGCGGATCACGAGGTCAGGAGATCAAGACCATCCTGGCAAACACGATGAAACCCAGTCTCTATTTAAAATACAAAAAGTTAGCCGGGCATGGTGGTGTGCGCCTGTAGTCCCAGCTACTCGGGAGTCTGAGGCAGGAGAATGGTGTGAACCCGGGAGGCGGAGCTTGCAGAGAGCCGAGATGGTGCCACTGCACTCTAGCTTGGGCGACAGAGCGAGACTCTGTCTCAAAAAAAAAAAAAAAAAAAAAAAACTGTTGTTTTTAAGTCACCCAGTCTATGGTAGTTTGTGTAACAGCCTGAATGGGCTAAGACAATGTGCTAGGCACTGTATAAAAACAATTACTACAGTCAATGAGTTTACAGTCTGGTGAAAGAGAAACATAATATAATTACATAACAAAATATGCAATTAGAAATGAATAAAGAATTATACAAGAAAAAGTATAAGATATTATGAGACAGTATAGAAGAAAACCATAGTTAGACTTGAGGAGAGGAGATTTATGGGAAGATCTCTGAGAAAGTGACACATGAGATTTGAAGGGATGACTTGAAGGTGAATTTTCCTATCTACCTATTTCTATGCTGTCATCTGCTACCTCTAGTCACTCCATGTCATTTGCTGAAAACTCTTACAACTAGCTCATGACTCTGCGTCTTTGAAGTCCATGGGCATAATTTATCTAATCAGATACTTGATCTCGACTCCTTTTTAGTTACATTCTCTAGTGGTCATACCCTGGTAATGTTGTCAGTACTTATAACTGCTACACTTCTGGAATCTAACATTCACATACTGTATTTCATCAAATCTGCCACTAATTGGAAGACTTGCCATCATTTCACATAATAGTAAGAAGAAAGTGTTACCAATTAAACTGGCATCTCAACTTTAGAAACGTTAAAACGGAAAAGAAAGTATTCCTTAAAACCAATCAACTATGGTATCTTAACTTTTATGACAACTGCTAATCCTTTTATCAATATCTCATTCTATTTTTTTCATTATGTCTATTTGGAAATAGCTTGAACTCAACCACACCTCTGGAAACGATCCTTTTATACTATCCCAATCTGTTTTTCTTGCCTATCACTTCCTTCTCAGGCTAGCCAAAACTCAAAGTCTTATCACTTCAGTCAGTATCTGGCTAACTCCTTTATCTCTCTGGCCTTCCACTGAACCTACACAGCAAAAAACACTGTCAGCTTTCTCTGTTTCTACACCTGAGCTAAGTTCTGCTGAAGTAACTCATTCAACCACATTGGCTGGTATTATACACAGCCAGAACACTGAGGATCCAACAATAAGCAATAAATCTATGTTGCCCAAATCCTCAATCTCCCATGCTCCTAACATTTCAAACTTCCTTCACTGTCTTCAAAACCCCAATCCCATCACCTCCTCTGCACTCCCAAAAGACAACTTTATCCCTTATTCTCTAAAAACATAAAAATACAACATGGGATTTTCTTCAATTTCTGAATCCTCCCATCTGGACTGCCTACAAATTTACATCCATTCATCAGTCCTCTTATTCATTCATTTCACTAATATTTATCAAACACTTACTGTGTATTAGGGACTGTTTTGGGTGGTTACAGAACAAAAATCCCTGCCCTTGTACAGCTTAGATTCCAGGAGAGAGACAATAAATATCAAACATAATAAATTATATGTTAGAAAGTGGTAAGAGAGACAGAAGAAAGAAAAAGTACTACAGGGTAAAAAACAAAGTGTAGAAGCTGGTGTTGGTGTGGAGGGTCAGGCTACAGTATTACAGCTAACAGTATTAAATAAGTAGAGCTCAAGTTCAGAAACAGACAAGCTAATTTATGGGGTGATATAAGTCTGAATAGTGGTTACATAGGGGCAGGGGTGAGAGGCAGGGAGCTTCCAACAGGGAAAGAGTATAAGAGAATGTTCTACAGAGATGAGAACGTTCAATATCTCAATGTGGATGGTGTTGTATGTGCTGTAGACTTAGTATTTGTGTATTTTACACCTCAATTTAAAAAAAAAAAAAGACTACATAGTTATAGGTAACTATAGCAAAAAGGTAATCCTGTATATTGACCTTCTGACTAAAAATGATTAAGAACTAGAGATCTGAAGGAGTGTAGCAGAGCTGGGCACAGTGGCTCACATCGGTAATCACAGCTACTTGGGAGCCTAAGGCAGGAGGATGGCCTGAGCCCAGAAATTCAAGGCTGCAGTGAGCTATGATGGCACCAGTGCACTCCAGCCTGAGCAACAGAGCAAAACTCCATCTCTAAAAATAACAAAAAGGAAAAGAAAAAGAAAAAGAAACAAAGAAAAGAAAAAGGAGGAGGCTGGGTGCAATGGCTCATGCCTGTAATCCCAGCACTTTGGGAGGCTGAAGCAGGAGGATCACTTGAACCCAGTGGTTGAAGACTAGCCTAGGCAACACAGGGAGACCCTGTCTCTACAAAAAATTTCAGAATTAGCCAAGCATGGTGGTGCACGCTTGTGGTCCCAGCTACTCAGGAAGTTGAGGTGAGAGAATCACTTGAGCCCAACAGGTAGAGACTACAGTGAGCCGTGATTACGCCACTGCACTCCAGCCTGGTCCCAGCTACTCAGGAGGCTGAGGTGGGAGGATTGCCTGAGCCCAAGAGGTTGAGGCTACAGTGAGCTGTGATTACACCACTGCACTCCAGCCTGGGGCAATGACAAGAGCGAAACCTTGTCTCTAAAACAAGACAAAAGAATGTAGCAGAATGAACAAGGAGAAATACAAATAAGAGTTCATAGTTTAATATAATTGTAGTCAATTTTAAGGACTTCGGCTTTCATTACCCCGTGACATGAGAAGCCACTGCAAGAGCCGGAACCTAAGAGTGACATGATCTGACACAGGTTTTAACAAGTTCCCTCTGGCTATAAACTGAAAACAGATGACGGAAACAGCAACAACAGAAGCAGAGACCATTTGGAAGGCTATGCAATAATCCACGTAAGATGTGACAATGTGGCTTAGACTAAAGTAGTGAGAAGTGGTTAGACTATGAATATATTGAAAGTAGAGCCAAAAGGATTTGCTGATAATTAGTATTAGAGAGAGGAGTCAACAATGACAACAAGACTTTCTGCCCAAGTTGCTGGGAGGTAAGGCAAGACTGCAGAAGAAGTAAGTTTCAGAGGAATTCAGTTTTGACATGCTAAGTTTTGAAATGTCTATAGAATCGACACCTGAGAGAAGATATAAAGATGGCAGTTAGAGATGCAAGTGTGGAATTCAGGAGAGTTTGGGACTTGTCAGCATTTAGATTAGATGGTATTTAAAACCATGGGAATAGGTACAATCACCATGACAGAAAAGAGATGAGCTTATTCAAGGACTGGCCCCAGGGCATCCCATATTAATAGGTCTCTTACTGTGTAAAATATCCCGTTTCTATGTAAATAAGGCCAATCTTCCTATTCATGCTTTGAATCATATTCCTTCCTTTCTTTTCAAGGACTTCAGTCCATTTTTATTCCCTTTTTCCAATCTTGCTTTCTTCCTCTCCACACTCTTTTCCATAGGCACCTAAACATATTCAAGTCTGTCATACTTTTTTTTTTTTTTTTTTTGGAGACAGGGTCTCACTCTTGCCCAAGCTGGAGTGCAGTGGTATGATCTTGGCTCGCTACAACCTCCGCTTCCTGGGCTCAAACAATTCTCTAGCCTCAGCCTCCTGAGTAGCTGGGACTACAGGTGTAAGCCACCATACCTGGCTAATTTTTGTATTTTTTGTAGAAACAGGGTTTCACCATGTTGCCCAGGCTGGACTCAAACTCCTGAGCTCAAAGTGATATGCCCACCTCAGCCTCCCAAAGTGCTAGAATTACAAGCATGAGCCACCGCGCCTGGCCCATCAAGTCTGTTATATATTGTTTGAAAAAACATTTTCCCTAGAGCTTGCAATCCTCTCCGGCAACTCAAACTCCCTTATTCTTCACAGTCAATATTTTCAAAACCGTTTTCTACCCCAGCTTGTTTTGCTTCCCTACAAATAATGTCTCTAACCAGTCCAATTTAACCTTACCATCTACCCTAACACTTAAAAAACTGCTTTGCTGCTAAAGTCAGTGAATTATTTTCAAAACTGATTTTATTTTACATCTGTATAGCATTTAACACCTAACTCCCCTCCTTCTTAAAAACTCTCTTCTTTTTGGAACACCACACTCTCCTGGCTTTCTCCTTCAACCCTGGCTTCTAATTTCCTTCATTATCTTTTCCTTCAGCAATTCCCTTAACTGTTGATGTCCATTGGGGTCCATTCTCAGTCTTGTCTCCATCACTTCATATAAACTCCCTGGTGATTCCACTGAAAGAATGAATGATTTGACAGGAGATCCTTGGTGATCTTAGCAAGCATGGTTTCAGAGAAAAGGTGAGGATAAATGCTCTATTATCAAACAGAAAATGAAATGATAAATCTAAAAGAGCATGTATAGATAGGATTAGAGATTTACGGGATCTATTTTGTCATTTTTTTTTTTAAGGGAATGAAGTTAATGGAGATGGAAAGACTGAAGATCAAGGATATAAATGATGTTGTTAAGTCACCGAGGAGGTGGATGAGATGGTATCAAGAATCATATATTTAGACAGATGTCACAACTATCTAAAATGGGAAGAGCTAAACCTCTTCCTCTGGGACAGAAAGGAAAAAAGTAAAAATGAGGTCAAACAGAGACATGTAATGAGAAAGTCAGAAGGAAGTTGAAACAGTTCACAAGAGAAAGCCTAAACTTTTTGGTGTCCCAGATCCAAGGTGGGTTGGATGACAATGAGACAGAGATTAGGAAGGGGTCTGAGATGAGTAGAAGTCTGTAACAGCTGCTGAAGAAAAAGGCAAAGGCAACTAACCAATGTAAAATTAAAAAAAAAAAAAGGTGACTGGTAAAGAGAACTCAAATAAGATTGGAGTTTAGAGACTTGAGCTTAGAGAGGCAGCAATTCCATAACTTTACAGCACTCGGTTTTTAAGGCATAGGCAGAAACAGAGAAGGCAGACTGTAGGATTGATCCAGGAATGTGGGAGCTGGCAGCGGACAAGAACCAAGCGAACAGAAGATATTTATATGTGACAAATGAAAATGATGAACCATTTATAACCATAAATTTTCTTTTCTTTCATTTATTTGAGACAAGGTCTTGCTCTGTTGCCCAGGCTGGAGTGCAGTGGTGTGATCACAGCTCACTGTAGCCTCAAACTCCTAGGCTCAAGTGATCCTCTCACCTCAGCCTCGCACGTAGCTGGGACTACAGGCATGTACCACCACACCCAGCTAATTTTTAAACTTTTTGTAGAGATGGGATCTCACTATGTTTTCTAGACTGATCTCAAATTCTTAGCCTCAAGTGATCCTCCCATCTCGGCCTCCCGCTGGGATTACAGGTGTGAGCCACTGCACCTGACCATAACCATAATTTTTTTGTTGTTCTGAGACAAAGTCTTGCTCTGTCGCCCAGGCTAGAGTACAGTGGCATGATCTCAGCTCACTGCAACCTCCACCTCCTGGGTTCAAGCGATTCTCCTGCCTCAGCCTCCCAAGCAGCTGGGATTACAGGTGCCCGCCACCACGCCCGGCTAATTTTTGTATTTTTAGTAAAGACGTGGTTTCACCATGTTGGCCAGGCTGGTCTCGAACTCCTGACTTCAGGTGATCCACCTGGTCTCAGCCTCCCAAAGTGCTGGGATTACAGGCATCAGCCACTATGCCCAGCCCATAACCATAAATATTTTTAATTCAATGTTTTAAAATAGTTATCTTCCAAAATAGACTAAGAACCACTACATGACCACACTGACATCACACTGAAATTGTAATGAACGATCTACAGCATGCTGCCCAGATCATGTGGCCCACGGCACCCAATACCAACCCCACATGCTCCTCACTATAGCAAATTATTCTTCAGTTGTAATGATAGTTTCTTTTTTGAAACTGTCTTAGAATAATTCTACTATCTGAATGTTTCTGTTTTTTAAATGAACATAAAGAATCTTCTCCTGGGAGGACGGGGAATAAGCCGAATAGAAGCCTCCACTGATCATCCTTCCTGCAGGAACACCAAATTTAACAACTATCTACACACAAAAAAGCACCTTCAATAAGAATGAAAACCATGTGAGCAATCACAGTACCTGGTTTTAACTACATATCACTGAAAGAGGCACTGAAGAAGGCAGGAAAAACAGTCTTGAAATACAACACCCCTCTCTCATCCCCTGGCAGCAGCCACATGGGCAATCTGTATGCTTGGGGCAGGCAGAGCTCAGTGATTGTGGAACTTTGCATTGGAACTCAGTGCTGGTAACACCAGACAGGATTCAGCAGGTACCCACAGAGGGAGCATTCAGAAGAGCCCTAGCCAGAGAGGAATCACCCAACCCAGCGTTCATATCTGTAATTTCGGTAAGCCCTGCCACCATGGGCTAAAGTGCTCTGGGGTTCTAAATAAACTTGAAAGGCTGTCTAGGCCACAAAGACTACAACTCCTGGGCAAGTCCTAGTGATGTGCTGGGCTTGGAGCCAAGGGACTTGAGGGGCACATGACCTAGTGAGACGTCAGCCAGGCTGGCTAAGGGAGTGCTTACGCCACCCCTCCTCCAACCCAAGGCAGTGCAGCTTGAAGCTCCCAGCTTCAAAAGAGACCCCTTTCTTCCGCTTGAGGGAAGAGTAAAGAGGATGTTGTTTTGCAGCTTAGATACTAGCTCAGCCACAGTAGGAAAGAGCACCAGGCAGGATCATAAGGCCCCATTCCAGGCCCTAGCTCCCGGACATTTCTAGACATATCTTGGGCCAGAAGGGAACCAGTCCTGGCAGGATTCATCACCTGCTGACTAAACAGCCCTTGGACTCTAAATAATCAGCAGCGGTAACCAGCTAGTACATGCCATGGATCTTAGGTAAGACTCTGAGACATGCTGACTTCAGGTGTGTCCCAGCAAATTCCCAACTGTGTTGGCTATGAGGAGAGAATCCTTCTGCTTGAGAAATGGAGAGGGAAGAATAAAGGAGACTTTGTCTTGCAGCTTAGGTACCAGCTCAGTCAAAATGGGGAACAGTACCAAACAGGCTCTTGGGGTCCCTGATTCCAGACCTTGGCTCTTGCATGGCATTTCTAGACCTACCGTGAGCCAGAGGGGAGCCCACTGCCCTGAAGGGTGAGTTCTAGGCCTGGCAGCATTCACCACAAGCTGACTTAAGAGCCCTTGGGCCTTAAGTGAACATCAGTGGTGCCCTGGTACTCGTGGGCCCGTGGTGGTGGTGGACATGGGAAGAGACTCCTCTGCCTGCGGGAAGGGGAGGACGAAAGAGTAGGAAGGATTTGTCTTGTGGTTTCACTGCCAGCATAGCTGCAATGGAATAGGGCACCAGATAGATTTCTCTCTAAGGTTTCCAACTCCAAGCCCTGGCTCCTGAACAGCATCTCTGGACTTGCCCAGGGTCCAGGGGAACTTGCCACCCTGAAGGGAAGGGCACAAGACTAGCTGGCTTCACTACCTGCTGACTGTAGAGCCCTAGAGTCTTGAGAGAACATACGCAGTAACCAGGTTGTGGTCACAGCACCCCTTGGACAAGACTCAATGCTGTACTGGCTTCAGGACTGACCCAGTGAGTCCCAGTGTTGGTGGCCACAGGGTTGCTTGTGTCACCTCACCTCTAGGTCCAGGCAGTTCAGCACAGAGACAGAGAGAGACTCCGTTTGTTTGGAAGAAAGTAAGGGAAGAGAACAAGAGTCTCTGCCTCACAGTCCAGATAATTCATCTGGATCTTACCCAAGACCATAAAGGTGATACCTCTACAAGTCTGTAAGAACTACAGCATTACTGAGCTTGGGGTGCCACCTAATGCAGATATGGCTGCAGTGACCAAAAACTTAGATCTCAACACCCAAGTCCCTTCGAATATCTGGAAAGCCTTCCCAAGAAGGACAGGTACAAATAAGCCCAGATTGCTAAGAAGTCAACAAATACCCAACTCTTCAACGCCCAGACACTGACAAACATCCACAAGCATCAAGACCAGGAGGAAAACATGATCTGACCAAACTAAGTAAGGCATCAGAGGCCAATCTCAGAGAGACAGAGATATGTGACCTTTCAGACAGAATTCGAAATAGCTGTTTTGAGGAAACTCAAAGAAATTCGAGATAACATAAGAAAGAATTCAGAATTTTATCGATAAACTTAACAATGAAATTGAAATAATTAAAAAAAGAATAAAGCAGATATTCTGTAGTGGAAAAATGCAATTGACACACTGAAGAATGCACCAGAGTCTCCTAATAGCAGAATTGCTAAAGCAGAAGAAAGAACTGTGAGTCTGAAGACAGGCTATTTGAAAACACATACCCAGAGGAGACAAAAGAAAAAAGAATACAAAAGAATAAAGCACACCTACAAGATCTAGAACATAGCCTCAAAAGGGCAAATATAAGAGTTATTGGCCTTAAAGAGAAGGTAGAGACAGACATAGAAAGGTTATTCAAAGGGATAACAATAGAGAACTTCCCAAGCCTAGAGAAAGACATCAGTATTCAAGTACAAGAAGGTTATAGAACACCAAGAAGATTTAACCCAAAGACGACTACCTCAAAGCATTTAATATCCGAACTCCCAAAGGTCAAGGATAGAGAAAGGATCCTAAAAGCAGCAAGAAACAACATACAATGGAGCTCCAAATACATCTGCCAGCAGACCTCTCAGTGGAAACCTTACAGGCCGAGAGAGGGTGGCATGACATATTTAAAGTGTTAAAGGAAAAATCTTTTACCCTAGAACACTATATCCGGTGAAAATATCCTTCAAACATGAAAGAGAAATAAAGACTTTCCCAGACATACAAAAGCTAAAGGATTTCATCAACACCAGACCTGTCTTATAAGAAACAATAAAGTGAGTTCTTCAATCAGAAAGAAGAGGATGCTAATGATCAATAAGAAATCATCTGAAGGTATAAAACTCACTGGTAATAGTAAGTACACAGAAAAACACAGATTCAAGTAATTGTAGTGTGTAAACTCGTATTTCAAGCAGAAAGATGAACTGATCAAAAATAAAACTACAACTTTTCAAGACACAGTACAATAAGATATACATAGAAACAACAAAAAATTAGAAAGTGGGGGGTAAGAAGTTAAAGTATAAAGTTTTTTTTGTTTGTTTGTTTTTGAGACGGAGTATCGCTGTCACCCAGACTGGAGTGTAGTGGCGTGATCTCGGCTCACTGCAACCTCCACCTCCCGGGTTCAAGCAATTTTCCTGCCTCAGCCTCTCGAGTAGTGGGACTACAGGCACACGCCACCACGCCTGGCCAATTTTTGTATTTTTAGTAGAGACGGGGTTTCACCTTGTTGACCAAGATGGTCTCAATCTCTTGACCTCATGATCCGCCCACCTCGGCCTCCCAAAGTGCTGGGATTACAGGCATGAGCCACTGTGCCCAGCCTAAGTATAAAGCTTTTATTAGTTTTTTTTGCTTGTTTGTTTATACAATCGGTGTTGTCATCAGTTTAAAATAATGTGCTATATTATTTGCAAACTTCATGGTAACCACAAATCTAAAAACATACAGTGGATACACAAAAAATAAAAAGGGAGAAATTAAAACATACCACCAGAGAAAATCACCTCCACTAAAAGGAAAATAGGAAAGAAGAAAAGAAAAAAGAGAAGACCAAAAAATAACCAGAAAACAAATAACAAAATGGCAGGAGTAAGTCCTTATTTATTAATAATAACACTGAATGTAAATGGACTAAATTCTCCAATCAAAAGACACAGAGTGGCTAAATGGATAAAAAAGCAAGAAAGATTAAATGATCTGTTGCCTACAAGAAACACACTTCTCCTTTAAAGAAACATATAGAATGAAAATGAAAGGATGAAAAAAGATATTCTATATCAATGGAAACGAAAAAAGAACAAGACTAACTATATTTGTATAAGACAAAATAGATTTCAAGACAAAAACTACAAAAAGAGACAAAGTAATGTCATTATATAATGATAAAGGGGTTAATTTAGCAAGAGGATGAAGGCATTTTAAATATATATGCACCCAACACTGGAGCACCCAGATATATAATGGAAGTATTATTAGAGCTAAATAGATAAGACTCCAAAACAATAATAGTTAGAGACTTCAATACCCCATTTTCAGCATTGGACAAATCATCCAGACAGAAAAATCAACAAAGAAACACTGGACTTAATCTGCACTACAAACCAAATGGATCTAATAGATATTTACAGAACATTTCATCCAATGGCTGTGGAATACACATTCTTCTCCTCAGTACATGGATCATTCTCAAGGACAGATTATACGTTAGGTCACAAGACAAGTCTTAAAACACTCAAAGGATTGAAGTAATATCAAGCATTTTCTGACCACAGTGGAATAAAACTAGAAATCAATAACAAGAATTTTGGAAATAGTATAAACATGAAGGAATTTCTTGAAACAAATGATAATGGAAACATAACATACCCAAACCTATAGGATACAGCTAAAGCAGTACTAAGAGGGAAGTTAGTTTGTTTATTGATTGATTGATTGATTGATTGATTTTGAGACAGAGTCTTGCTCTGTTGCCCAGGCTGGAGTGCAGTGGTGTGATCTCAGCTCAATGCAACCTCCGCCTCCCGGCTTCAAGTGAGTCTTGTGCCTTAGCCTCCCGAGTAGCTGGAATTACAGGCGTGCACCACCAATGCCCAACTAATTTTTTGTATGTTTAGTAGAGACAGGGTTTCACCATGTTGCCCAGGTTGGTCTGGAATTCCTGAACTCAGGCAATTTGCCCGCCTCAGCCTCCCAAAGTGCTAAGATTACAGGTGTGAGCCACTGCGCCCAAAGAGGGAAGTTTATAGCTATAAGTTCCTATATCAAAAAAGTAGAAAAGCATCAAATAAATAGCCTAACAATACATCTTAAATAAATAGAAAAGCAAGACCAAACCAAACCCCAAGTTAGTAGAAAAGAAATAAAGATCAGAGCAGATATAAATGAAACTGAAATGAAGAAAATCAATTGTTTCTTTGAAAAAGAAAAGATCAACAAAATAAAAAATTGTTTCTTTGAAAAAAATAAACAAAATTGACAAACCTTTAGCCAGACTAAGAAAAAAAGAGAGAAGACCAAAATAAATAAAATCAGAGATGAAAAAGGAGACATTATGTCTGATACTGCAGAAACTCAAAGGACCATTTGAGGCTACTCTGAGCAATTATATGCCAATAAATTGGAAAACCTAGAAAAAGTGGATACGTTTTTTGACACATACAACCTCCCAAGATTGAATCATGGAGAAATCCAAAACCTAAACAGACCAATAACAAGTAGCAAGGTCAAAGTCAAAGTGAAAAGTCTCTCAGTCGGCAGGGCATGGTGGCTTACGCCTGTAATCCCAGCACTTTGGGAGGCCAAGGTGGGCGGATCACCTGAGGTCAGGAGTTCGAGACCAGCCTGACCAACATGGAGAAACCCGTCTCTACTAAAACTACAGAATTAGCCGGGTGTGGTGGCGCATGCCTATAATCCCAGCTACTTGGGAGGCTGAAGCAGGAGAATCACTTGAACCCAGGAGGCGGAGGTTGCAGTGAGCTGAGATCATGCCATTGCCCTCCAGCCTGGGCAACAAGAGTGAAACTCCATCTCAAAACAAAAAAACTATCCCAGCAGCAAAGAAAAGCCTGGGACCCAAGGCTCCACTGCTGAATTTTACCAAACATTTAAAGAACTAACACCAATCTTGCGCAAACAATTCCAAAAAATGGAGGTGAAAGGAATACTTCCGAACTCATTCTATGAGACCAGTATTACCCTGATACCAAAACCAGAGAAAGGCACATTAAAACAAAACAAAACAAACAAAAAAAAACTACAGGCTCTGATGAACATTTATGCAAAAATCCTCAACAAAATACTAACAAATCAAATTCAACAACACATTAAAAAGGTCATTCATCACGATCAAGTGGGATGTATCCCAAGGATACAAGAATGGTTCAACATACACCAATCAACGTGATACAGCCTATCATCAGAATGAAGGACAAGAACCATATGATCATTTCCACTGATGCTGAAAAAGCATTTGATAAAATTCAACATCCCTTCATGATAAAAACCCTAAAAATAACTGAGTATAGAAGAAACATACCTCAACATAATAAAATATATACAACAACCCACAGCTAGTATCATACTGAATGGGGAAAAACTGAAAGCCCTTCTTCTAAGATTTAGAACATGACAACAATGCCCACGTTCACTACTGTTATCCAATATAGTACTAGAAGTCCTAGTTAGAGCAATGAGTCAAGAGAAAGAAATAAAGGGCACTCAAACCGGAAAGGAAGGAGTCAAATTATCCTTGTTTGTAGATGATATGATCTTGTATTTGGAAAAACCTAAAGACTCAACCAAAAAACTATTAGAACTGATAAGCAAATTCAGTAAAATCAACTTACAAAAGTCACTAGCATTTCGACATACCAACAGGAAGCAATCTGAAAAAGAAATCAAGGAAGTAACCCCATTTATAATAACTACAGATAAAATTAAATACCTAGGAATTAATTTAACCAAATAAGTGAAATATATCTACAATGAAAACTATAAAACACTGATGCAAGAAACTGAAAAGAATACCAAAAAAAAAAAAAAAAAAAAAAGTCCATGTCCATGGATTGGAACAATCAATATTGTAAAAATGTCCATCCTACCTAAAGCAGAATCTGTGTAGTAGTAGGGATTGTACTAAATCTATAGATTCCAAATACCAATAACATTCTTCACAGAAATAGAAAAAACAAATCCTAAAATTTATATAGAACTACAAAAGTGACAGAATAGTCAAAGCTATCCTAGGCAAAAAGAACAAAACTGGAGGAATGACATGACCTGACTTCAAATTATACTGCAGAGCTATAGTAACCAAAACAGCATGGTACTGGCATAAAAACAGACACATAGACCAATGGAACAGAATAGAGAACCCAGAAACAAATCCCTACATCTACAGTGAACTCATTTTCGACAAACACTCCAAAAATATACATTGGGGAAAGAACAGTCTCTTCGATAAATGGTGCTGGGAAAACTGGATATCCATATGCAGAAGAATAAAACTAGACCTCTATCTCTCACATATACAAAAGTCAAATAAAAATAGATTAAAGATTTAAATCTAAGACTTCAAACTATGAAGCTACCAAAAGAAAACATTGGGGAAACTCTCCAGGACATCGGAGTGGGCAAAGATTTCTTGAGTAAATACCTCATGAGCGTAGGAACCAAAGCAAAAATGGACAAATCAGATCATATCAAGTTTAAAAGCTTCTGCACAGCAAAGGAAACAACCAACAAAGTGAAGACACTACCCACAGAATGGGAGAAAGTATTTGCAAACTATCCATCTGACACAGGATTAATAACCATAATATATAAGGAGCTCAAACAACCCTATGGAAACAAAATCTAATAATCCAATTAAAAAATGGGCAAAAGATCTGAATAGACGTTTCTCAAAAGAAGACATACAAATGGCAAACAGGTGTATGAAAAGGTGCTCAAGGCCGGGTGCAGTGGCTCACGCCTATAATCCCAGCACTTAGGGAGGCTGAGGTGGGCAGATCATTTGAGGTCAGGAGTTCAAGACCAGCCTGGCCAACATGGTTAAACTCCATCTCTACTAAAAATACAAAAATTAATCAGGTGTGGTGGCGCGGGCCTGTAATCCCAACTACTTGGCAGGCCGAGGCAGGAGAATCCCTTACCCAGGAGGTGGAGGTTGCAGTGAGCTGAGACTGTGCCACTGCACTCTACCCTGGGTGACAGAGTGAGACTCCATCTCAAAAACACATAGAAAAACTACAATGAGATATCTTGCCACAGTTGAAATGGTATATATCCAAAAGACAGGCAATAACAAATGCTGGTGAGGATACGGAGAAAAGGAAACCCTCATACACTATCAAGAACAATTTAGAGATTCCTCAAAAAATTAAAAATAGAACCACCATATAATCCAGCAATCCCACTGTTGGGTATATATTCAAAAGAAAGGAAGTCAGTACATTGAGGAGATATCTGCACTCCCATGTTTGCTGTAGCACTGTTCACAATAGCCAAGATTTGGAAGCAACCTAAGCATCCATCAACAGACGAAAAAATTTTTAAATGTGGTACATATAAACAATGGAGTACTATTCAGCCATAAAAAAGAATGAGATCCTGTCATTTGCAACAACATGAATCAAAGTAGATATCTTTATGTTAAGTGAAACAAGCCAGGCAAAGAAAGACAAATTTTGCATGTTCTCACCTATTTCTGGGAGATAAAAATTAAAAGAATTGAACTCATGGAGATAGAGAGTAGAATGATGGTTACCAAAGGTTGGGAAGGGTAGTGAGGAGGTTGGCGGGGAAGTGGGGATGGCTAATGGGTACAAAAAAAACCAGAAAGAATGAATAAGATCTGGTATCTGATAGCACAACAGGGTAACTACAGTGAATAATAATTTAATTGTACATTTTAAAATAACTAAAAGAGTATAATAAGATTGTAATACAATATATGTTTGAGGTGATAGATACCCTCATTTACCTTGATGTAATTATTGCACATTGTATGCCTGTATCAAAATATTCCATAAACCCCATAAATATATGCACCTACTATGTACCCATAAAAATTAAAAATTTTTAATAAATAAAAAATCTTAAAAAGTTTTCTCCTGTATGTATAAAATTTCCAGGCTGGTCTCAAAAATTTTAAAGAGACTCTTCTCCTTTAAAAAATTATTTAGGTGTTTTGAATTTAAATTATCTAAACCATGAATATATAATCAAACCACAACAGGTCAGATCCTACATGTGTGGGTAAAGAATCATCTTCCACATATACAAAGTTCTGTACTTCTATACCATGTGGTTGGTGATGAGACGGAACAGGTACAACACCCTTCTGACAAGCTTTCCTTGTTATGGAAGCACTCCTAAAAGTTGGAATCTCCCATCTCAGCCCCCTGAATAGTTGGAACTACAGGTGACCCACTATGCCCGGATAATTTGTTGTTGTTGTTGTTGTTGTTGTTTGTAGAGAAGGGGACTTGCTACAGTGTCCGGGCTGCTCTCAAACTCTTGGCCTCAAGTGATCTTCCCACCTAAGCCTCTCGAGTCTCTAAGATTACAGACATGAGCTACCATGCCTGACAGTTTCTACATTTTTAAGCGGTTGAAAAATTTCCAGTCTGTCCCTGAATCTCCCCCCAAAAAAGGTCAAAAATTTTTAAAAAGAACAATATATCACGGCACATGGAAATTGTATCAAATTCAAATTTTTGGTTTCCATTAAGTTTTTTTGGAGTTCATTTATGTATTGCCTATGACTACTTTTTTTGCTACAATAAGAGGTTTGAGTAGTTACAACAAAAAACATACCGCCTGCAAAGCCTAAAATACTTACTACTATCTAACACTTTACAGAAAAAGCTTGCTTATCTTTGGACCAAGAAAAGTTTTATTTTATTGTATAATTCAGTAATGACTGTGATAATTATTTCCAAATAGGCAAAAGAGGTGATACCAACAGCAATTTGGAAAATAATGACCTTAATTATAAATAACAAAGCTTAAACAGTTTAATATAATACATAAAATAGACAATTCACTTGGTAGAATGACAAATATCAAGTAAACACTGCAAATGTGCTGTTTTGGTTTGGCTCTTGTAAGGCCTTACATTGCTTCTCTTCCATTATCCCCCAAGCAAAGTCTAGGAAAAAAAAATTCCAAAATCATTCTGGGAATTTTAGGAAAAGCTACATAGAGGTATTTTAGTCACTACAACCCTGCCTAAGTACTTTCCATAGCTGTTATACGTTTCAAGAAAACAAAACAAAAAACCAGGTGTCCTCATGAAATGTCAGGTGAATTGCCGCCAGTAGGTGGAGACAGTTTCTAATCAAAGCAGAGAAGCAAAATTTGATACCAGTTGTAATGGAAATTTAAACTACCTTCATATCCTTACCTTGAAATATTTAGTTAACTAGATAGGACAAAGTGATTTTTTCCTTCCCTAGTTCAACAATAAAACCAGGCTGCCTTGTACTTCCTAAATCAGATTTCACTAAGGAATGGCTGGTGAATACCCCATTCCCTAGATAATATAAGCCTAATTTATATGTTTAAATAAATCAAGTTTTTCCTCTCTTGCCATTAGAAAAGGAATATTTTCTCATCATTTTCTCTCAATGAGGTTAGCATCTTTCCTATCAAATTAAACCACAGGCCTTCTTGTCTATGGTGACCCTCTAGCTATCTTATTATCTAACCTGGAAATGACTATTTCAGCAGGTAATGATTTGTTTATTTGGAGACAGGATCTTGCTGTCACCCAAGCTGGAGTGCAGGGGCAGGATCATGGCTCACTGCAGCCCCAACCTCCCCAGCTCAAGCAATCCTCCTACCTAAGACTCCTAAGTAGCTGAGACTATTACTGGATTAGTCCACCACCACATCAGGCTAATTTTTTAGTTTTTTTAGAGACTGGTTCTCCTTATGTTGTCTAGGCTGGTCTCAAACTCCTGGGTTCAAAGGATCTTCCCATGCCTTGGCCTCCCAAAGTGCTGGGATTACAAGCATGAGCCATTGCATCTGGCCAGGTAATGATTCTGATTATAGCTCTAAATTACCTTATCAAACACCATCGACTTTCACTCATTTAAAAAAAAAAAAAAAAAACTTTCCAATTTTTTTTCTCATTTTATAAACAAGAAAAAAGTTACTTTTCCATTCTACAAATGACAGGAATAGAATGGTGGTTCCAACTTCGGGACCCGTAGTCCAGAGCTACCTGGCAATTTCTAGCGGTCTGTAGGAGGAAGAAGACCAACTGGGCCTCAAGCAAAGGCATTCTAAATTTCCTGTCTCAACATGTGATACTTCTGCTCCCCAAGCACCAGTGCTCTGGAGCTGTTCGCTAGCTTTCCAAAGCTCCCAACCGGCGCTTCTCGCTTGGGTCCTGTCTACCCTATGCTTTTTCAGTACCTTTAATTTCAGCAGTATGCACAACTCAGCCCAGTCCTAAGATGAAGTTTACTTCAAAGCAAAGCATGCTAGAGTGCAAAGGACTCACAGGTAACCACTGACACCATCACTAACCAGGGGACATAGCACTACAAAAAATTTGTAATCGGAATAAACAGTGATGTTTTCAGAAATTCCTCCTCTTTGGAGCAGCCACCTCTCTACGATCCTTTTACCTTTCACATCCCCAATCACCCTACTTAAAGTCACACAATACACCAAGGCTACAATAGTTTCCCAATGCCATACTTCGAAAGATACCAAAAAAAAACCCCAAAAACTCTGTCTTCGCTGATCAACTTGAGAAAGCCAGGCACAGAGGCAATAGGTCAGTGGGTATGTGTACACATAGTCTTCACAAATTGACTACCCACTTCAGAAAGGCTGACATATATTAAATCTCAAAAAGAACATAAACTTTAAGCTTCTAAAAACTCTAACTCGCCAAGCAAGGGTAAGGACTCTAACTTAGCCAATTTAGTTTAATTCTCCTTTATAAGGCTATTTTCAGAAACCATTTGAGTACTGTTTTAAACTACCTAGTATCAGAATGTCCTGAAATTTTTACTTATTTTACCTTCCAGATTATGTGAAAAATAGGTATAAGCATACTAACCTTTCTATTTTAATAAACCCCAGGCATTTACTCTCTATCAACTGCATGGACCATTCTAGGAAGCCAAAATTTTTTTTTTTTATTTTTTAGAGACAGGGTCTCACTCTGTCACCCAGGATTAGAGTGCAGTGACATGATCATAGCTCACTGTAGCCTTGAACTCCTGGGCTGAAGGGATCCTCCTACCTCAGCCTCCCAAGTAGCTGGGACTACAGGCGTATGTTACCATGCCCAACTAATTTTTTAATTTTTTCAGTAGAGATGGGGTCTCAGTATGTTGCCCAGGCTGGTCTTGAACCCCTTAGCTTGAGTGATCCTCCCACCTTAGCCTCCCAAGGTGCTGTGATTATAGGCGTGAGCCACCGTACCTGGCCCCAAAATATTTAAATCCAATGAAAACCAACATAACACCAGAAAATCATTTTGTCTTTCTTCCCTTGATGTTTGTGATTATTTGGGAAAGTACTTAATTGGAAGAAAAGTCTATGGCTGATGGTATATTAAGGTGTACAGAGGTTACTCACTGGCTCCCTTTATGCAACCTCTCTTCTACTCTTCCTATTATTTCCTTGATTTTTTACTTCCAACTAAATGTGTTTTCTCCTAAACATAGTGATAAGAATTTTAAGTAACTATCATGGGGTAATCCTACATGATTCCTCCAAAATGAGACTCATCTAATCACATTTCTAAAGTCTCCAGTGAGTTGGAATAACACATACTGGAATGGGGATTGAAGCAGCGAAGCCAAGTGGCTGTCCAAAGTACTAAGATTCCAAGATCTAAAAGCAGCTATACATTTATCCAAAATCTATTTAGCAAATAAAGGTTAACAGTATAAATGCAGAGAGCCTTTGGAGAAATTAATCTATTTTTATGCTGGCTTTGGCCAAATTACTTAAACCAGTGGTTTTAATTCTGCATATATACGAACAACCCCCCAGCAAAGCCAGCAACTGTTGGAAGAGTAAAGGATTAAGATCTTCCTAATTAGAGACATTTGAGTTCCACTACAGCATGCAGTAACCCTCTGAGGATGCCTGTAGTTACAGAAACTCAAATGTTTTAAGTAGTTTCTCTGCCCATTCATGGCCTTCACCGTAAGGCAATAATTAGGCCTAATTTTACAATCATTTTTATTACATATTCATATCCTTACTGCACACCTACTATATGTTGATTGTTGACCTTTAGTTTCATATATATATATATATATATAATTTTTTTTTTTTTTTTTGAGACGGAGTCTCGCTCTGTCGCCCAGGCAGGAGTGCAGTAGCACGATCTCGGCTCACTGCAAGCTCCGCCTCCTGGGTTCACGCCATTCTCCTGCCTCAGCCTCCGGAGTAGCTGGGGACTACAGGCGCCCACCACCACGCCTGGCTAGTTTTTTGTATTTTTAGTAGAGACGGGGTTTCACCATGTTAGCCAGGATGGTCTCGATCTCCTGACCTCGTGATCCAGCCGCCTCAGCCTCCCAAAGTGCTGGGATTACAGGCTTGAGCCACCGTGCCCGGCCTTTTTTTTAATATTATAAAGTACTTGAGTCAGCTCACTAACAAAGGTCTGGAGAAATACCAAATAATTACTACATGGGGTCTCAGTTCTATAGTATATACAATGGTCTCCTACTGCGTATTTTTTCAGCTTTCGGAGTCTAGGCTTCTCTTTAAGATGCTATAAACTTGTTGAAGACTATTCCCTGAACTTAAACCAGTTCCACTACTCTGTTCTCAGTCTAGGGACACAGACTGACTCATATGTAACATTTTTAAAGCTGCTGTTCAGCAATGCACATCCCTCATAAAACCTTAATCATAGAGAATTTAGTTAAATCCTTTAAAACCAGATTGCTCTGGCTTCACAGAACCAGTCTGGCTGCTCAGCTTCAATTCCCCAGAGAGAAGAGAGAAGTTCTACTCTATTATGAAACCAGCTTGCCTAATCAAATTCCCTTTCAGAGAAAGAGGTCAAGGAGAATAACTGCTATGCCATTTTTCAATTCTTCCTTCCAAGAAATGACTGTGATTGACAGATGCTATTCCTTTGAGTTCCAATGGCCTACTGCCAAGATCAACTAATTGTTTCTTGGTTAAAAGAATGGTACCAATCCATCAAGCCACAGGACTCCCCATAACTACATTACTTAATACTTTACATTGGTAAAGTTTTATCATTTTCAAAGCCAGCAAACACATTCAACACATCCCATTGGGAAGGCAGAATAGATATTATTAATATCTTCATTTTTAGAGACTGGAAAACTACAACAAAGGCAATGTATGACTTGTCCAGGGTACACATGTTAATAGTGGATCTAAAATTCTAATTTATGAAGTTATAGTCCCAGGATTTTCTATACATCACGTATCTTTGCAATATTCCTTAGTATATCTACTAATCTCAATATCTGCCCCATCTTATTAAAATATTTGCTAATAGAAGATTTCCTGTTCAGATGAACAGCTATAGTGTTGTGGTAGATAAAAATTAACATGGTGTAGTATAAAGAGGGATATTTAGAGACCGAGATGGATTCAGATTACACTCTTGCCACTTAAGGTGTGTGACTTATGGTAAATTGATAACTGGCTTCAATTGCTGTATCAGAAAAATTGATATACCATCTACCTCACAGAATTCTAAGAATTAAATGAGTTAACACACCATGTTCCTAATACTAACAGGCATGTAAGTGTTAATTTCCTTCCCTAGAATAGTCCTTGAACAGACCAACAGCCTCTAGAGAGTCTAACCCTTCTGATTTCAATGACCCCTAAAAATTAAGGGATAAGAATCAGGGACATTGAAGCATTAACACTTTCCTGGCACTTCCCTCAGACATGTGGGATTTTTTGGCATCAGTTTAAAGACAGCTTTTAGAGATGCAGTCAAATCAATTAAGAAAAAAATAGGAAAAGGCAAATGTGTCCAAATAAATAACATTCATCATAGGTACACAAAGTAATTGTTCTACCAACTAAACATATATTTAAATGCCAGCTAGAATACACCATTCAGTCTCCCAAAAAAGAAGAGAAGAATATTTCTTTTCCTACAAAATAACTGGTTAGATCCAAAGTGAAATAATATAAACATTGATCTAAATAATCTTTCTCCATTACTACCAAACAAGCCAAATAAGATAAAACACTTCCACAACCAATAAGTAAAAAATCACGTTAACTGTGAAATTAGTTCCTAAAAGTGAATTAACAATCTCTAAATTAGTTTGGAACAAATCACATCCAAGTCTTAATCTCAATACTATATACAAATTCATACTAAGCCATCTCTCTCCTGGAATTATACTATATTCCAAAAGACAGTTAAGAGATTACTGCTATGAATATTTGAAAATTTTGAACATGTTAGATCCCTGACCTATAAGAACTTAAATTCACTGTTGCTATTTTTATCATTTTTGTTTGAAAAAATGTTATGTGTGTACTGGGTTTCCTCAAATCAGTTTTTGGGGTTTTTTTTTGGGGAGGGGGGAGAATTTTTTTGAGGCAAGGGCTCACTCTGTTGCCCAGGCTGGATTCAAGCAGCCTCCCACCCCGCTAGTAACTGGGACTATAGGCATGTGCCACCATGCCCAGCTAATTTTTTTGTATTTTTTGTAGAGATGGGGTTTTGCCATGTTGCCCAGGCTGGTCTCAAACTCTTGGGCTCAAGTGATCCACTGGTCTTGGCCTCCCATGTCCAGCCAGTTTTAGTCCGTTACAATCAATCTAT
Organism: Macaca mulatta; assembly: GCF_049350105.2. Taxonomy (NCBI): domain Eukaryota; kingdom Metazoa; phylum Chordata; class Mammalia; order Primates; family Cercopithecidae; genus Macaca; species Macaca mulatta. Next base: position 168,931,490 of record NC_133408.1, on the reverse strand, counting down.
GGCTTCTACTAGAACATTTTCAAGGCCAGACTCTGGTTATTAGTTGAAGGGGTATACATATGTTTGCATATAACTTTTATGTGCTTTAAGAGTATTTTTAACCTCTTAGTCTTGGAAAACCAGCAAACTATAACTTATTACAGTAAGTTTAGCATTTATTATTTCTTAGTTTCCTTTTTTAAAAATTCCTTTTCTGCAACCTTACAAATGAGTTTCCCAATGCCATACTTCAAAAGATACCAAAAAAACCCCAAAAACTCTGTCTTCGCTGATCAACTTGAGAAAGCCAGGCACAGAGGCAAGCGCCTATAATCACAGCTACTCAGGAGGCAGAGGTGGGAGTAGTGCTTGGGCCTGGTAGTTTGAGACCAGCCTGGGCAACACAGTGAGACCCCATCTCTAATAAATAAATAAATAATTTTAAAAGAGGATAAGCAATACACTTTTATTTTTTACTCCTCTTACTATCATTCCCAAAGCAATATGCTTTTAAGAGTAATGTTTCTCAGTCTAGAAGCTGTAAAACTGTGTCCCAAATAATTTATTCCTAATAATATTTAAGTTCCTTTCTAATGAATAAGTTAAAGTAAATTCAAAGTTTTCCCTATTAACATAACTTTCTTTGAGACAGAGTCTCACTCTGTCACCCAGGCTGGAGTACAGTGGCATGATCTCAGCTCATTGCAACCTCTGCCTCCTGGGTTCCAGCAATTCTCCTGCCTCAGCCTCCCACGTAGCTGGGATTACAGGTGTATGCCACCATGCCCAGGTAATTTTTGTATTTTTAGTAGAGATGGGGTTTCACCATGTTGGCCTGGCTGGTCTTGAACTCCTGACCTCAGGTGATCTGCCTGTCTCAGACTCTCAAAGTGCTAGGATTACAGGCATGAGCCACCGTGCCCAGCCTTAACATCATTTTCATTCTTGTGTCACATTTAACTTTACTGAGTGGGAGAGAAAAGAATGATATATAGCCCTAGTCAGCAAGGAATTTTAGACAACTAGTGGGCTCTATTACATATGCTATACTCACAGCTGTGACAACTGCTGATTATTATAGTACTTGTGACTTATTTTATCTTTATCCATGCATAAATTCATGATAATGAAGCAAAGACAGATGAAGAAACTAGGATGGCTGCCTCTTTAGGACTCATGTATGAGAATGTTATGAACCTGTTTATAACCACACAAAACAAGTTATAATTATCTAATCAAAGGGAAAGTGATAGTAAGCAAATTATGTTACAAGCAGTAGTCCTACTAAAAATGTTCAAGATTTGCAAATTCTATTAATTCTAATTTTTTACCTTTTTAATAGGTAATACAGTAATAACAGGAACTTAATTATTCAATACTTCATAATTGTCTTAATACCACCCATGAAATGATGGCCTGGGAAAAATTAAAAGTCATTTTTTGAGGAATAAAGTTCCATTAAAAAAAAACTTAGCCATATTTGTCATTATAAAATGACAGACTTCAGGCCAGGCGCAGTGGCTCACGCCTGTAATCCCAGCACTTTGGGAGGCTGAGGCGGGCGGATCATGAGGTCAGAAGATCAAGACCATCCTGGCTAACACGGTGAAACCCTGTCTCTACTAAAAATACAAAAAAAAAATTTTCCAGGCGTAGTGGTGGGCACCTGTCGCCCCAGCTACTCAGGAGGCTGAGGCAGGAGAATGGCGTGAACCCAGGAGGCGGAGCTTGCAGTGAGCTGAGACACGCCACTGAACTCCAGCCTGGCTGACAGTGCGAGACTCCGTCTCAAAAAAAAAAAAAAAAAAAAAAAAGACTTTGTGACAATAAATTTTATTATTCACATGACTATAAAATCCTTTTAGGAATAGTACCCCATCCTGCAAAAAAAAAAAAAAAAAAAAAGGTCTCAGGTAAAGTCATTACAGCAGAGGCTCTGGTAAAAGAATGCATGATTTGAATCCTAGTGCGAATATTCACTAGTTGTACAACCTCAGTAAGTTACTTAATGTCTGTGCTTCAATTACTTAATCTATAAAAAGGAGACAATGATAATAATCCTACCAACTTTATAGGGTTGTGGTAAGAATAAATATATTCCATGTACAATCCATGCAAAAATGTTCAGAACAGTGCCTCACATATTGTGGGTACTTAAACTAGTTTTGTTTTACTTCCCTGTAAAATTTTGGGGGGGGTTTGTAGAATAAATGAATAAACTTATGGGGAACATGTCTGTCATAAACATGTATGTTCTTTGCCATTCATATTAAAAGAGAAAAGAACCTGAGGGGAGGAAAGGAGGCTTTTAAATGTTACTTATCTTACAGCAAGAGAAGTAAAGACAAGGACTCTGACTTACTCCTTTGGACAAAAATATAATTAAAAGATCCACTGGAAACAATGGTGTAAACAATGCCACGTCTGTTAACAAATGGCAATTAAATAACATTAACCTTTTTTTTTTTTTTTTTTTTTGAGACACAGTCTTGTTCTGTCGCCCAGGTTAGAGTGCAGTGGCGTGATCTCGGCTCATTGCAAACTCCACCTCCCAGGTTCAAGTGATTCTCCTGCCTCAGCCTCTCAGTAGCTGGGATTACAGGCGCCCACCACTGCGCCCAATTAATTTTTGTATTTTTTAGTAGAGACGGGGTTTCACCATCTTGGCCAGGCTGGTCTCGACCTCCTGACCTCATGATAGACCTGCCTCAAACTCCCACAGTGCTGGGATTATAGGCGTGAGCCACCACACCAGCCACATTCACTTTTTAAAAAACATGTTTTTCTTTCACCTACAACCGTATTATTTTTCACTGTTATATTGCCCTTTCTTCAGATGACACAGGAAAGTCATACTGGACTTTGCTCCTCTGTCATGCCTCCGAAAGTAACTCATATTTTTAAATGCTGCTCAGAATATCAACTGATTCATTTGACATTTATTGAAAGCCATGCACTAGGCACGAGGGACAGAAAGGTGTCTATGACACATCCTCATCATCAAGCTGAGTTTATTAGAAGAAATATATATGTGACTGAGCACGGTGCCTGTAATCTCAGCACTTTGGGAGGCCGAGGCGGGAGGATCACCTGAGGTCAGGAGTTCGAGAGCAGCCTGACCAACATGGAGAAACCCCATCTCTACTAAAAATACAAAATTAGCTGGGTGTGGTGGTATATGCCTGTAATCCCAGCTACTCAGGAGGCTGAGGCAGGAGAATCGCTTGAACCTGAGAGGCGGAGGTTGCAGTGAGCTGAGATGGCGCCACTGCACTCCAGCCTGGGCAACAGGAGTTTTTTGAAACTCTGTCTCAAAAAACAAAAAAAGAAAGAAATATATAAGTAAAATCACTAGAAAAGGAATAAAATGCAATGAATTGAAACATATTAAAAAATGTTTAAACCCAAGAGTTTGTGATACCAAAAAAAAAAACCTACCAAAACCAATGCCTAATTGGAGAATGCTAGTGAACCAATGCAGTACTCTGAAAATTGGTAAATAAGGGGAAAGAACCAAATATTCATCCTGACTTTCCTATAAGTATTATACCACTGGGTAAATCAAAGATTAGAAAAGGGGAGGTTTCTCTTTATAGAAGTATTCCAGCTAATAAATTAAAGAATAATAGAAAAAAAAAAAAGAATAATAGAATTGGAATATCATCATTGTAAGCCTCTTAATGATTTAATGGATCTAGGTAAAAATCAATAGTTACTAACATCACACAAAAAGAGACAGGTTGGGCGAGGTGGCTCACGCCCTCAATCTCAACACTTTGAGAGGCCAAGGCAAGAAGACTGCTTGAATCCAGGAGTTCAAGACGAGCCTAGGCAACATAGTGAGACCCCTATCTCTACCAAAAAAACTGTAAAAATTAGCTAGGCATGGTGGCACACACCTGTGCTCCTAGCTACTAGGCAGGCTGATGCAGGGGAATCACTTGAGCCCAAGAGTTTGAGGCTGCAGTGAGCTGTATTGTGCCACTGCACTCCAGCGTGGGCAACAGAGCAAGACCCAGACTCAAAAAAGTAAAATAAAAATAAAAATAGGCCAGGTGTGGTGGCTTATACCTGTAATCCCAGCACTTTGGAAGGCCAAGGCCAGCAAATGGCATGAGCCCAGGAGTTCAGGGCCAGCCTGGGCAACACGGCGAAACTCTCTCTACAAAACAAACAAACAAACGAAAATTAGCCAGGCATGGTGGTGCATGCCTGCAGTCGCAGCTACTCAGGAAGCTGAGGTGGGAAGATCAATTGAGCCCAGGAGGTTGAAGCTGCAGTGAGCTGTGATCATGCTACTGCACCTCCAGCCTGGGTGACAGAACAAGGCCTTGTCTTAATAATAATAATAACAAATAAATAAAATTTTAAAACAAAAAAGACAAGCAGACATTTATGTACCTTCTGATGGAAGTACTTAACACCACTCATGAAGAAGTCTGAGCACTCTTCTAAATATAAGTACTGCCGGCGCAGTGGCTCACGCCTGTAATCCCAGTACTTTGGGAGACTGGGGCAGGCAGATCACTTGAGGTCAGGAGTTCGAGACCAGCCTGGCCAATATGATGAAACCCTGTCTCTACTACAAATATAAGAATTAGCCAGGTGTGGTGGTGGGCCCCTGTAATCCCAGCTATTCAGGAGGCTAAGGAGAATTGCTTGAACCTGGAAGGTGGAGGTTGCAGTGAGCCGAGATCACACCACTGCACTCCAGCCTGAGCAATAGCGAGACTCTGTCTCAATAAAATAAAATAAAATAAAAATTAAATTAAATTAAATATAAATATAAATACCAATTTACAGGAGTTTCAGAAGACAAAGGAACATGTTAAAAGACACTACAGAGATGTAATTGGCAAAATTCAGACTCAGGGAAATTCTGCAACACAAATGACTTGATTTCTACAACAAAAAACTGCAAAACAAAAAACACGGGAAAAGAGAGGACTAATGTTAAGAGACAAATCAACAAACTGCACTATATGATATTCATTTGCATCCTGATTCAAACATACTGAAAAAATATACATTTATGAATAACACAATGAGGGTAATGTGAACACTGGGTTTTTATGCTATTAAAGAATTACTGTTAATTTTTTAGCATGATAATGGAATTGAAGTTATTTAAAGTCTTTATCTTTAGAGATATAGTGATACGTTTACAGATGAAGTTATAAAATTCTTCAATTTGCATCCAATAATCCGGGGAGTGGATGGTGTGGATAGGGCTATACGTGAAATAAGTGGCCATGAATTCACAATTGTTGAAGGTGAGTAACGGAGTACATGATCGACATTTTTTATTATAAAAAACACTCAAAAGAAACAGTAAACATCAAAATGACGTGGGGTGGAGAAAAGGAGCTCTACATAAAGAACTTAGCCTGTATATCACAAGTACTAATTATAATCACTAAAAAGCTTAAGGGTTGGATTAGATGACCTCTCAGCATCTGACTTACAAATCCAATAGTCTAAAATTCAATGACTAGATTATCTTTAAAGGTCATTTTTAATCTCTAAAACTCTTTGGTTTTTCTTTCCCAGAGAGCTGCCTTAACTTTCCTCTCCCACTGGTTAGCAATAGCCTACAAAAACACTGAACTTTTAAAAAGCACATTAAACTGGGACTTACTCCCAGTACAGTGCTTGGAGTTTTCAGCTATACCACCCACTTCAATTCTGGAGTCTGGATGTTATACTGCTTAATTAGCTTAAACAGCCAGTACTGATTAAACACATGGAAAAATCTGCTGTAGACCTAATGGTGATAACTCTTGTGTTTCCCTTTTCTCACATATAAAGTTTGGGAACAGTGGTCTCAAAATATGGTCCAGAAAATACTGGAGGTATCCCTGGAGGGGGTGCTTGAGGTTAAAAGTATTTTCATGATAACAGTAAGATTATATTTGTTCTTTTCACTCTTATTATTTTATAAGTGTACAGTGGAGTTTTCCAGAGGATACAAGACGTGTGGCAACATACCAGATAAGGCAAAAGCAGATACGAGAATCCAACAGTTTTTTACAAATTTGGCCATCAAAGAGATTTGCAGGAATATAAAACAATGCTTTTCTTCCCATTAAATATTTTCTTGTTTTAGAAAATATCATTATTTTTCATGAAAATATTATTTATGTTAACATATAGTGGGATTATTTTCAATTTATTAATATTTAAATATTTTTAAATGTCTCAATTTTAAATAAATAACACATGGTGGGTTTACAGTTATTTTAAATCAATCAGCCATTCAATATTTTTAAATTATCAGGTTTAATTCATAACATTGTAAGTATTGATATAGATATAACCCACAGAGACAAAAACTCTTTGGGATCCTTAATTTTTAAGAGTGTGAAGGAGCCAGAAGTGGTGGCTCACCCCTGTAATCCCAGCACTCTGGGAGGTCAAGGCAGGTGGATCACTTGAGGTCAGGAGTTCGAGACCAGTCTGGCCAACATGGTGAAACCCATTTCTACTAAAAAATACAAACAATTAACTGGGCACGTGGTGTGTGCCTGTGGTCCCAGCTACTCGGGAGACTGAGGCAGGAGGATCACTTGAGCCCAGGAGGTGGAGGTTGTAGTGAGCTGAGAGTATGCCACCGCACTCCAGCCTGGGTGATGAGAGTGAAACCCTGTCTCAAAAAAAAAAAACAAAAACCAACTACCTTTCCTCCTCTCATATTTATATTTGTCTTTGAAAGCCAGGTAAAGGGAAAAAAGGAAAAGGCCAGGGCAAGTCTCATGGGGAGAAGTTTGAACCCGGGAGGCAGAGGTTGCAGTGAGCCAAGACTGCGCCACTGTATTCCAGCCTGGGCAACAGAGCAAGACTCCATATCTCACACACAAAAATTAAAAAATAAAAAAATAAAGAGTGTAAAGGGCCCTGAGACCAAAAAGCTTGAGAACTACCGCTCTAAAATACCTATAATTCTAATTAATGCTCACATTACCATTTCATTTTATATTGTGTGGCCTCAATTCTTTGATTTTCACCCTCCAAAGAGAGACACTGTGACCTAAAACTAGTTGGTTTGATATAACTAAAATTTCTTTTTGGTGGAGGTTGGGGATAGGGAGGTGGTCCTGGTTTAAATACAGGATTTAGGCCAGGTGTAGTGGTTCATGCCCCTAATCCCAGCACTTGGGAGGCCAAGGTGGGCAGATTAATTGAGCTTAGGAGTTTGAGACCAGCTTGGGCAACAAAGAGAGACCCCTGTCTCTATATAAAACACAAAAATCAGCTGGGTGGGATGGCACAGGCCTGTAGTCCCAGCTACACAAGAGACTAAGGGGGTAGGATCGCTTGAGCCTGGGAGGTGAAGGTTGCAGTTAGCAAGGTGGAGGTTGAGATCATGCCACTGCACTCCAGCCTGAGTGACAGAGCCAGACCCTAGGAAAGGACAGGAAAGGACAGGAAAGGAAAGGAAGGAAGGAAGGAAAGAAGGAAGGAAGGAAGGAAGGAAGGAAGGAAGGAAGGAAGGGAGGGAGGGAGGGAGGGAGGCAGGCAGGGAGGGAGGGAAGGAGGGAGGGAGGGAGGAAGTGAGAAAGAAAGAGAGAAAGAAAGAAAGAAAAGAAAGAAAGAAAGAAAGAAAGAGAAAGAGCCGGGCGCGGTGGCTCAAGCCTGTAATCCCAGCACTTTGGGAGGCCGAGACGGGCGGATCACAAGGTCAGGAGATCGAGACCATCCTGGCTAACATGGTGAAACCCCGTCTCTACTAAAAATACAAAAAACTAGCCGGGCGAGGTGGCGGGCGCCTGTAGTCCCAGCTACTCAGGAGGCTGAGGCAGGAGAATGGCATAAACCCGGGAGGCAGAGCTTGCAGTGAGCTGAGATCCGGCCACTGCACTCCAGCCTGGGCGACAGAGCGAGACTCCGTCTCAAAAAAAAAAAAAAAAAAAACAGAAAGAGAAAGAAAGAAAGAAAGAAAAGAAAGAAAGAAAGAAAGAAGAGAAGAGAAGAGAAGAGAAGAGAAGAGAAGAGAAGAGAAGAGAAGAGAAGAGAAGAGAAGAGAAGAGAAAAGAGAGGATTACTGCTCATAACTCTAAAAAGGACATGAAGAACTTTAACAAGGTCAGTAAGAACATTTCCCTCCGGGGGAAGACTGGCAGTAAGTTCAACCTAAGTTCCTTTTTTTGTATCTTTTTTTCTTTTCCAACTTGCCAAAAATGAAATTTAGACTCCTCAATCCTGGTTCCCTGACACCATGGGAAGACTGGCAAAACAATCCTTCCTGGTCTGGGTAGGAGAAGCTGGTCATCTCAGGACACAAAGAGCTGTTCATTTCCTTGCCTGATGGATTCTCCATCGGGAATCTCTACACTCTGATCCCTGCCTAATTCTTCTAACAAAAACTTGAAGTTTAATTCAGTTCAACAAACTTGTGTGAACTCTTGCAAGAATGACTCCAGGAGGCCTCAGATGGGAGAGAAAGAAAAGAATGCAGCCCTAACCATAGCTGATGCTAGCTGTAAATACATCCATACATCCATACATCAGAGAGGCTACATACATAAATACACGAGGGAGGCCACAGATGGGAGAGAAAGCAAAGGCTGTAGCCCACAGCCTTTAGCATATGTAATACCTACATATGCTAATAGCTAGAGCTTGCTGTCCCAGCCTTATTAACTCCTGAGCAGCACTGGGCTCTTCTGTACCATGTCTTCTAATTTTTTATACTCCAAGATATTTTAACTAGATTTCACCTTTACAAAAATATTGTAGCAGAAAACAGAAATTCGCTTACCTTTCTAGGGCTATAATTCTATAAATTAGTACAATAAAACCTGGATTATTCTAGTGTGCCAAAAATAAAGCTCTAGAAACTAATGATTTCATTTTCAATTTCTTAATACATTTTTCTAGTTTGAAAAAAAAATTAAAAATTTTTTTCATTTCCACTCCTTTTTAATTAATCAACAATTGCATACTGAACATAGAGAATAAAGAGAAAGCAGGAGTGAAAGTCACAAGCTAGAATTCTCCAAGGGATTCCTCATCTTCATACTCCCATATGTGAGAATCACATTGTCTCAGGACGGCCCCCAAAAAACTATTCCAAGCTTTTTTTTTTTTTTTTTTTTTTTTTTGAGACAGAGTCTCAACTCTGTCATCCAGGTTGGAGTGCAGCAGTACAATCTTGGCTCACTGCAACCTCTGCCTCCTGGGTTCCAGCAATTCTCCTGCCTCAGCCTCCCAAGTAGCTGGGATTATAGGCACACGCCACCATGCCCGGCTAATTTTTTTATTTTTAGTAGAGAAGGGGGTTTCACCATGTTGGCCAGGCTGGTCTTGAACTCCTGACCTTAGGTGATCCGCCCACCTCAGCCTTCCAAAGTGCTGGGATTACAGGCGTGAGCCACCACGCCTGGCCAACTATTCCAAGCTTTTTCCATCCCACCTACAGGTGAAATTTCCCTATTCCTCACGCTTGTCCTTCCTCTCTGAGAAGACAAGCAAATCCCTTCATCTTAACTACAGAATTACTCTCTGCTCACAATCAACCCCAGCCTCATACCTTTCTTTCCTTTATTACTTCCACTAACAGAATTCAGCTAGGATACATTCCTCCTACCCCAGGAAGTCCTGGAAATCAATTATTTATAATAAAAGAGTACTCACATTATTCATTAACCAGGCAAAAGGACAGTGCTTTCTTTTTAAAAAATGACTCCATTGTAGAAAGATTTAAAGATATTAAAATTTTTTAAATAGTTGGATTTTGATTTTGTTTTTTAAAGCCTTAGGATATAAAAAGTTTCTTTATTCTATTCCTGGATGGGTTTCTTCCCTAAGGTCACAGATCAAATCAAACAAGATAGGTAGACTGGTTTTAAATTTTAAAAATGACCACCTGATGCTATTTGGAAGCTAATATGAAAAGAGACAGTGATGCTGAGTTCAGACTTCAGGGCCTGTGGTACAAAAAGTACTATACTGTTTTATTCACACAATCATAGAACATATTAAACTTCTTTTTTTTTAATAGATAAAAAGCAGGCCGGGCGCGGTGGCTCAAGCCTGTAATCCCAGCACTTTGGGAGGCCGAGACGGGTGGATCACGAGGTCAGGAGATCGAGACCATCCTGGCTAACACACTGAAACCCCGTCTCTACTAAAAAATACAAAAAACTAGCCGGGCGAGGTGGCGGGCGCCTGTAGTCCCAGCTACTTAGGAGGCTGAGGCAGGAGAATGGCGTAAACCCGGGAGGCGGAGCTTGCAGTGAGCCGAGATCGCGCCACTGCACTCCAGCCTGGGCGACAGAGCGAGACTCCGTCTCAAAAAAAAAAAAAAAAAAATAGATAAAAAGCAAAACACAAGCAATTACCAAAAAACACCTAAAATATAAAACTTTAGTCTCTCAAAATGATGGAAGAGAAGAAGGTGAAACTTAATTTTAAAGTCCAGAAAATTTCTATCAGTACCTCATCTTTGGCAAACATATCTATTTAGTGTATATGTTTATCCTGAAACATTTCAAGCACCTAAGAAGTATTTAAAATAATGGATTTCCATTTCTAGTCAATATGGAATAACAAGTATAAGATTTACCTACCTGCCTGAAACAAACAAAAAAAGCAGAGAAAATACATGAAATGATGGTTTCAAAGACACTGCACATTAGGCAATGAAGAACAGCGATCCCTGAGAGACAGAAAACAAGTGAAGTAAGTTCTGTGAATGCTTCCACTCACTGCCTTGAGAATATTTCCAAGGTGCTGTTTAATGAAGGAGGAACCCAAGTAGAGCTCAGGGGCTACCTTAGTTGAAGAGATGGAGCTGAGAGTCTGGGAAAGCCAAGGCAGAGAGAGTGTGCAGGATGGAGTGCTAGAAAAGGGGCTGCACGTTGGGAGCACCTGGAGCTCTGCAGTGGGCTCCTCTTAAGTACTCAGTGGGGTACTGACCAGTGAGTGCATGTAGGAACTACTCAGAAACTAGAGGGAACACTAACTGGCACTCAAACAGAACAAGAACAATGCCTGTTCCCACCAGGCAAACTGGAAAACTCCATAATTAACAGGGCACGAGGCAGGGTCTTGAGGAATAACTATCCTAGATGGAAAACTGCTCTGGCCCCACCTAACAAATCTTTTTTTTTTTTCCTCCCCCTCTTCTCTCTCTGTTTTTAAAACAAATCTTAAGGATTCAACTGTACTAATAAATTAACTGTGACACAGAACAAATTTTTAAAAATCCAGTACCTAAAAAAGGTAAAATTCACAATGTTTAGAATCCACAAAAATCTATCAAACATGGAAAGAAGAAAATATGACCCATGAAGAAGAAAAAAAATCAATCAACTGAAGCTAACAGAATTGACATATATGTTAGAATTAGCAGACAAGGGAATTTAAAAAGTTATCCCATATTCAAAAAGCTAAGTAGAAACATGGGAGAAAGAAAACAAGGCCTAAATTCAACTTCTACAGATAAAAAGAATAATGTCTAATATGAAAAATGCATTGGATAAGACTGACGGCAGATCAGACAAAACATAAGAGATGAGTGAACTAGAAGACACATAATAAAAACTATCCAAAATAAACCAGAGTGGAAAAAGAATAAAAATACCATGAGTGAATTCTGGAAACACTTGAAGCAGTTTAACATACATGTAACTAGAGTTCCCAGAAGGAAAGAGAGGAAAGATAGGGATATTTAAAGAAATAGTGGCCAAATTCTTTCAAATTTGATATTGACAATAAACTCATAGATCTAAGATGCTAAATGAATCATAAGAACAAAAAACACAAGAAAAATGCACCAATAAAAGAAAATTTTTTTTTTTTTTTTTTTTTGAGACGGAGTCTCGCTCTGTCGCCCAGGCTGGAGTGCAGTGGCCAGATCTCAGCTCACTGCAAGCTCCGCCTCCCGGGTTCACGCCATTCTCCTGCCTCAGCCTCCCGAGTAGCTGGGACCACAGGCGCCGCCACCTCGCCCGGCTAATTTTTTGTGTTTTTAGTAGAGATGGGGTTTCGCCGTGTTAGCCAGGATGGTCTCGATCTCCTGACCTTGTGATCCGCCCGTCTCGGCCTAGAAAAATATTTTTTTCTAGTGCATATAAAAAATTTACCAAGATAAGCCATATTTGAGGCCATAAATCAATCCTCAATAAATATAAAAGAATTAGAGTCATACAAAGTTATGTTCTCCAACCATAATGGAATTACATTAGGAATCAACAAAGGAAAATATCTGCAAAACTCCCAAATATTAGAAAGTAAAGTAATACACACCTAAGTAACTGGTGGGTCAAAGAATAAATCAAAAGGGAAATTAGAAAGTGTTTTGAACTGAATGAAAATGAAAATATATCAAAATTTGTGGAATGTTGCTATAGCAGCACTAAAGGAAATGTATAACACTAAACACTCCTATTAATAAAAGAAGGTCTCAAATAAAAAACTCCACCTTCCATTTCAAGAATCAAGAAACATGATCAGGCACAGTGGCTCACGACTGTAATCCCAGCACTTTGGGAGGCCGAGACAGGTGGATCACTCGAGTACAGGAGTTCGAGACCAGCCTGGGCAACATGGCAAAACCCCATCTCTAGAAAAAATACAAAAATTAGCCAGGGATGGTGATGCCAGGCATGTAGTCCCAGCTATTTGAGAGACTGAGGCAGAAAGATCGTTTGAGCCCAGGATGCGGAGTTTGCAGTGAGCCGAGATCACGTCATTGCACTCTAGCCTGGGTGACAGAGGGAGACCCTGTCTAAAAAAAAAAAATCTAGAAACAGAAGAACTAATAAAACACAAAACAATCAGAAGAAAGAAAATAAAGATCAGAAGGAAATCTACAACAACTCTTCTAGAACACTGAAAAGAAGAAATATTTCCTACCCCATTTTATGATGTCAGCATTCTCCTAATACCAAAGCCTTGCAAAGACCTAAAGAAAATTGCATACTAATAACTCTCATGAACATAGATGAAAAAATATTTTTAAAATTTCAGCAAACAGGCCGGGCGCGGTGGCTCACGCCTGTAATCCCAGCACTTTGGGAGGCCGAGGCGGGCGGATCACAAGGTCAGGAGATCGAGACCACGGTGAAACCCCGTCTCTACTAAAAATACAAAAAAAAAAATTAGCCGGGCGCGGTTGTGGGCGCCTGTAGTCCCAGCTACTCGGGAGGCTGAGGCAGGAGAATGGCGTGAACCTGGGAGGCGGAGCTTGCAGTGAGCCGAGATCGCGCCACTGCACTCCAGCCTGGGCGACAGAGCGAGACTCCGTCTCAAAAAAAAAAAAAAAAAAAATTTCAGCAAACAAAGCCCAGCAATATATAGAAAGAATACATCACAATCAAGTGAAATGTATCCTAAGAATACAAGGTGAGTTTAACATTTAAAAATGAATCAATGGGCTGGGTGTGGTGGCTCACGCCTGTAATTCCAGCACTTTGGGAGGCCAAGGTGGGCGGATCATGGGGTCAGGAGATCAAGACCATCCTGGCTAACACCGTGAAACCTCATCTCTACTAAAAATACAAAAAATTAGCCAGGCGTGGTGGCATGCACCTGTAGTCCCAGCTACTCGGGAGGCTAGGTAGGAGAATCACTTAGACCCAGGAGGCAGAGGTTGCAGTGAGCCGAGATGGCACCACTGCACTCTAGCCTGGGCAACACAGAGAGACTCTGTCTCAAAAAAAAAAAAATCAATGTAACTCACCATGTTAACAAAATTAAAAAGAGCATGTAATCATTCATTTCAGTAGATACAGAAAATGCATTAGACAAAATCTACCAGACATTCCTGATAAAAACTGTCAGAAAACTAGGAAATACTAGGAATACAAGGAAACTTTGTCAACATGATAAAAGGGATCTAGAAAAAAAAAAAAAACAGCTAATATCCTACTTATTGGTGTCTACTCTCACCACTTCCATTCGACATTGCATGGGATGATCTGAAAGTACAATAAAATAAGAACTTAAAAAATATCTAGACTAGAAAGCAAGTCGTACTGTCTTTACTCACAGTTGACAAAAAACTGCCTCAGTTGAAAATCTGATGGAATCTACAAAAAAGCTACTAGAACTAAAACAAGAATTTAGCAAATTTAGGGCCGAGCGTGGTAGCTCATGCCTGTAATCCCAACATTTTGGGAGGCCGAGGCGGGTGGATTACTTCAGGTCAGGAGTTCCAGATAAGCCTGGCCAACGTGGTGAAACCTCATCTCTACTAAAATACAAAAATCAGCTGGGCATGGTGGTGGGCACCTGCAATCCCAGCTACTAGGGAAGCTGAGGCAGAACTGCTTGAACAAAGGAGGCAGAGGTTGCAGTGAGCTGAGATGGTGCTACTGCACTCTAGCCTGGGCAACAGAGCGAGACTCCGTCTCAAAAAAATAAATAAATAAAAAGAATGTAGCAAACTTAAAGACTATAAGATCAATTTATAAAAGTCAATTGATATTTCTGTATATTAGCAAAGAGCAACCATACTGTCAGATGCATTAGAACCAAAGCGACTCCATCTTAAATAGAGGCTGGGTAAAATGAGACCTGCTGGGCTGCGTTCCCAGGAAGCTAGGCATTCTTAGTCACAGGATGAGATAGGAGGTTGGCACAAAACACAGGTAACAAAGACACCGCTGATAAAACAGGATGCGGTAAAGAAGCCAACCAAAACCAAGAGGTGCCTCTGGTTGTCCTCACTGTTATATGCTAACGACAGTGCATTAGTATGCTAAAAGACACTCCCACCAGTGCCAAGACAGTTTACAAACACCATGGCAACATCAGAAGTTACCTTAAAAGGAAGGGGACCCCTTAGTTGTGGGAAATGCCTCCCCTTTTCCTGCAAAACTCATGAATGAATAATCTACCCCTTGTTGAGCATCAAGAAATAAGTACAAAAATAGCCAACCAGCTGCACTCAGGCTGCTCTGCTTATGAAGTAGCCATTCTTTTATTCCTTTACTTTCTTAAACTTGCATTCACGTTACTCTGTGGACTCACCACAAATTCTTTCTTGCATGAGATCCAAGCATCCTCTCTTGGGGTCTAGATCAGGACCCCTTTCCAGGGTAATAACAAAAACATGAAACATGGAACATGAAACATCGATACACTGGACAAAAGATGTGCAAGACCTATTGAAAACTATTAAACACTGGCTGGGAGGCCAGGGCGGGAGGATCACCTGAGGTTGGGAGTGAAAGACTAGCCTGGCCAACCTGGTGAACCTCATCTCTACTAAAAATACAAAAATTAGCCAGGTCTGGTGGTGTGCGTCTGTAATCTCAGCTACTCGGGAGGCTGAGGCAGGAAAAAAAAAAACTATCAAACACTTCTGAGAGAAATAAAAGATGTCCACAAGATGGTATAGATATGCCATTCACAGCCAAAAGATTCAATTGTTAAGCTATCAATTCTCCCCAAATGCAGATTCAATACAATTCCAATAAAAATCCCAGATGCTTTGTTGTAGAATCTGACAAACATTCTAAAATTCATATGGAAATGTAAAGGACACAGAAGAGTCAAAACAACTTTGAAAAAGAAAAACAAAGTTGGAGGACTACCTCTATCAGTTTTTAAGACTTATAAAAACTATAGCTATAAAAATAATGTGGTAGTTGTGTCGTTAGACAAACAGATCAATGGAACAGAAGAAAGTCCAAAAATATACCCACACATCTACAGACAACTGATTTTCAACAAAGGTGCAAGAGCAATTCAGTGGAGAAAAGACAGTCTTACCAACAAATGATGCTGCAACAATTAGATATTCATACGCAAAAAAAAAAAAAAAAAAATAGCTTCAATACAAACCTTGTACCATATACAAAAATTACTCAAAATGGGCCATTGGCACAAAATGTTAAACCAGAATTATAAAGCTTCTAGAAGAAAACATAAGAGAAAATTCTTCTAATCTTGGATTGGACAAAGATTTCTTAGATATGACACCAAAACTACAAGCCATGAAAGAGCAAATTGATAAATTGGGCTTCATGAAAATACAAAGATTGTGCTCTTCGAAAGGCATTGTGAAGAGAATAAAAAAAATAAGCCACAGACTGGGAGGAAATATTTGCAAATCATCTATCTGATAAAGGACTTATATCTAGAATATATAAAGAACTCTCAAAACTCAATAACTGGAAAATAAACAACCCAATTAATTAAAAATGGTAAAAAGAGGCTGGATGTGGTGACTCATGCCTGTAATCCCAACACACTGGGAGACTGATGTAGGAGGATCACTTGAACCCAGGAGTTCGAGACCAGCCTGGGCAACACAGGGAGACCCCATCTCTAAAAAAATAAAAAATAAAATAAAAATGGTCAAAAGATTTAAATAGGTATTTTACCACAAGAGACATACAAATGACAAAAAGTACATGAAAAGATTCTCAGCATTAGTCATTTAAGTACATTAAAGACACAGTGAAATAATACTATTTTATGCTAATCAGAATGGCTAAAAATAAAGACTGACCACACCAAATGTATGGCTAAAAATAAAGACTGACCATACCAAATGTTGATGAGGATGTGGAGGAATTCAAACCTGGTGGGAATGTAAAATGGCAAAACCTCTTTGGAAAACAGTTTGGCAGTTTCTTAAGAATTAAACCATATACTTATATAATCCAACCATTACACTTCCAGATATTTAACAATGATGAACAAAAACATATCTCTATAAATGTTCACAGAAGCATTATTTATAATAGCCTCAAACTGGAAATAATCCAAGTGTCTGTCAACAGGTGAACGAATAAATCAAATGTGGTCTAACCATATGATCGTACTACTAAGCAATGAAAAAGATGGACCTTTGATCAATCAACACCATAAATAAATCTCAAAATAATGATGCTAAGTGGAAGAAGCCAGAACTACCCCGCTCCCCTCTCCCCAAAGAGTACATACTGTGTGATTCCACTTAAAAGCCTAGAAAACACAGACTCTATTATTACATGAAGCAGATCAGTGATTGCCTAGGGATGAAACTGGGTGATAGAGACAGGAGAGGCCAGGCGCGGTGGCTCACGCCTGTAATCCTAGCACTTTGGGAGGCCGAGGCGGGCAGATTGCCTGAACCCAGGAGTTCAAGACTAGCTTGGGCGATGTGGCAAAACCCTGCCTCTACTAAAAATACAAAAAAATTAACTGGGTGTGGTGGTGCACGCCTGTAATTCCAGCTACTCAGAAGGCTGAGGCAGGAGAATTGCTTGAACCCAGGAGGTGGAGGTTGCAGTGAGCCAAGATCGCACCACTGCATCTAGCCTGGGCAACAGAGAGAGACTCTATCTCAAAAAAAAAAAAAAAAGAGAGAGACTTTAGAGGTAATAAATATGTTCTTTATCTTCATTGTAACAATAGTTTCATGGTTTTAGACATGTGTCAAAACTTTCCAAATCGTAACATTTAAATATCTGCAGTTTTTTGTATGTCAATTATACCCCTTTATAAAACTACTGTAAAAATTGCATCTGTGCCTCTTTTCAATTAGGTAGTATTTTACTTATTAATTCAAAATATTTAATGATTATAGGTCTCTTCAGGTTTGTATTCCTCCTTGAGTCAATTTTGGTAAATTATATATATTTTTCACAACGTTGTTCCTTTTATCTAAGTTGTACAATTTAGCACCATAGATTTGTTAATAATACATTTGTTATTTCATAATCTATGCTGTATTTGTAGATATGTCTTCTTGTTCAATCTTAGCAGTATCTGTATCTTCACTCTGTCTTGCTGATTAATCTTTGCAGGGCTTAGTCTTATTTTAATCATTTTTTTAGAAAACCAACTTTTGTTCTGTTAATTCTTTTATATCTTTATGAGTTTTTTCTTTATTTTTTTTTTGAGACAGAGTCTTGCTCTGTTGCCCAGGCTGGAGTGCAGTGGCATGATATCAGCTTATTGCAACTTCTGCCTTCCAGGTTCAAGCAATTCTCATGCCTCAGCCTCCCGAGTAGCTGGGATTACAGGTGCCCACCACCATGCACGGCTAATTTTTACACTTTTAGTAGAGACGGGATTTCACTATGTTGCCCAGGCTGGTCTTGAACTCCTAACCTCAAGTGATCCTCCTGCCTCAGCCTCCCAAACTGCTGGGATTATAGGCATGAGCCGCAGTGCCCAGGCTGTTTTCAATTTCATTCGGTTCTGCTGTTATTTTTATTATTCTTCCCTTCTACTTTCCTTGGTTTTTATTCATTTCTTTTTAAAAATAACTTTTCAGTCAAATACTAAGACTGATAAATAAAGAGCTCTGTTGTTTTCTAATATAAGCATGTAAGGCTGTAAATTTCCCTCTGGCTTTTTTAAAGTTCTTAATTAGTTTTTCTTACCCTCATCTTCTTTGTGATGATATAAATTTCCCTCTAAATGCTGCTTTAGTTGTAACCCATAATTCTGATGCACAGTATTTATATTATCATTCAGCTTTACTTATAATTTCCATTATTATTTTTTCTTTGCTCTATTAGCTACTTAGAAGTATGCTTTTAAATTTCCAAATATATGAAATTATTTTGGTTATCTTTTTGCTCAATTTCAATCTTAACTGAATTGAGTATGAGAATAGTCTGCATAATATCCATTCATTGGTTTTGTTGCGACTTGATTTATGAATTCAGTGTGTGTTCAATTTTTTAAAAACTCCCTAAAAAGAATGTATATTCTTATCTATTAGGTGTGGGGCTTGGTACATATCCAACAAATGAAGCCTGTTGGCTGTTTGTTCAAATCTTGTTATTTTCTCAAGTTTTTTTGTCTGACCATCAATTACTCAAAAAGACATGTTAAATTTCCCCATTTTATAGATTTATAAATTTATTCATATTTGTATCTATGTATTTTCTTCCTATATTCTATCTACATATTTTGTATTCTATCTATATATTTTAAGGCCACGCTATAGGATGCATACTGATTTGGAAAGAAGCTTAATTCTTCCTTTTACAATTTTTTTCTGATAATTTTTAATACAAATAATTATTTTTGCCTTCAAATCAGTTTTGTCTACTATTAACCTGCTATACCAGCTTTCTTCTGGAATAGGTTTTTTTCATATCTTTATTTCCAATCTCTCTCATTCCTGATGTCTTGGATGTATTTCTTATAAACTGCATAGACTTGGATTATTTTCTATTCAGTTTGGCAATGTTCCAGTTATCTTTTTTTTTTTTTGGAGACAAGGTCTTGCTCTGTCGCCCAGGCTGGAGTGCAGTGGCACAATCTTAGCTCACTGCAACCTCTACCTCCCAGGTTCATGAGATTCTCCTGCCTCAGCCTCCCAAGCAGCTGGGATTATAGGTGCCTGCCACCATTACAAGCGTGCACCACCATACCTGACTAATTTTTGTATTTTTAGTAGAGACGGGGTTTCACCATGTTGGCCAGGCTGGTCTCGAACTCCTGACCTCAGGTGATCCGCCTGTCTCAGCCTCCCAAAGTTCTGAAATTAGAGGTGTGAGCCACTGCACCTGGCCATGTTCCAGTTATCTATGGCTAAATTTAAAAACTATTCTAAATCTTAGTAGTGTTAAACAATAATCATTTTATTATTCTCATGATTCTGTGGGCCAGAAATTCTGGCAGGGCACAGCAGAGACAGCTTCTCTCTGAATGACAATGTCTGGGAACTCAGGTGGGGTGCCCTGAAAGGATGAAGATGGCTGAGATGTCTTAACATGGGCCATAAGTCTGAAACCTTGGCTCTTCTCCAGGTGGTGTCTGCTAGGGCTGGATTATTAAACATGGTTCCTTCACTCACTCATAAGGCTGACAGTTGATACTGGCTGTTTGCTGGTAGCTCAATGTGGCTATCAACCAGTGCTTACATGTGTCCTCTCCATCTGGCTTGGGATTTTCACAGCACGGTGGCTGGGTTCCGTGCGCAAGCAGTCCAAGAGAGAGGATTCCAAGGAATATAGGCAGAAGATGCAAGGCTTTTTATGACCTAGCCTCTGCAGTCCCAGAAAGTTACATTCTATGGGTTAAGCAAGTTGCTAAAGCCAGCCCAGATTCAAGGGGACAAGGGAAATAGACTCCACTTCTGAATGGCAAGAAGGGAAGAAATTGGTGATGGCCACTTTGGAGACAAGCTACCACAGACCACCCTCTGGCCCCAACAAGTCCCTCCCACATGCAAAATACACTCACCCTCTTCTAAGACCTTCAAAAGTCTCATTTCATTATGGCATCAGCTTGATGTCCAGAATCTCGATATCTAAATCAGGTCCAGATGTGGTTGAGGCTCCTCAGATGCAGTTCCTCAGGTACAGCTACTGCAGTATAGTTCCTCCTGATCTGAATTAAAGAAACAAATTATCTGCTCCCACACACCCAACATACAAACATACAATAGGGAGACTGACTTAGGATAACCACAATAGACACTCTCATTCAAAATGTGAGGAAAAAGGGAGAAGGAACAGGAGACACATAACAGTTACTGGCCCATAACAATTCTGAAATCTAATCAGACACACATCACCAGTTCCTCTATTACAGCCAAGTCCTACACCTTGAGAATGACTCTCTACAACCCTTGGCTCCACCCTCCCAGTTTCTGAGTTATCCTTCTTTTTACCTAAGAGATGGGTTAATTTTTGCAATGGAGTGGCCTTATTAGCTTGTTTTCTGCCTATAGATGATTGGAAATCTAAAGGCCTATTTTCACTTTCTACTGTCTCTGTTCCTTTTAATCCAAGCTGAATGCTCTTTTATTATTACGATTTCTTTAAAATCTTGTGGGTTTCCTATGAATCTTATTGGGATTCACTCCAGCAGACAAAAGCCACATCCACCCTTTCTATCTCAAGTCTTACGTGAGGCTACTGTAAGAAAACACTCTTAAGATCCCTAGAAGCCCTACTGTTTAACAGATGAGCCTAAGAAGTATTCCCTTAAGACTTCTAGATATCCCTTTATCTAATTGAAAGGTTTTATGAGGCACTGTCTTAAATCTTTCTGAAGTCAGCCAGGCACGGTGGCTCATGCCTGTAATCCCAGCACTTTGGGAGGCTGACGTGGGCGGATTACCTAAGGTCGGGAGTTCTTCATGGAGAAACCTCATCTCTACTAAAAATACAAAATTAGCCAGGCGTGGTGGTGCATGCCTGTAATCCCAGCTACTAGGGAGGCTGAGGCAGGAGAATCACTTGAAACCGGGAGACGGAGGTTGCAGTGAGCCGAGATCACACCATTGCACTCCAGCCTGAGCAATAAAGAAAACCTCTGTCTCAAAATAATAATAATAATAATAATAATAAAAGTTATTGGCCATTTGAAGCAACTAGAGATGAGAAAGTTTTATTTTCTATAGTAACACAACCATTCCTGGGTTAGAAATATTTCCTCTAAGTTCTGTTTTAAAACTTAGTTGTTCACTTTTTAGTTCATTTATCTATTTGTACCTTATCATACTTAGAAAAAACTAGGTAACATTTTTTCAACATTCTGCCTAGAAATCTCCTTAGATATATTGAAGTCATTAGATATATTTTCTATGGTCTATGTAACCACACGTGGCAGTACCAATAAACCTTGTATCACTATATAACAAAGGTTCACTCTTTTCCCAGCCTCCAATAACACTTTTCTCACTGTGTTTCAAGCCCTCACTGTCTTCTCAAGGTCCCTCCAAATTCCAAATTCCAAAGCCAATGCAAATTGTAGGTTTTGGCGGCACCTCATTTCAAGGTACCAAATTTGGTTTCAGTTATCTACCACTACAAACTACCCTAAAGCTTAGTGGCATAAAACTACAACCATTTTATTATACTCACAATTCTGATTCAGACAGGGTATAGCAGGAACAGCTTGTGTCCGCTCTACAACATCTGGGGCCTCAGATACGGTGGCTCCATTGATTTAGGATGACTAGACTGGGAGCCATATGCCTAGGGCCTGGGCTTTTCTCCATATGATGCCTATTGGAACTGGAATGTCCAAGATGATTCCTTTATTCACTCACACAGCTGAAAGGTGATGTTGGCTGTTGGCTAGGAGCTCAGCTGAGCCTCTCCATCTGGCTTGGACTTCTCACAGCATGGCAGCTAGGTTCCCAGACTGAATGTTCCATAGTACAGCAATCCAAAAGAGAATGTTCAAAGAGGCCTAGATGGAAGCTGCAAAACTTTTCATCAACTGGCCTTGAAAGTCCCAGAATGTTATCTCTGCCACATTTCACCAGTCAAACAAGTTACTAAGGCCAGCCTAGATTTGGTATGAGCAGAGGAATAAACTCCACCACTAGATGGGGGTGGTGCACATGTGGAGGGAAGGAACTAACATCAGCCATCTTGAAAACATGCTACAACAGACAATCTGTCTTTGTTTCAGTAAGTGTAATTCATTTACATTCAGTATGATTACTGATGCATTTGGATTTATCTCTACCATCTTTTATTATGTGTTCTATTTATCCTATCTTTTCTATGATATTTATTACATTTTCCTTATCTGCTTTCTATTAAATGGAGGAAGTATACAAATGATAAATTCAATGAATTATAACAGAGTAAAACAGCCATGTAACTATCACCCAGGACAAAAATCCAAGGTTACCAGCACCCTAGAAACTTCCCTCATCCCACCTCCTAATCACTATCCCTTCCCTCTTCCTCAAAAATTACTATACTGACCCCTAACATCATATGTTGGGTTTTTAGCTTTACATAAATAAAATTACATAGTACATATTATTTTACATCTGGCTTCCTTCCTTCAACATTATCGTTATTCAGCCATGATCTTGTGCATAGCAGCAATTTATTCATTTCCATTGCTTAATAGTATTCTGTTGTATGAATATACCATAATGTATCCATTCTACCATTGATGTTGTCCACCAAATTTTAAGTTTCAGTGACTATATTTTTTGAAGGTCTATTTAAAAAAAAAATTTTTTTTTAAGAGCACCTTTAGGGGGAGGGGGGAGGGATTGCATTGGGAGTTATACCTGATGTAAATGACGAGTTGATGGGTGCAGCACAGCAACATGGCACAAGTATACATATGTAACAAACCTGCACGTTATGCACATGTACCCTACAACTTAAAGTATAATAATAATAAATAAATTAAAAAAAAAAAAAAGAGCACCTTTAGCTGTGAGATTTGGTGTGGCCTAGATTGAGGATATCCCTATAGAGAAGTTTTGCATTTGCTTCAGCCTGATGCCATAGAACTGTTGCAGATTCAAGACTACTTTATATGTTAATTTCTAGGCTTTGGGTTTCCTGGACCGCACAGAAAGAGGAACATCCTAAACCGAACCTATGTGAAGACAAGCCTAGGTAACAAATTCTCAGGGAAACCTTTCTCACCTAAAGCCCACACAGAGTGGACAAACTTCCTTGACATCTCTCTATACCACAGGGCAAATGTTTTTTCTAGATCATCTTTTCAATAATGTGGTAGCCCTTTGAGGAACTTAGCTTTCTGCAGAGGAGTAAAAAAGTCTCTTATTACCATTTGTTAAAACTAAAGTCTCTTAGTCACCCAGAGCAGCCGTAGCTTTAGCTTATGTAGTTAACACTGATTTTCAATGCCCTCATCATTTTTTTCCCCTAAGGGTTTTCCTTACTTTTTCACAAGCTCAGCTATAGATTTAAAATAATGTCTATTATATATTTATCTGGCATGTGACTAGGAATCTTGAGTGTTCTTTCCCCTTTTGTCAAATGTAAACATATAACAAGGAGGGGGAGGTCACAGGAAGAGAAACTCAAAGAAAAAAGTGAAAAATGTTCTGCCTTTTAGCATGGACAGGACTCATAGGTCAAAGGTTATTTGCACTAAGAAGATTCTAACTAAAGGAATGTATACTATTTTTACCATTGGAACTGAATATCTCTGTACTCTGGTGACTAATGGAAGAGGACACCAACAAAGCAGGTATGTATGTCAAGGCAGTTCTAAACACAACTGACATTACACTAGGAAGGTAGAATCCCTCAACCAGTGTGACCCAGATAATACAATGAGGAAGGGTCTAAAGGAACTGAGAAAGGAAATATTAAGATATACCTAATAGTCTCCTAATGGGCTTCATTTTCTTTTCAGTAAACTCTTGACCTTGCTTCTACCAAACACTGTAAAATTAAATAATGTGCAGCAATAAGGAAGGTCTGAGTCAAAAACTTTCCATCACTGTAAGTATAAACACTTTAGCTAGAAAGTGATTAGTAGATAGAAGCAAAAATGGTAATAAGAAATTATAAATGAAAGACATTGGAACAATATCAATAAGGAATATCTTTTAATGTCTATAAAAATGCATTACAAATTATTTATGTGACATATATTATGCATTTAATAAGAAGGATATAAGCATGACTTAAGTATCAAGCAAATTTATCAAGCTATAGACACTGTAAAATTTAGGGTGAACTCTAAAAATTATGGAACACAAAAAGAACTCATTTAGGGCTGGACGTGGTGGCTACACTTTAAGAGGCTGAGGCAAGAGGGCCGCCTGAGTCTAGGAGTTCAAGACAAGCCTTGGCAACATAGTGAGACCCCCATCTCTATTCAAAAAAAAAAAAAAAAAAAAAACAGCCAGGCACGGTGGCTCACACTTATAATCTCAACACTTTGGGAGGTCAAGGTGGGTGGATCACGAGGTCAGGAGTTCAAGACCAGCCTGGTCAGCATGGTGAAACCCCATCCCTACTCAAAATAAATTAAAAAAAAAAATTAGCCAGGCATGGTGATGCATGCCTGTAATCCCAGCTACCTGGGAGGCTGAGGCAGGAGAATCACTTGAACCCAAGAGGCAGAGGTTGCAGTGAGCTGAAATTGCGCCACTGTGCTCCAGTCTGGCCAATAGAGAAGACTCTGTCTCAAAAAAAAAAAAAAAAAATTAGGCATGGTGGTGCACAGCATGGTGGTCCCAGTAGGACACAGTAGGCTGATGTGGGAGGAGGGCTTGAGCCAGGGAGGTTGAGGCTACACTGGGCAATCATCGTGCCACCACACTTCAGACTGGGCAACAGAGTAAGTAAAAAAAATAAACACAGGAATCATTTAGGAAAAAAAGAAAAAAAAAAGAAACTTTGAAAGCCAAAAGGTCTACACATATGGTTATGATCCCATTTATATGAAATGTCCAGAATAGGCAAATTATATGAAATGTCCAGAGAGAGAAAATAGATTCGTGGTTGCCTAGGGAATGATTAGCGCAAGGTTTCTTTCTGGGATGATGAAAATGTTCCAAAATTAAATTACAGTAATGGTTATACACTCTGTAAATATGAAAAAAAATCACTCACTGAATTGTATGCTTTAAATGAGTGAACTTTGTAGTATAAAATTATATCTCAATAAAGCTATTTTTAAAAAGTAAAGAGGTCTATTTATTTTCAAAAAGCTAAAACATTCTACCAAAAGAGAAATTCAGCCCACCAAGCAGCCTTCAAATCTTACTTTTGGTTTGTTTAAACAAAGGAAGGATTCAACCACAGCATTAATGTTGTTTCCAAGAAAGCACAAGTGGCTGGGTACAGTGGCTCATGCCTGTAATCCCAACACTTTGGGAAGCCGAAGTGGGTGGATCCTAAGGTCAGGAGTTCAAGACCGGCCTGGCCAACATAGTGAAACCTCATCTCTACTAAAAAAAATACAAAAATTAGCCGGGTATGGTGGCACGTGCCTGTAGTCCCAGCTACTCACGAGGCTGAGGCAGGAGAATCACTTGAACCTGGGAGGCAGAGGTTGTGGTGAGCCGAGATCATGCCACCGCACTCCAGCCTAGGCAACAGAGCGAGACTCCGTCTCAAAAAAAAAAAACCAAAACCAAAAACACAAAAAGAAAACACAAGCAAACTCCCTAATGCTGCCTTCAAAGTTATAGCATTTTCATACCTTGATCTTTCCAAAACCTGGTTATGTCACAAAGCTCTTTCAAAGCTGAGCTTCTTTAAGGTATAGCTGATAAAAACAAGATCCTCAAAATAACATAGAAGCTTAAAAATCAGTCGAGACTGTTAAAATTCAGACTTGGAAACTATTAGTTTAAATTTAGTAAATTACTAATTACTAGTTTAAACTACTATGTTTACTCCTAGTACAACTAGGAGTAAAAGGGGAATGAATTGAAATAGCAAGTTTGTCCAAAAAGTCTTCAAAAGAAATTCCTCACTTTCCTCTCTCTCAGTATTTCCCCTCATCCTCTTTTTTCTTAAAACAGATCATATGACATTTTCAGAGCTTTCTACTCCCATGTTATAGGTACTGTTAAATAAATAGGAGGGAGTATGACCATTTATCCAATCATATAAGACTAGAAACTCATCTTTCTCTGTTATCACACAGAGCATCCACTCCCACACACACATACAGAAGTCAGTCACCAAATTCTATCAATTCCATCATCTTAACATCTCTCCCATAAGATTCCCTCTTTTCTACTTCCTATCTTAGGGTCAGGCCCTTATCCTCTCTCACTTAGATAATTACAATAGCCTGACTATTCTCTTCACCTTCCATACTAGCCTCACCTCCACCTCAAATATACTATTCACACTAACATTCAAATCTAATAAGGCTTGGGGCCAGGCACGGTGGCTCATGCTTGTAATCTCAGCACCCTGAGAGGCCAAAGTGGACGGATTACCTGAGATCAGGAGTTCGAGACCAGCTTGGACAACATGGAGAAACCCTGTCTCTACTAAAATACAAAAATTAGCCAGGCATGGTGGCAGGCACCTGTAATCCCAGCTACTAGGGACGCTGAGGCAGGAGAATCGCTTGAACCTGGGAGGTGGAGTTTGCAGTGAGCCGAGATGGCGCCACTGCACTCCAGCCTGGGCAACAAGAGTGAAACTCTGTCTCAAAAAAAAATATCTAATAAGGCTTGAGTGAACTCAATAAATTGGAGGGTGTATACACATACACACACACACACACACACACACACAAACACTCCTTGAGTGAACTCAATAAATTGGAGGGTGTACTACTCTCTCTCTCTCATACATATACACACACCCCACTCATGTTCAATTTCAGATTTTCTATTTGTGAGATTTCATAATCTGTTTTTTGTTTTTAATTTAAAAGAAAATGATCATTTCCCCTTCTCATTAGGCATATCTGTGCAACATCATTTCTGATGGCTGCTTAGTATTATGCTCTATGAATGTAACATAATTTACTATGTCTCCACAACGTAAATATTTTGCATTGTTTTAGTGGGCAAAAAAAAATTTATCTGACATTTTCTTACATTTATCTTTCCTTTAAAATCTATTTATGTCTAAAATGTTAAATATTGCTATGGTTAGTCATACAAAATCATCTAATCGTCTTTAATATCTTTTGTAGCATTTATGGTATTTATTACATTCTAATTTGAATAAGTGATAGCCATGATTTATGAATTCTACTCTATTACAACCCTCCAAAGGTATGTACTATATTTTATTCAGCTTTGGACTGCCCCCCTCCTACTCCCTGCCCCCAGTATCTAGCTCAGTACCATTATTAAATTAGATACTCAATGATATGAGTGATTTGTCCAGATGACGTTACCCTGGTAAAAACCATTATGTCCATTATGCTACTTAGATCTCAGTGAGATACTTTAGTTCAGGGTTCTCCCAAGGTGTAATTTTTTTTTCTTTTTTTTTTTTTTTGGCGGGAGATGGAGTTTCACTCTTGTTGCCCAGGCTGGAGTGCAATTGCGAGATCTCGGCTCACTGCAACCTCTGCCTCCTGGGTTCAAGTCATTCTCCTGACTCAGCCTCCAGAGTAACTGGGATTACAGGTGTGAGCCACCACACCCAGCCCCAACGTGTAATTCTTTAGCATTTCCTTACTCTGTGACTTACCTCCATTATCCTTTCCCCTCCTTCCTTCTCATCCATCTACCACCTTTTTTGCTTAAGTCAATTGAACAAAGTCAATTTTGGTTTGTTTTGCAACCAAAGAAGCCTAACCAATAAAGGCTGAATCAACTTTGTAATTGTTAACAGTCATTTGCTGACTGAGCAAAATAGCGAATGTATTGAAAACTAGTTAAATGTGCACTGAGAAAAAAGAAAAAGAGACAAGAAACAAGAATATACTAAAACAGGAAGGCACTGACTACACCTACAGAAGGTCACTGTACCAATGCAATTGTCCTCATTTTGGACAGTTTCTCCCTATTGCTTTTATGCTTACAACTGTTCTGGACAAAGACTTCGAAGTCATCTAAAACTTTTCTCTTTCAAACGCTCATCAAATACATTAGCATATCTTTTTTGCTCTACTAAGATATATGCAGAATCTGGCCACTTCTCTCATCTTCACTGCTATTATCTGCTCCAAACTACTATCATCTCTTCGCTAGTTATTGCAGTAACCTCCTAACTGGTCTTCTGACCCCTTCATTCTATTCTCAACCCTACAGCCAGAGCGATCTTTTCAAAACTTAAATATGATCCTGTCATTCTTTGCTCAAAACATTCCAATGGTTTTCTATCTCATTTAAAGCAAAAGCTAAAGCATAATCCTGAATATGACTTTTAACACCATATATGACACTGGCTCGTTACCTGCCAGCCTTATCTCCACAACCCTCCCCCATCCTTACTCTATTCCAGCCACACTTGCCTCCTTGTTAATTCCTGAAAAATGTCTGATAAACTTCCCTCACCCACATACACCCCTCAGAACCTCTGCACCTGCCACACTCTGCCAGAATACTACTTCTTCACTCTCTTATAAAAAAGCAGCTCCTTCAAGGTCATGCCATTCAACTCTCTCATCTCTTTCCCTAGTTACTGCCATCTATCAGATTCCTCTCTCAGATTCTAGTCATCCTAAATTCCACCATCAACCTCAGTTTATCAGATGAAATGTAAGCAGAAGTTGTTGGGTGGGGCTTCTGGGATGCCCTTTTTGCCTTTTCCCCCTTCCTCCTTGCTTCATATAATGTTGAAATAATGCCCTGAGCTCCAGCAGTCATCTTAAGCCATGAAAGCATCCCTAATGACAGAAGCAGCATACTAAGAACAATGGAGAGAAAAATGACAGGAGTCTCGGTCTCTAATTCCTGTGGAGGAGCCATCATAACAATCTTGTAAACGTTTATCTATATATTTCTTTATAAATAAAACACAATACATATATTCTGGGTTATAACTGACCAGATTTAATAAATCATGTATATAATTTACTCAAGTTAGAATCTAATAAATACCATAAATTCTGTAAAAGATGTGCAACTAAGCTGATTTTTTAACAAAAATAAACCCATATACAATATAAGGCATTGTTATTGGGGGTTACTGTTATATGCAGTTGAATTTAATTCTATGTATAGTTTTTCCAATGCATACTGCTTAGTGTTCTGCTAATAAGGAAGAAGTAGAAACTGGATATTGAGTAGACAATTAGGAGTCTCTGTCACACTGAACAAGCAACAATCCACATGGGTGTCCCAAAAAGACCTTAGCCTTTGAGTTCCTTAATGTCATCTCCAATGACGTTCTGCTCCATTCTAACTCAGCTAAGCACAACCAAGGTTTCTCCAGACCTTATCACCACTAGAAACTGTTCCACCTCCATAATGGCTAATTTAGGTATCCTGTTCTCTGGCTTTTTAGCTTGCTTGTTTAATTTTCTCTAATATAATTTCACAGACTTAGCTTACTAATTCTTTTACTTTCAGTCTCTCGGTCATCTCCTTTTTTCCCTTCCTTCTTACCCATGATTTCTTACCCTTACATTCCATGAACCATCATTTTAATAACACTCTTTACATCCTGTGAGCTCGATACCAGTTTATCCAATTTGCCTACTAATCATCTCCACTTAGATGTTCCACAGACACCTCAAACTCAACGTCTAAAATATCTTCTCCTCTGACCTGTTTTACCCCTTATGTTGGTGAAGGCACCACCATCCACTCAAATGCCCTCCCTGGACATAACTCTCTTCCTTCTATTTCTCCCCACAATAGCCAGGCTCTCAGGTAACTCTAAAAGAATCCTACATTTTTCCATTTCCATTGCCAGGCCCTTAGTTTGTCCTTCTGTATCTGAAACAGATTATTAATCATTCTTTCTACACAAGGCACTAACTGTTATTCCTGCTTTTACTCTAATGCATTCTCCCTATTCTCCATATTGCATCCGACATAATCTTGCTAAAATGCACATCTGATCATGGCACTCTCCTATTAGTTCACAGACACAAAGGAAAGTTTCAGGAACCAGGACAGCCCCAGGGAGAAGAGAAACAAACTAAAGCTGCCACGATATTTTCTGGTATCTCATTTCTCTGCCTACAACTAGCTTTATTCCCTCAAGCTACTTCAAATCACTGGGAACACAGCCACCAGATGCTCCCAGGTAATCCCAGAAAGCAAAGAAATAAAATTTGATACACGTACATAGATGCCATTATTATTCAAAAATCACTGCTCCTTCCTGGTGGAGAATTAGACAACCTGTCCAGTTGATATCAAGTTTGGCCACATTACTTGCTTTAGCCAATGATGTTAGGAAGTAAGAGGAAATGGCATATCCCACTTCTGAACAGAAACTTTCAGAGCAAGTGGTTCTTCCAATGCCCATTTCTCTCTACTACAAGAGACAATGTCTCAGATAGGAGCATTTAGCCTAAATCTTGGAACAAAGCTACACAATGGACATGTGGTATGAGCAAAAAATATATCCTTGTTATTATAAGCCACTGAAATATGGGGACTGTTTGTTACCACAACATAACTTAGACTAAACTTAATTATATAGTATGTCACAAGGAAGGACTAGACAGGCTTGGTTTTGATCACATCCCCAGCTTAAAACCCTTCAGTGACACTCCTGTGCCTCCTGGAGTCCAAATTCTAGCAAAGAATATAAGGCCCTTTCTGATATGGTCCCACTTCCAACCTCATTTCTTGGGACTCCTATTCCATATTCCAACCATCCTGGATTATTTTAAGATTTCTAAACACATCAGGACAGCCTTTACCCTCCATTTTCATGTCAACTTATTACATGCTATTCTTCATGAAAAGGAATGTTGTTCCTCCTGAGAAATAAAATTCTAAGCCCCTCAACTGACTGAAGTGACCATCTCTTGGCCAAGGAGACCCCAGAGAAACCCTGAAATCTGAGTTCCCAGTCATGACCAGGTGAAAGGTCAGACATGCCTCATTATACCCATCCCTCGCTGCCCACCATTAGGCTTCTTTCCTAAGGGTTAAACAGAAACCAGCCTTTTTACTTGCTCAACTGCTAATATAAACCAGCCTCCTGACACTGCCCCTCCCTTTTGTGGTTTCCTCACAACCACCAACCAGCATTCCTTCCTAACAGGAGACCACCAACCACGGAGTGGTTCTGGCCAGTCTACAGAGGATGCGCAGTGAGGCTTTTCATGTCCTCTGCTTCACCTTTTGAGGCCAGAGGCTCAAAAACTCCACCACTGAATGATGCTAATGCTGCCTTTTCTCTGTACATGCAACTCATAAAGGGGTAAGAAGCTCAACTGTGCATGTACATGTTTCTCCTTTCATAAATATTCATGACTCCTCCTATAGCATATTGAATATGTACATTTCGCCACCTCATTCAGCATAAATCCCTGTCTTATTTTTCTAACCCTCAAAGTGTATTTTCTGATCCTGGCCAGCAGCTCTTGCTATATGGTAAATATTTACATAAATATGTATCTCTCCAATTATATTGTGACCTCCTCGAGAACAGAGACCATATCTTATTTATATTTGGAGCCCAAGAATCTAATGCAGTGCCTGGCACATAACAGAATATCAATATAAGCTTACAAAAAGTGCAAACATATAGTCTTTTTTCAGTGATGTTATATGCAAAAACATGAGACAGGCCCTTCTACCATGTTAAAAAGTAATACAGAAAATCGAATCTATTCAACTCTTATTTTGCTTGCATTTTCTTTATCCAGAGTAATTTTCCATACTGAAAAGAGAATGCAAATGGTTAAGAGGAAACTGAAACCTGAAATAGGAGAAAAGATAATAAAAGAGCACCCAGTAGCTTTTAGTAAATGCAAATATCTAGGACCAGTTAAATTACAGCCTAAGATCTCCATGATCTCTCATGAAAAATGGAAGAGAAGCCAGAAGACTAGAGACAATAAAGTTCAATTTTAATTTTCTCAATTTCAAAGGAAAAAAAGAGACTAGATTCTTGAAATCATAGATTAAAGGTTTAACAAAGATTTCCTATGTTAGCCTATGGTGGGGTAGGGAAGGGGTACAGAGAACACGGTAAGTCAGAATGGGGTTCACCAAGAAGAAAAACAATCATGCTAACCTCATTTTACTTTTGACAAAATTATTAGACTAAAAGATCAGAGAAATAACATAAAGTAGGTCCAAAACATATCGCTGAAATCAAGATTAACTTTCTTATTCTAGTTAAGTGATAGATTTATAACTGGTTGAACAACCATTCTCAGATTATTAATCAATGGTTAACATAAATCTGGACAGAAGTAACTAATAGTTGCCACAGAACTCTCTATTTGGCCTTATCTTAGTAGATGTTTATCAATACTGTGAAGCTTTAAATGGCAGCTTATAAATTTTCTGGTGATCTAAACTTATCTATAAAAATTAAATAATATCATTAAAGATATAAAAGATATCATTAAAAATTATAAAAGATCAAATATCTGAACATATAGAAACAATGTGCTGAAAATACAAAATAAAATTTATCAAGGGTAAATATACATGCATTTATTTTCTAGAAGTACACAGCGAATAAGAAATCTATTTCAGGCCAGGTACTGTGGCTCATGCCTGTAATCCCAGCACTTTGGAAGGCTGAGGTGGGCAGATCACTTAAGGTCAGGAGTTCGAGACCAGCCTGGCCAACATGGTGAAACACTGTCTCTACTAAAGATACAAAAAATTAGCCAGGGGTGGTGGCGCATTCCTGTAATCCCAGCTACTGGGGAGGCTGAGGCAGGAGAATTGCCTGAACCCAGGAGGTGAAGGTTGTGGTAAGCCGAGATCACACCACTGCACTCCAGCCTGGGTGACAGGGCAAGACTCCGTCTCAAAAAAAAAAAAATTGAAATCAATTTTAGCATGTGTTGATGAGAGTTCAGTTGACTATAAGCTTAAGGTGGGCCTTTGTCCTGAATTGACAGCTTAAAAGTTAATACAAATTCATAGGTAATAAAGTAACAGTACAGTGACCTGAACAAGGAAGAAAACTGAAGCAGGTCAAGCAACACCCTGAGAATTATAATTTGAAATATGACCTCTTACAAATGATGCTGATAGCCAGGATGGTAGTAATGGCCTGGCCGACTACATCATATGAAGAACGACAAAGAGAAGCAGGAATGATTTCCATGGAGAAGAGACTATCTGGGATAGGAAAAGTAAGAGCAGAGCTGTCTACACGTATTTGAATGATTGTATATTGAAGGGCAGGAATCACACTTTTATACATTTTATATTTATTCCCTATGCACTCAGTTCCAAGCTTTGCATATAATAAATACTCAAATATTTGACACTCAAGATCAACCCACCTTCTGAAGACTAAGCCAACAAAGACAGTTACACAGGAGTATCTGTTGTGATCTGAATGACAACTCAACAAAAGGATGAAGTAGGAGGAAGGAAACTTAAAATCAAAGTAAAAAGCCTTAACTGGCACAGGCTAACCAGGCATAACTAAGGCACATTACATTAAAATTCAGAATTTGTCTTATATCAGCTGACTTTTTTTCTGAGACGGAGTTTCCCTCACGTTGCCCAGGCTGGAGGGCAAAGGCGTGATCTCAGCTCACTGCAACCTCCGCCTCCCGGGTGCAAGCCATTCTCCTGCCTCAGCCTCCCAAGTAGCTGGGATTACAGGCACGTGCCACCACGCCCAGCTAGTTTTGCATTTTTAGCAAAGATGGGGTTTCACCATGTTGGCCAGCCTGGTCTCGAAGTCCTGACCTCAGATGATCTGCCCGCCTTGACCTTCCAAAGCACTGGGATTACAGATGTGAGCTATCTCACCTGGTCGACCTCAGCTGACATTCTTGACCATACTACCAGTTAAATTTTATTTCTTTTTGTAAATATTTCCCCACAACAGAGTGAGTCGTTGTTTTTACTCTTCCTTTACAAAGAGAAAAACTGAGGTTGAGGGAAGCTATTTGCCTAGCACCAACATCATAACAATAGGAACCTTAAGCTTCTTGCTTACAAGCCTGTTGTTAAAATCACTGGACTCATTGTGGGGTAGTAAACAAGTACAGTACTTAGAACTCAACCTCAGTTTGGTAATTACTTCAGTTTCACTTTTATTATTCTCTTCCAGTCATCTAATCTCTAAATCCACAAAGAGTAAGCCTACATTAATACTCTAAAACTTATAGACAATTTTATGATTTGAAACTCAAAGGTTAGGAGTACAAAAGACTTATTGAAAAAAATTTTTAAATAATTTAAAATTTTAAAGACTAATATAAAAAAATTAAGATTTGAGACCAAAGATTTGTGGCTCTTGTGCTGCTTGAGAAGTGGCCCTGGCACCACTTGTTCCACCATAAGCCAAATTTTGGCCATCAGAGTATACTAGGTACACACCACATCTCTCAGAAACCTAAGTGGCCTTCTTTGTTTATCAGAGACTTGGTGCTGAGTGTTATTGCCAGAAGCAGTGGGAAAAAGGTAATGTTATTAAAGAAAGAAGAGGTCTTAATGTGAATGAAAGAGGATAAGCACACCAGAGATTCATTTTCTATTTTATATACATATTAGTTTGGTGTTAGTTTCTCAGAAAACTAAAAGAAGGTTGGAATAACACAGGACTTGATGGTCCAAGGAGCAGGATTTTAAAATAGCAAAATGCTACTCAGTCCTAGTTGTAGATGTAATAAAGTAATGCTCTAACAAGTGCCCACGCTCTCAACTTCCTTCCCAAGAAGACTCATTTACATTATAATGGTTGCCACAGTTACTTTAATTCCATCACAGCTCCTGTCTCCAGTTGCTAATCTGGAGCCTGGGTGGTAAAACAACCAAAAACCTTAATTGAGGCTAACTCAAAACTCAGGCTACTCAAAAGTTCATGACCTACAAAAGGACACTGTTCTAGCAACAAAAATTGCTTACGATAGGAACTGTTTGTTTCCTACACTCCATTCTACCCAAGATCTTACCTGGTATCTCAGGGAACTCTCTGGGAGTCTGTCAGTACTTTTATCTGCCATAAGCAGAGATTCTTGTAAAAAAGCAAGATAAATGACATAAATTTTATAATGGGTAACAGATCAAAGAAGTGACAGCTTTATTCCAACTATTGATATTCCAAGCTTTAATCAGAAAAGGCAATTATCTAAAAGAACATGGAGAAGTCTCCCAATGAATTATTAATGTCACTAAGTATTATCTTCTAAGAATGGTATCATGTAGTGCTGGTATACACGTAGTACCTAAATTAGGCATAAGGTTAGTATATTTTGTATTTAAGCAACAATCAAACAGAACACACAGTGACAGAAAAAGTGAAGGATGGGGGATTCTTTTTTTTGGCCTTTTAAAGGCAAAAAATAAAAATAAAAATTCAGAACCGTGAATCTGATTTACTTTCAGTTAAATTAACAACAAAAAATATTCCAGTGGTAATTCATTATCAGAAATTTTACTCCCAAAGGTAACCACAATGGGAGAATGGGAGACAACAGGGGTTCTGATCTGTAGTTGTCCTCCTAATTATCCAACAGATGCTTTAAAGATCACCTCAATACAGAAATGAAGTTTCACATTTGTGTATTTTTACTCTTATTTGCTTATTCTCTTTTATTCCACTCCTATCATCCCCAACACAGGCAATCACTATAATGTGTTTAATGTGTTAACATGTTTTCTTGTAAAGTATGTAATATGGTTTACTTACATACATTTTTAAATGTATATAAATGCTATTGTTGTACATATCTCATTCCTTTTCTTTCTGTTATTACTCAGCACTATGTCTTTAAGATCCTTAGACTGCCAGGTGCATATCTAGACCATTACTTCAAACTGAGGTATAAATCTATCATCACATTTTACCCATCACTGTGGAAAGGGTATGGACAACAAATTACTTTCCACAAGAACAAATACACTGAAATGAATGACCCCTTATAAACCTGTGTGAGAACTTCTTTCATATATATATATATATATATACAGGAAAAAAGTTGCTGGGTTACAGGGTATACATAATGCATAATACGATTTAGTACCATCCTTCAAAATGGTTAGACCAGTCCATACTTCCACTAGTAAGGAACTGGCATTACTGAGCAGTCACCATGCACCAGGCACTGGGTAGGTACTTGAGATCCTTTTGCCCCCCACCTCCTCATTCTCTTCTGCTAGTCTTCGCCCCTTTTGCTCTTCATATCAGTCGTCACTATGTCAGAAACATGAAGGCAGGACTTTTTCCCTTACTTGTCTCTGACCACCAAGTTCCCTCTTCTACTCCAAGAATCCCTTAGGCTGCCAAGGCTCCACTAACCATGAAGCTTACTAAAACAAAATCAAACAGCAAATATTATTTTAAAAAGGTTTCATTCTCAAAAAGTAATTAATTGGGGGTTAACTGTTACACAAAACACTTCTGAATAAATTTCCAAGCCATTCCTATTCCTATCTGAGGGTTCTATAGTTCATGTTTTTCTGTTCTTTGGGTGGCCTTGGAGGAACAGCTTCATCTCTGTAGAGCTCTCTTCTTCATACATAAAATAAAGGGAGCTGGTTATCGATGTTTTCAGTCTATGCCTCTGCAACTCTAGGGGCTCCTCTGAGGTTGCTCAAAATGATCATGTCAAGACAAAAGGGGGTTATCTATGCCTCTTCAACAGCACAATAAAAATTTTATTATTTATAAATTTTGTTTTCTCCTAAGACTCAGTTTGTAGAATCAGTTTTATTTAAGAAAAAGTTTATTCACACAGTACTAGTTGGAAGTGTTAACTGGTAAAACCTCTATTGCATTTGGATATATTTATACAATTAAAAAAAAACTTTTGAACAAGAAATTCTACTTATAAGAATTTATTCCACGTAACTCACATATGTGTTCAATACATACACACAAAGATATTCATTACAGTATTGATTGCAAGGGTAAAATATTGAAAACAATTTAAATAACCATCAATAACAAACTGGTTACATAAATTATGGTACATTCATACAGTGAAATATTATATAGACTTTAAAAACAACAAAGCAGATCCAAGACAGATTAAGGCGGGGCAAGGGGGGAAGCAAGATGTAAAATGGTGTGTGCTGTATGCTACCTTTTGTATATTTTCAAAAGGATATAAATATTTTATTGGTTTATTGAAGGAAAAACAAAAAAGTATGTATACACTTGTAAATGCATAGGCTACTCCTAAAAGATACGTAAGACATAAGAAACTATTTTGGTTACTCCCAAGGAAGGGAATCAGATGGTAGAGGATAAGAGCTTTATATTTGATATACAATCTTTGTATATCTTTTGATTTTCATACTATTGCATGTATTCTTAAAATTTGTACTTTATCACTGTAATCTATTATTTTTTCCTAGTCCTACCTATATTCGTTTCTTCTAATCCTCACATTCTAATTGTAACATGTTGACTTCCAGGTAGACAGTATTTATTACAAGTCAATAGAAAAAATAAAGTAGTTGAAGGGTAGTAAGAAGCCAGCTTTCCATTCAACAAAGTGGATGTGTCTATACAGGACGGAGGTATTTCGTTTAGTACTGGCACTGCCTTCTTGCAATTACTTCACTTTGAACTCGATCTCACTTTCTTTTTTTTTTTTTTTTTTTGAGACAGAGTCTTGCTTTGTTACCCAGGCTGGAGTGTAGTGGTGCAATCTCGGCTCCCAGGCCCAAGCAATTCTCCTGCCTCAGCCTCCCAAGTAGCTGGGATTACAGGTGCCTCCCACCGGGCCCAGCTAATTTTTTTTTTTTAGTAGAGACAGGGTTTCACCATGTTGGCCAGGCTGGTCTTGAACTCCCAAACTCGGGTGATCTGCCTGCCTTGGCCTCCCAAAGTGCTGGGATTACAGGTGTGGACCACCACACCAAGCCCTCATTTTCATTTTTATTCACATCAACTTCCGTTGAGTTCATCAACCCAGGTCTATCAGATGAATTGTCTTAACCCTAAGAATTGCTAAACACGCACGCGCGCACACACACACACACTCATGTAAGAGATGACAGTGTCTATGCAGTTCAAAATTTATTTTTAATTACTTTCAACCTACACTGTCCAATAGTTACTAACCACATATGGCCGTTGAACATTTGAAATGTAGCTAGTCAAATTCAGACACACAATATACACCAGATTTCAAAGACTCAAGTACAAAATTAAAAAGCAAGATATCTTAATTTTTATATTGATATGTTAAAATTTTTATATTGATATGTTAAAATAATAACCTTTTAATTTATTGGGTTAAGTAGAAGATATTAAAATCAATTTCACTTGTTTCTTTTTACTTTTTTTTTTTTGAGACAGACTCTTGCTCTGTCACCCCAGGCTGGAATGCAATGGCGCAATCTCGGCTCACTGCAACCTCCACCTTCCAGGTTCAAGTGATTCTCCTGCCTCAACCTCCCAAGTAGCTGGGATTATAAGCACGTTCCATCACGCCCAGCTAATTTTTGTATTTTTAGTAGAGACGGGGTTTCACCATGTTGGTCAGGCTGGTCTCGAACTCCTGACCTCATGATCCGCCCGCCTTGGCCTCCCAAAGTGCTGGGAGACACCGTGCCTGGCCCTTTTTACTTTTAATGTAGCCACTACTAGAAAATTTAATTCTTTACTTTCTAATTAATCCAGAAATCCTACTGCATTTCTGATTAATTCAGTTGCTCACTATCCACAAAAAATTATTCAAATTTTCACCCCTTTTTCTCAAACCTTGGAACCCTTTTCTTCTTCCCCATCACAGCCTGTGACCTACCCTCAGAGACAATAAAAGGGTAGCTATAAAGGCACCTTCAGGTTATTTACAACGTTCTATCTTCTCTGAAATAAAAACTTGTGGATAACACTGCTTTAGCCAGTTAAGAAAAGCCAAAGTGATCCACAGTTAAATGAACATTGATGGTTTTACAGGAGTATGGTGCTACAAAGAAAGCTAGACAGAAAATTGAGACATGGCTCTAGTTCAACGAAATTGCTGTTTCTTAGAAAAATATTAACAATGTGCCAATCAAGTACAAAATAATTCAATGTAAAGTATCTAGGTTTTCTCTTTATAATATAATCAGAGTCTCTAGAAAAAACAGTACTAGCTAATTTCTCTAAAATTAACATGTTGCACTAAGTCACCTGCTTTATTTCAAACTATTTCAGTATCAAGTAAGATAATGGATTTTACTGGTTTGAAAGGTATAAGGAGTTACACAAAGGTAAAATTATGTTGTTGTAGGATAACAATGTAATTTTGCTAATACTTTTTCTTCTTTCTGTCCATTAATGGTGCTTTGTGCCTAAGGTACTCTCATTAGCCATCTTTGTCTTCCATACCAATCAAAGTGTAGCTACCATTATGATTGGGACCTTTCTGATACCTTCCAAAGCTTTTATTGATCCTTTCTTCCCAACTTCCACTATGAATCCAGTTCTAACTATCTGCAAGATATCTTCATTTTGATGTTACACTAACATTTCAAAGACAGGTAAAAAACTGAACTTGAATTCTTATTCTGTAATTCTTAAACCAAGTGGTCATATTTTGATTTTGTGAAATAAACACTTGGTTAAAGTACTACAGAACAAGAATTCAAGTTCAGCTTTTTACCTTGTGTTTGATTAACTAAATCATAATACTTAAGCAGAAAAGATATAACTATAAACTACATTTGTTTCTTTTTTCTGTAATTCTCTTTACTCCTTTGAAAATGCATGAAACATGAAAACCTAAACAAGTATATTTTGAAACATTTGCATTCTAATCTCTAAATATTCAAGAAGAATATTTTTTGACCAGGTAGAGCAGCTTATGCCTGTAATCCCAGCACTTTGGAAGGCTGAGGCAGAAGAATCACTCCGTCCCAGAAGGTCAAGGCTGTAGTGAGCTGTATCTGAACCACTGCACCCCAACCAAGGCAACAGAGTGAGATCCTGTCTCAAAAATAAAAAAAAATAGCCGGGCGCGGTGGCTCAAGCCTGTAATCCCAGCACTTTGGGAGGCCGAGGCGGGCGGATCACGAGGTCAGGAGATTGAGACCATCCTGGCTAACACGGTGAAACCCCGTCTCTACTAAAAATACAAAAAGAAATTAGCCGGGCGTGGTGGCGGGCGCCTGTAGTCCCAGCTACTCCGGAGGCTCAGGCAGGAGAATGGCGTGAACCCGGGAGGCGGAGCTTGCAGTGAGCCGAGATCGCGCCACTGCACTCCAGTCTGGGCGACAGAGCGAGACTCCGTCTCAAAAAAAAAAATAAATAAAAAATAAAATAAAAAATAAAAAAAATAATTTCTTAATTACAACCTTGTAACTCTGAGATTATATTTACAGATAGAGAAACTGAGGTGCTGTCTTAGCAAAATACAATGTTTACCATTTGCATTTATAGCTCTGAAGCCTTGGACAAGCACTAAGTATGCTTAATGTCATTTAACAAACATTAATTGAATTTCACTTTATTTGGTCTCGCCATTAGTAAACTATAATTGCCTGTCACAGTGCTACCATAAGAATTAATTCATGGCCGGGCGCGGTGGCTTAAGCCTGTAATCCCAGCACTTTGGGAGGCCGAGACAGGCGGATCACGAGGTCAGGAGATCGAGACCATCCTGGCTAACATGGTGAAACCCCGTCTCTACTAAAAAATACAAAAAACTAGCCAGGCGAGGGGGTGGGCGCCTGTAGTCCCAGCTACTCAGGAGGCTGAGGCAGGAGAATGGTGTGAACCCAGGAGGTGGAGCTTGCAGTGAGCCGAGATGGTGCCACTGCACTCCAGCCTGGGCGACAGAGCGAGACTCCGTCTCAAAAAAAAAAAAAAAAAAAAAAAAAAGAATTAATTCATATTTGTAAGTGCTCTAAAAAGAGTATTCTTTGATACTCTGCTACATGCTTCATCTTGGCAAGGTCCCAATCTTCCTAAGGGTCCCTTCTCCTTCTCAAGATTGGGACAACGGCTTCATGAGTCTGACTGTGAGTCCCAAAATACCTATCATCTTTGCCTTCTTTTTTTTGAGACAGAGTCTTGCCCTGTCGCCCAGGCTAGAGTGCAATGGTGCGATCTCGGCTCACTGCAACCTCTGCCTCCTGGGTTCAAGCAATTCTCTGTCTCAGCCTCCCAGTAGCTTGGATTACAGGTGCCCGCCACCACGCCCGGCTAATTTTTTGTATTTTTAGTAGAGACGGGGTTTCACCATCTTGGCCAGGCTGGTCTTGAATCCTGACCTCGTGATCCACCCACCTCGGCCTCCCAAAGCGCTGGGATTACAGGCGTGATCCACCGCGCCTGGCCACCTTTGCCTTCTTTTTAAGCCAAGAGCCCTCCTGCTGAGTCTCCTAATCTTCAAGTGGGATACAGACTTGTTATGATCTCTGCTATCTATTTATCAATCAATCATCTATCTACGTACCTACCTACCTACTTATCAATCAGAGACAAGGTCCCGCTCTGTCACCCGTGCTGGAGTGCAGTCACTGCAGCCTCAAACCCCTTTGCTCAAGTGATGCTCCCACTTAAACTTCCCAAGTGGCTGGGACTACAGGCACGTGCCACCACGCCCAGACAATATTTTAATTTTTTGGAAAAGTAGGGTCTCACTGTGTCGCTTAGGCTGGTCTCAAACTCCTGTGCTCAAGCAATCCTCCTGCATCACCCTCCCAAAGTGCTGGGATTACAGGGGTTAGCCATCACGTGCAGCCTCTGCTACATATATAAAGAACAATTCTGGAGAAAAAGAGTATACTAAACAGCAAAAACTACAAAGTAGGTTTTAAGCCAAAGGAGTATTAGTTGGTTTAACCTGATGATCTTAAATAAAACCAGTGTTGCTTTAAAACTGTCAAGTATTATCATGTTGCTATATACTACTCACTGTTCCTGTTGTTAACATCTAGCCAGAGAGCCTGAAAGCCCTTGGGATCTTTCCAAAGGATGAATTATCAGTGCCATCTGACAGAGACTCTACCTAAGAGTGTTACATATAAGAACTGAAAAATTAATACTAAAGTCTCCATGTATGTCACGGCATCAATTATGTTCATTTAAGGGCAGAGGTAACTGGGTTGCTAAAGGGAAAGAATATGTTAGAAACCAATGGTTCATGACTGGGGCTCAGTTCGATAATCAAAAACATTTATTACGAACTTATTATGTGCCAGCATTAAATTGTGCAAGATCCACTGAAAGCCAGCCAAGTAATTAACAAAAAGCAGATCAGCTTGATAAACAGAAGAGATTAAAAACACAAATATTCTCGATGATTCTCACTCAAAAAGACTCTAGAAACCACAAAATGTATAAGTCACTATAATAACTCAGAAGGCAGTGTGACAAGAAAAAATTGAGGATTAAGTGTGCAGATTAATGGACGTATTCGAACTGGAAATAATCATTTTTAGATATCCTCATTATCAAACTATATGAGCTACCATTATACCAAGCAGTTTGAGAAAAACAGATGATGCTTATTGGAGCATCACTGAGGTGCAAAGACAGAGAATAAGGCT
The DNA here is from genome assembly GCF_049350105.2 of Macaca mulatta. Classification (NCBI taxonomy): domain Eukaryota; kingdom Metazoa; phylum Chordata; class Mammalia; order Primates; family Cercopithecidae; genus Macaca; species Macaca mulatta. The sequence goes on along the minus strand of NC_133408.1, from coordinate 168,888,838 downwards.
GGGAATCAAAAACTTCAGCTGGTCAGGCACACTGGCGCACACCTGTAATCTCATCACTTTGGGAGGCCAAGGCAGCCTTTACCAAACTGTAAAGGAGGTGAGATGTGCTTCAAATTTTTAAAATGCACGTATGTAAGAGAATAATAAACTTGGTAATAGCTTAATTACTAAGAAGGAACTGGAAAAAAGTCCTGTTTAAATAGACAATAATCCCTACTCTAGAATGCTTCGAGAATTTAGAGAATGAAAACCCTAAAGCAAATCCAGTTTACACTAATCACTCCTCTTCACACAAGCATCACAAAACAGACTGATTTAATCACTCTTTCATTTAAAAAAAAAAACAAAAAAAAAAAACCTTACTATCTGCCAGCTGTTAACAATATAGTGAACAAGAAAGACATGGTCTAAGTCCTTGTGGAGTTTACAATTTAAGGGATAAGGCACAGACACAGGCTTACCAATCAAGGTATATAAACTGTCCCCATCCAAATGGAGAAGGATGCTGCCTGTGGATCTTATGGGAATAGATGAAACAACAGGTTTGGACTGTAAAATAAACTACAACTATTTAAAAACACAACCACATATATTTTACTTTAAGAGAAAACAGCACAGAATCTTTCCCCATAGAAGCGAAAATTATAATAAACTTTAAAACAGCATCAGAGAACACAAAGGCTTCACTGGTTCTGGTCACAATCTAGACACCTAGACTTTAATATGGACAGGCAGACTATGAACTGCAAATTTAGATAAGTAATTTCACTAATTCAAAAACTGAAGGACTCAAAGTAGAAACTTACAGGGTGTCATAAGGGTTGCTCCATTCTACAAGACAGAAAGGGATTTTTAATCTTATAGCTAAAAGACATATAAATGTCAAGAGGTGATATTCACTAACACATGCCAATTTATTCAGTCCCTTAGTCAGTCAAAACTAAGACATTATAAAGGATATATTAGGAGAAATTTGCCCTACCAACTATCAGTGAACATTACACTTAATGATGAAAGACTGAATACTTTTCCTCTAAAATCAGAAACAAGGCAAATATGTCCACTGTTGCCACTTCTATTCAACATTGTACTGGAGGTTCTAGACAGTACAATATGAAAAGAAAAGAAATTAAAGGCACATACATTGGACAAGAAGAAGTAAAATGATAATTTGTAGATAACATGATGCTGTACAAAGAAAATCCTAAAGAATCTTCAAAAAACGAATAAACAAGTTTATTAAAATTGCAGAATACAAGATCAACACAATAATCATCTGTAATCAAGCAATTCCACTCCTAGGTATATATCCAAAATAACTGAAAGCAGGAACTCAAACAGATAATTGCACACCAATTTTTTGGTCTGTTTGTTTTTGAGACAGGGTCTCACTCTGTCATCCCAGCTGGAGTGCAGTGGTGCAATAATAGCTGACTGTAGCCTCGAACTCAGTCTCCTCGGTAAGTAGGACTACAGTTGCACACCACCATGCACAGCTAACTTTTTTTTTTTTTTTGGAAGGGATGGATTCTCGCTAAGTTGCCCAGGCTGGTCTCAACCTCTGGCCTCAAGCAATACTCCCACATTGGCCTCCCAGAAGTTGGGATTACAGGTGTGGGCCACTGCATCCAGCCTTGTACACCAATAATCATAACAGCATTATTCACAATAGCCAAAAGAATATGAAGACAACCCAAATATCCATCAAGAGATGAATGGATAAACAATAGATATTACTCAGCCTTAAAAAGAATGAAATTCTAATACATGCTACAATATGAAGGGACCTTGAAAACATTATACTAAGTAAAATAAGCCAGACACCAAAGGAAAAAGAGAAGTTACCTAGAATAGGCAAATTCATAGAGACAGAAAATAGAATAGAGGTTTCCAAGGGCTGGGGGAGCGGGGAAAAGAAGTTAACGTTTAATACATAGTTTTTGTTAGAGACAATGAAAAAGTTTTGGGTATAGATAGTGGTAATGGTCATGGAATATTGTGAACGTATTTAATGCCAATGAACTGCACACTTTAAAATGGTTAAAATGGGCGGGGTGCAGCAGCTCATGCTTGTAATCCCAGCACTTTGGGAGGCCAGGACAGGAGGGTTGCTTGAGTCTAGGAGTTCAAGACCAGCCTGGACCACGTGGCAAGATCCTGTCTCTACAAAAAATACGAAAATTAGCCAGACACAGTGGTGCCTGCCTGTAGTCCCAGCTATTCGGGAGGTTGAGGTAGGAGGATCACCTGAGCGCAGGAGGTTGAGGCTGCAGTGAGCCAAGATCACGCCACTGGACTCCAGCCTGGGTGAGGAAGTGAGACCATGTCTCCAAAAAAAAAAAAAAAAAAAGGTTTATTGTTATGTAAACTTTACCACAATTTAAAAACATTGTATTTCTACAATTGTTTATGCTAGCAATAAACAATCTGAAAGTAAAATCAAGAAAACAATTTCATTTACAATAGCCTATACAGTATAAGTACAAAATACAGCTAAAGAGCAACTAGAGAAGATCTAAATAAATGGAGAGAAGTTCCACATTCATGTATGAGAAGCTTCAGTATCATTAAGGTGGGAATTCTCCCGAATTGACCTATAGATTCAATGAAATCCCTATCAAAATCCCAGCAAGCTTTTTCTGTAGACAATGACAAGCTTATCCTAAAATCTATATGGAAATTCAAAGGACTTAGGATACCCAAAATAATTTTGAAACAACAAAAAAATAGTACCCAGGATTTATATCACCCAGTTCCAATAGTCAGCACTTATATCCATGGGTTCTGCATCCACAGGTTCAACCAACCTCAGATCAAAAATATTCAAAAAGAAAGAAGAAAAAGAAAAAATAGTAACAACAATAAAAAGTAATACAAATAAAAAATACAGTATAACAACTGTTTACATAGCATTTACATTATATTAGGTGTAAGTAATCTAGAAATGGTTTAAGTAGACAGGAAGATATGCACAGGTTATATGCAAATACTATGCCATTTTATATAAGGGACTCGAGCATCCCAGGATTTCTGTATCCATGAGGGTCCTGGAACTAATTCCCCAAGGAAACCAAGGGATGACTGTACTTACAATAAAGCTATCAAAATCAGGGGAGTGTTGTATTGACATCAAGATAGACAGGCTGATCAATGGAACAGAAGAAAGTCTAGAAACATACCTCCACAACTGTAGACAGCTGATTTTCAACAAAAGTATCAGAGCAATTCAACGAGGAAAGGACAGTCCTTTCAACTAATGGTGCTGCGATAACTGGATATCCATATGAGGGGAAAAAATGGGGACTTTATTTCACCTCAAGCCCAAAAATCTAAATGCAAAACCTAAACTATAAAACCATTAGAAGAAAACAAAGGAGAAAAAATTTGTGACCTTGAGTTACACAAAGATTTCTAAGTTATTCCACCAAAAGTAGAATCTAAGGCTAGGTGCAGTGGCTCATGCTTGTAGTCCCAGCACTTTGGGAGGCAGAAGCTGGCAGATTGATTGAACCCAGGAATTCAAACCAGCCTGGGCAACATGGCAAAACCCCTTCTCTACAAAAAGTAGAAAAATTAGCAGGGCATGGTGGCACACACCTGTACTCCCAGCTACTCAGGAGACTGAGTGAGGAGAATCATCTGAGCCTAGGGATCAAGGCTACAGTGAGCCATGATCACGCTACTGCACTCCAAACTGGGCAACAGAGTGAGACCTTGTCTTTGGGGGGAAGAAAAGTACAATCTATTTAAAAAGTAGTAAATTGGACTTTTTCAAAATTAAGAAGATTAGCTCTTTAAAATACATCATCAGGAAAATAAAAAGACAAGCAATACAGACTAGGAGAAAGAAAATACAAATACAGACTAGGAGAAAGTATTTGCAAATCACATATCTGAAAAATCTTTTGTATTCAGAACATGCTGTATAACGAATTCTTACAACTCAGTAATAAAACAACCCAATTAAAAATGGGAAAATGATTTAAATAGTCATTTTACCAAAAAAGATAGACAAATAGCTAATAAGCACATGCTCAATATCATTAGTCATGAGGAAACACAAATTAAAACCATAATGACATAGCACTATACAAATGCTTCAATGGTTATCATCAAAAAGACTGACAATGCCAAGTATTGGCAAGGATGTAGAGAAAATGAAACCTTCATGCACTGCTGGTGGGAATCTAACATCATACAATCACTTTGGAAAACAGTTTGCCAGTTACATTTATATGAAATAATTACACATAAATGTAACCCACAACCCAGCAATTCCACTCCTAGATATCTACCCAAGAGAAATGAAAATATATGTCTGCCAAAAGATTTATCCATAATTGATCATAACTGCATTATTCAAAATAGCCAAAAGGTGGATATAATCTAAATGTCCATCAACTACTAAACTGATAAAATGTGGTATAGCCATACAATGAAATATTACTCAGCAATAAAAAGGAACTACTGAATGAACTTACTACATGAATGAACCTCAAAAACATTACATCAAGTGGAAAAGCCACACACAAAAGACCCTATATTGTATAATTCAATTTATATGAAATTTCCAGAAAAGGCAACTCTAAAGAGAAAGAAAGCAGGCTGGGCATGGTGGCTCACGCCTGTAGTCCCAGCACTTTAGGAAGCTGAGGCAGGTGGGTCACTTGAGCCCAGGAGTTTGAGACTTGCCTGGGCAACATGATGAGATCCCATCTCTACAAAAAATACAAAAATTAGCCAGCCATGGTGGCACACACCCATAGCCCCAGTTACTTGGGAGGTGAGATGAGAGGATCGACTGAGTGAGTGCAGGAGATCAAGACCACAGTGAGCCGAGTTCGCAGCACGGCACTCCAGCCAGAGTGACAGAGCGAGATCCTGTCTCAAAAACAATAAAAATAAACAGAAAGAAAGCTGATCAGTGATTACCTGGGGCAGAGGGTGGGACCAGGGACTGATCAAAAATGGGCAAAAGGGACTTTTGGGGGAAATGAAAATGTTCTAAAACTGGATTGTGGAGGTGATTTTAAAATTCTACATACTTGGCAGGGAGCAGTAGCTCACACCCGTAAGCCCAGCACTTTGGGAGGCCAACGCGGGTGGATCACCTGAGGTCGGGAGTTCGAGACCAGCCTGACCAACATGGAGACACCCTGTCTCTACTAAAAATACAAAATTAGCTGGGCATGGTGGTGCATGCCTATAATCCCAGCCACTCAGGAGGCTGAGGCAGGAGAATCGCTTGAACCTGGGAGGCAGAGGTTGCAGTTGGCCAAGATTGCGTCACTGCACTCAGCCTGGGCAACAAGAGTGAAACTCCATCTCAAAAAAAAAAAAAAATTCTACACACTTCACACCTATTAGGATGGCTATTATCAAAAAACAAAGTAAGTTGTTGATGTATAAAAATTAGAACCCTCGAAAACAAAATAAGTTGTTGACGTACAAAAATTAGAATCCTTGTACACTGATGGTAGAAATGTAAAATGGTGCAGTTGCTATGGAAAACGATGTGACAGTTTCACAAAACATCAGAAATAAAATGACCATATATGCCAGCAATTCCATTTCTGGGTATACAACCAACAGAACTCCATTTCTGGGTATACGACCAACAGAACAATACTGAAGTATTGACTTCAACAGATATTTGTATGCCAATGTTCATAGAAGCATTATTCACAACAGCCAAAAGGTAGAAACAACCCAACTGTTCATCAACAAATGAATAAACAAAATGTGGTATATATGTAAAATGGAATATTATTCACCCTTAAAAATGAATGAAATTCTGGCATGTGATACAACGTGGATGAACCTTGAAGATATTATGCTAAGTGAAATAAGCCAGACATAAGGAAAAATCCTGTATGAGTCTACTTATATAAGGTACCTAGAGAAGTCGAATTCATAAAAGACAAAGTAGAATGGTGATTTCCAGGGGCCGGCGGAGGAAGGAATGGAGAGTTACTGTTTAACGGGTATAGAGTTTTGGTTTGGGAAGATGAAAAAACTTCAAGAGATGAGTAGTAGTGATGGTTGCACAACAGTGTGAATGTACTTAATGCCACTGAACTATGCACTTAAAAACGTATAAAATGGTAAATTGTATGTTATATATATTTTACCATAATAAGAATATTCTGGCCGGGTGCAGTGGCTTATGCCTGTAATCCCAGCACTTTGGGAGGCTGAGGCAGGCGGATTACCTGAGGTCAGGAGTTTGAGACCAGCCTGACCAACATGGTGAAACCCCATCTCTACTAAAAATACAAAAATTAGCTGGGCATGGTGGTACACGTCTATAATCCCAGCTACTCAAGAGGCTGAGGTAAGAGAATCACTTGAGCCCAGGAGGCGGAGACTGCAGTGAGCCAAGATTGCGCCACTGCACTCCAGCCTGGACAACACAGCAAGACTCCATCTAAAATAATAATAATAATAATATTCTACAAATATATATCACTGAATTTAATTTATAATGGGTGGATTTTATACTATGTAAATTTTACCTCTTGCTGTTTAAAATAAGGAATACATTAGGAAGAACCTGCTCAACAAAAATATCAAGAGTTGTTATAAAGTTCTAACAATTTAAAAAGTATGCAATTGGTAAAGACATCAACAAAGACACCAGTGAAACAAAAGGGAGAATCCAGAAACAGAAAGGATCTGAATATCAGAAAGCAGCATTATATATCGCCCTAGACTGAATGTTTGTGTCCCCCCAAAAGATTCGTATGTTGAAATCTAATCCCCAGTGTGATGGTATTTGGTGGTGAGGCCTTTGGGAGATGATTAGGTCATGACCGTGGAGCCCTCATAAATGAGATTAGTACCCTCATAAAAGAGGGTCCCAGAGAATTCTCTTCCCTCTTCCCTCAAGTGAGGACACAGCAAAAAGACTGTCATCTATGAACCAGGAAGCTAGGCCTCACCAGACATTGAATCTGGTGCTTGATCTCAGACTCCCAGACTCCAGAACCATGAGAAAGTAAGTTTTGTTGTTTATAAGCCTCCCTATCTATGGTATTTTTGTTACAGCAACCTGAGTGGACTATGACACATACAACAGAGAAAAGATATACTCAGTTGACAAATAGGGCTAGGACAATTGGTTATCCATGTGGAAAAATAAAATAAGGCCAGGTGCAGTGGCTCATGCCTGTAATTCCAGCATTTTGAGAGACCAAGGTTGAAGGATTGCTCGAGTCCAAGAGTTCATGACCAGCCTGGACAACATAGCAAGACCCTGTCTCTACAAAAAAAAAAATGAGTCAGGCACGGTGGCCCACACACCTGTAGTCCCAGCTACAGGGAAGGCTGAGGCTGAAGAATGACTTGAGTCCAGGAATTCAAGGCTGCAGTGAACCATGACTGCATCACTGCACTCCAGCCTGGGCAACACAGCGAGATACTGTCCTCCTGCCACCAAAAGAAAGCACACAAAAAGAAAAATAAATAAATAAAATAAAATAAAATTAGATCACTATCTCACACCATATAAAATATTAATTTCACATGGATTAAAGACAAAACTGTGAAGGCCAGGCACAGTGGCTCATGCATGTAATTCCAGCACTTTGGGAGGCCGAGGCAGGCGGATCATGAGGTCAGGATATCGAGATCATCCTGGCTAACACAGGGAAACCCCATCTCTACTAAAAATACAAAAATTAGCCCGGCGTGGTGGCGGACGCCTGTAGTCCCAGCTACTGGGGAGGCTGAGGCAGGAGAATGGCATGAACCCGGGAGGTGGAGCTTGCAGTGAGCCAAGATGGTGCCACTGCACTCTAGCCTGGGCAACAGAGCAAGATTCCGTCTCAAAAAAAAAAAAAAGACATAACTGTGAAAACACAAAACTAAACATTTTAGAAGACTATATTGAAAATATGACCCCAAGATAGGTACAAGTTTCTAAAACACACCTGAAAAAGGACAAATGATTTTAAACAATCAATTTTATATTACAATTTTTAACTTTTTAATAAAAGTCATAAGTAAAGCCACAAGCCACCGACCAAAAGATATTTTCAACACACACACATATCTGATAAGGAATTAGAAACAATACAGTCGATAAGAAAACACCACTGGGATCTCAACAGAAAAATGGGAAAGGAAATGAAAAAAGGAAATCCAAATGAACTACAAACATACTAGAAGAAACTCAACCTCACTAATATCCAAGGAAATGCAAATTAAAACAACAGAGATACTATCTGGCATAAGTTTAATGTCTGACAATACCACATATTAGTAAGGATTTGAAAACAGGAATTAATAAAGCCACTTCGGAAAGCAATATGGAAATATCTCATCAAGCTGATATAAGTTAACATACCATAGGCAATTTTTTTTTTTTTTTTGAGACAGAGTCTCGCACTGTCACCCAGGCTGGACTGCAATGGCATGATCTCAGCTCACTGCAATCTCCGCCTCCTGGGTTCACATGATTCTCCTGCCTCAGCCTCCCAAGTAGCTGGGATTACAGGCGCACGCCACCACACCCGGCTAATTTTTTGCATTTTTAGTAGAGATGGGGTTTCACTATGTTGGCCAGACTGGTCTGAAACTTCTGACCTCGTGATCCGTGCCCCTCGGCCTCCAAAAGTGCTGGGATTACAGGCGTGAGCCACTGTACTCGGCCACCATAAGCAATTTTGCTTCTAGAGATACATCCTAGAGAAACTCTCACACATGTGCATAAGGAAACATGAGTAAGGTTGTTCATTTCAGTTAAAAAAAAAAAAAAAAAAAAACAACCTGGGCTTGGTGGCTCCTGCCTGGAATCCCAACACTTTGGGAAGCCAAAGCAGGAGGGATTGCTTGAGTCCAGGAGGAGTTTGAGACCAGCATAGGCAACACAGTGAGATGAATGTGTAGACTGTAGTATATTCATACATGTGAAATACCACAAAGTAGTTAAGATAAATCAATTAGAAAATCTACATGTATTAAACTGGCTAAAACTCTAAAGTTAAGCAAAAAAGGGGGCTGCAGAATACATAAATATCATTTATGTAAAGTTTATAAACAAAACAATGCTATATATTATCTACTGACATACAATTGATATTGACAAAGAATATATAGCAAAAGTACTAAAACATGAAGGGGAGTTATAAACACAGTTATTGTTTGGGCCTCATGGGAAGGAGAGAAGGGATAAAAGAGAATGAATCAAGAAAGAATACACAGGGTTCTTTTTTTTTTTTGTCTCCCTTTTTTAAAAAAAACAGAGATAGGGTCTCACTATGTTGCCCAAGCTGGTCTTGAACTGGTCTTGAACTTCTGGCCTCAACTGATTCTCCCACCTTGGCCTCTCAAAGGGATTACAGGCATGAGCCACTGTGCCCAGCTGGGTCTTCAATTTTATCCAGTGTTTTATATCTTTAAAAAATAAATAAATTTTGCAAAATGAAAACATTTGCTAAACTGGATAATTAGTACACTTTTCTCAGTACTCTTCCCTCTGTTTGAAATGAAACCTTTTTTTTTTTTTTTTTTTTTTTTTGAGATGGAGTCTCACTCTGTCACCCAGGCTGGAAGTACAGTGGCCAATCTCAGCTCACTGCAACCTCTGCCTCCTGAGTTCAAGTCATTCTCCTGCTTCAGCCTCCCGAGTAGCTGGGACTACAGGTGCCAACCACCACACCTGGCTAATTTTTATATTTTTTGTAGAGATGAGGTTTCACCACGTTGGCCAGGCTGGTCTCGAACTCCTGACCTCAGGTGATCCACCCACCTCAGCCTCCTAAAGTGCTGGGATGACAGGCGTGAGCCACCGCGCCTAGCCTGTTTGAAATTAAACTTTTTAAACAGGTTTAGTCAAAGGAATACATATACACGTACCAGGCAACAAGAGAAAATAGTTCTTTTTGGAACTTAATGTTTGTAAAACTATTCTGATGTCTCTGGTGTCTGGCTCCCTTGGTGTGATAGAAACTTTCAAGTATTTACACACACAAACATGCTGTATGTGTCAAGTCTCCTTTTTCCCAACAAGATACTTCTCGGAAGATGCTGCCCGAGTCCCTAAGAAATATGGCTACATAGTTTCAGTGATATCTCTCAACCAAAATAATCCAATGTGCCACCCCTTGCCCATATCAATGTAGCTTAAAAATCATTTAATTTACAACTAAATAATTCCTGAGTCATTCGTTAAGTTCCATCAAGCTCTCTATGCAAACCTATACCATGGATGACCTACAGGTTAAAAAAAAAAAATGAAAATTACATCTCTTTCTATTTCTAACATAATCTTCCCCCTACATTCCTCAGTCCCACGCGCCCACAGAGGACTCAGTATGAGTTCCTCCACATGGGCGCAGTGTTTCTGGATCTTCCAATCCTGGGCAGACTTATATGACTCAGGGAGCACCAAGGGAGTGTGTTAATTAGTATCAAAGGAGACTGAGCATAAAACTCTGCTTAACCAGCAATCTAGGATGCAAGCTCCTGAGAGAAAAAAAGAGAATGACTTTCCACCCAAGCATGCTGAGTACATCAAACTGAAAACAATGCCCAGGAACAAGCAGTTCCAGAAACAGGAATCCAAATCAAACTGGCTTTGTATCGTTCGCTGTTCTTGCAGACCCAATGGCAGCCTGTCTGTTTTTGCTTCATTTTCTGGCTCAAAGTACCTTTGAAAGAACACTTGCTCCTTCTCCTCAAAGTAACTGTGGAGAACACTATTCAAGCTCCATGAAAACCTTAGTTTTAAGCACTACCTGTTGGATGTCAGTGTGTGTGTGTCTGTGTATGTATTTCTCTCTGTGGGAGCCCGTGTTTTTGTGTGTGGGTGGGTCTCAGGGTGTGTGTGGTCTGTGTGGGGCGTCTCTGTGAGAACACGGAGAAGACTCTCTGTGGAGTTGGCCGTGGGGTTCTGTGGGTGTGGGGTCTCTGTGCGTGGAAAGGGACTAGGTAGAGGCTTGGGCATGGTGGGGCAGGGGTTCTGTTATGTGTATATGGGGGAAGTGTCTCTATGTGTAGGGAGTCTGTGTGTATCTCTCTCTCTGGGTCTTGGCGTGTCTGTCTCTATATATCTGGGCCTGTTTATTTTTCTGTATCTTTGTGTCTACTGAATATTTGGTTATGAATTATTATAACAGATTTTATTGTAAGTTTCCACCTTTTTATAAAACCCTAAAATTATTTTCTTGCTTCTCTACTCTGAGGTTTCATAAAAGAGAAACATGAAGCTGGGCACAGTGGCTTGTGCCTGTAATCCCAGGCTACTCAGGAGGCTGAGGCGGGACAACTGCTTGAGCCCAGGATTTTGAGGCTGCAGTGAACTATGATCACACCATTGCACTCCAGCCCCACTGCACTCCAGCCTGGGTATCAAAGCAAGACCCCCATCTCTAAAAAAAAAAAAAAAAAAAAAAAAATTAATAAAAATGAGAAACATGAAATGAGACTAATTGCTAAGCCAACATCTACTCGACAACGAATACAAAATTGAGGTTCTGACAGGTATATGCTAGTACAGAGCCAGAGTTACCTGATATTGTTCATATCTCACAAGCACCCAGGTGATAACCAATGCTTCTGGTTTGAGTAGCAAGGATCTAAATGATTCCAAACTTAATAAACTGTCTCTAATTATAATTAGACCTCCCATATAGATTTTCCAGAGTATCCTCTGATTTACATGTTTATCAGATTAGCTTTGAGTGTTATACATGACTGTAAATTAGGAGTTATCATTTTATTTTAAATATGAGTCTCCCATGATCTTGGTTAGTTTGAGCCAGTCCTAACAGGTAAATGACCTCTGATTGTACAAAAATGTGAATTTCTAGACTTGTAAAGCTGGAACAAGGAAACCTCACAAAGATTCTTTTTTTTGAGATGGAGTTTTGCTCTGTTGCCCAGGCTGGAGTGCAATGGTGTGATCTCAGCTCACTGCCACCTCCACCCACCGGGTTCAAGTGATTCTCCTGCCTTAGTCTCCCAAGCAGCTGGGATTACAGGCACCCGCCCCACCACGCCTGACTAACTTCTGTATTTGTAGTAGGAACAGGGTTTCACTGTGTTGGTCAAGCTAGTTTCAAACTCCTGAGCTCAAGGGATCGCCTGCTTCGGCCTCCCAAAGTGCTGGGATTACAAACGTGAGCCACCACACCCAGCCACAAAGTTCTGATACATGGTGAAACCGCTTGGGTTTCAATTTCAGTGCTGACCTCTTCAAACTACAATTTTTGTTTCCAATATTGCTTATATCAGACTACACCGTATTTAGTTATTTCTGTATCTACATTCCCTACCCTCTCCTGGAGGGCAAGAATGGTATCTTGCTAACTTATAACTCTAGCACTTAGCAGTGTTTGACACCCAACAATTAAATGGTTTTTTCACAAAAGCAGCTCACAATGTATTAGGGAGATTATTAGGCAAATATCCAGAAGCAGTCAAGTTACTTCTCTAATACAGTCCAGCATCGGTCATAAAAAAAATAGCATTAGGCCAATCATCTTTTCTCCCTTACAGAAATGAAAGACATGAATTAATGTAGTACAATTCCTATTCCATTTCTAACTCCCTGAGCTCAGTGACCCAAGACTAGACTCAGTCGAGCTGTTATCAAATAAAGTTTTGTTGAAGAAGAATCTTTATTTGCCTTCTAGGAAAATAATTTCCTCTTTAAGCTAACGCAGTTTATGTCAACTTGGAAAGATAGATGACCACACCTACCCAACCAGGGCAAAAATTTTTCATCCTACAGCCTCATCACACATACTCAATTCCTGACAAGGCCTTAAAAAAATAATAATTGGCCAGGTGCAGTGGCTCACATCTGTAATCCCAGCACTTTGGGAGGCCGAGGCAGGTGGATCACGAGGTCAGGAGTTCGAGACCAGCCTGGTCAAGATGGTGAAACCCTGTCTCTACTAAAAACTACGAAAAAAATTAGCTGGGCACGGTGGCAGGCACCTGTAATCCCAGTCATTTGGGAGATTGGGGTCACTTGAATCTGGGAGATGGAGGTTGCAGTGACCCATTGGTGCCACTGCACTCTAGCCTGGGCAACAGAGCAACACTCTGTCTCAAAATAATAATAATAATAATAATAAAGTGTCATTTTGGAAAAGGACCACACAGTATCACATTTTTCTAATTTAGTATAACGCAGAAGATGAGTTTCTCTGTAGGCTACCACTGCACAGGATATGTATCTGAGATATTATTGGGGCTCCAATTTCTGTCAAAACATAAACTAATCTGTATCAACTAAACAAAAGAAAAATTCGCTAAAATAGCAAGTATTTCTATGAATAATTCACCATAAACACTAAATCAGCAGTACCAGGACACTAATTTTTAGGGTCATATTTGAGTTAATAAATAGGCACAGTCTTCAATCACAAGTTTCTTCTACATGTAAACTAAGAGTTAAGAAAAAAAATAGTTAAGAAGGACAAGTTAAAGAGAAAGAAACAATCAGAGAACAAACCAGAAAAAGGTAAAATATATTTTATTTGGAAACAAATAGAGCTATCTTATATTACAAATAGTCCCTATTTTACATTACAAACAAAAATAAATTCCAGATGAAGACTAAAATATAATAAATACAACCATATAAACAGATGAAGAAAATATAGATGTTTATAAATTTGGGGTTGGAAAGGCAATTCTAAGACACAAAATATTTAAGCCAAAAAGGAAAAAGAACAGTAAGTCCAAGTTTATACAAACTTTGAAAATCATAAACGATGTTACAAGAAACAAGAAATGGAGTAGGAAAAAATACTTGCAACATATACACAAAGAATTAATGTCCAGAATATATAAAGAATTCCTAAAACAAACATGAAAAAAATGCAATATGAAGGTAGAGATTTTTATCTGTTTTGCTCACTGCTGTATCCCCAGCACTTGGCACACAGTAGTCAATCAATAAATAATTTGTTAATGAATATGAACAGGGAATTACAAGAAAAAGAACATAAATTGCCAATATATGCATGAAAATACTCTCAGCCTCATTCTGTCAGAAGAATGCAGATATTATAAAAAGACCAGTAAAAGACTTTCCCCCAAAGATGCAAAAAAAAAAAAAAAAAAATTTACCAGTATTGGTAAATGTATGGTGAAAGACTGTTTCGTGTATAGTTAGCTGATATGTAAAATGGTACTACGTTTTTAAAGACAACATGGCATTTTGCATTTAGTTTAAAATATGGCCAAGCACTGTGGCTCCTGCCTCTTTGGGAGGCTGAGGCGGGCAGATTGCTTGAGCCTAGGAGTTTGAGACCCACATGGGCAACATGGTAAAACCCCATCTCTACAAAAAACACAAAATTTAGCCAGCCCAGGTACAATGGCTCACACCTGTAATCCCAGCACTTTGGGAGGCCAAGGCAGGCGGATCACTTGAGGTCAGGAGTTCAAGACCATCCTGGGCAACACCGTGAAACCTCGTTTCTATGAAAAATATAAAAATTAGTGGCCGGGCGCGGTGGCTCAAGCCTGTAATCTCAGCACTTTGGGAGGCCGAGACGGGTGGATCACGAGGTCAGGAGATCGAGACCATCCTGGCTGACACGGTGAAACCCCATCTCTACTAAAAAATACGAAAACTTAGCCGGGCGAGGTGGCGGGCGCCTGTAGTCCCAGCTACTCGGGAGGCTGAGGCAGGAGAATGGCGTAAACCCGGGAGGTGGAGCTTGCAGTGAGCTGAGATCCGGCCACTGCACTCCAGCCTGGGCGACAGAGCGAGACTCCGTCTCAAAAAAAAAAAAAAAAAATTAGCACACGCCTGTAATCCCAGCTACTCGGGAGGCTGAGGCAAGAGAATCGCTTGAACCTGAAAGACAGAGGTTGCAGTGAGCTGAGAGCGCACCACTGCACTCCAGCCTGGGCAACAGAGCAAGACTGTCTCAAAAAAAAAATAAAAATTTAGCCAGGTGCGGTGGCTCACGCCTGTAATCCCAGCACTTTGGGAGGTCGAGGTGGGTGGATCACAAGGTCAGGAGTTCAAGACCAGCCTGACCAACATGATGAAACCCCGTCTCTACTAAAAATACAAAAATTAGCCAGGCATGGTGGTGCACGCCTGTAATCCCAGCTACTTGGGAGGCTGAGGCAGGAGAATTGCTTGAACCTGGGAGACAGAGGTTGCAGTTAGCCAAGATCAGGCCTCTGCACTCCAGCCTGGGCGACAGAACAAGAGCCTGTCTCAAAAAAATAAATAAATAAATAATAAAAATTTAAATTAAAAAAAAAATTAGCTGGGCATGGTGGTGTGTGCCTGTAGTCCCAGCTAACTCAGGAGGCTGAGATGGGAGTATTGCTTGAGCCCAGGAAGTAGAGGTTGCAGTGAGCTAAGATCGTGCCACTGCACTCCAGCTCACATGACAGAGTCTCAAAAAACAAACAAAAAAAGGCTATCTTTGATCCCAAAATTAAAATTTTAGATATCTATCCTAGAGAAACACTTCTACATGTACACACACAAAAATACATACAGATAGTTACTGCAGCACCATGTATAAAGAAAGAAAAAACAAGTTAAGGTAAATGTGCATCAATGGAAGAATGGTTTAAGAAGTAACAATATAGACTTAGGAAATTAATTGAACAGTTAAAAAATATGAGATAGATCTATAGGTATTGGTACAGAAAGAGCTCTAAGACATGCTATTGAGTAAAAAAGGAACCTGCAAAACAATGTATAGACAGTATACTTTTATTCATGTACAAGTTATTATAAAACTCACTTTGGAAGGCTGAGGTGAACAGATCACTTGAGCCCAGGAGTTCATGACCCGCCTGGGCAATATGGCGAAACCCCATCTCTACAAAAAATACAAAAATCAGTTGGGCATGGTGGCATGTGCCTGTAGTCCCAGCTCCTCCAGAGGGTGAGGTGGGAGGACTGCTTGAGCCTGGGAAGTTGAGGCTGCAGTGAGCCATGATGGTACCATTGCACTCCAGCCTGGGTGACAGAGTGACACCCTGTCTCAAAAAGAAGAAGAAGAAGAAGAATGAGAAGTAGGCTGGATGAGGTGGCACATGTCTGTAATCCTAGCCCTTCAGGGTCAGAGGTGGCAGGCTCTCTTGAGCCCAGGAGTTCAACTTTACAGTGATCGTACTATTGCACTCTAGCCTGAGCAACACAGTGAGACCCGTCTCAAAAAAAAAAACAGAAAAAGAAGAAGAATGAGAAGCAGCAGCTAGAGAAATAAGATGGAAGCTAGTAAAGAGCAGTGTCACAGAAGCCAAGGGAAAAGAGTGTTTCATAAAGAGTCGATATCAAATGCTGCTAAGAGGTCCAAGAAGATGAGGACTGAAAAAAAAGACCCCATGTTTCCCAATCTAATGGATATTAACAACTTTAGCAAGAAGGTTCTGTTTTGGTTAAACAGATAACTATAGCAGGAGTGGGTTAAGGAGTTCATGAGAGGGAAAAAGCATATATAGTGTGTACAGAAAACTCCTTTAAGAAGCAGGTCTGTGAAAGAGAATAGAAAAACATGACAGCAATAGAAAATATGCAGGTCAAAGGACAGCGTTTTCAAAATGGGAGACAGTAGGGCAAGTGTGAATTCTGAAGGAAAAGACCTAGTAGAAAGAAGAAATAAACCAAACGAAGAAATTCTTTAAGACAGGAGAGGCCAGGCACAGTGGCTCACACCTGCAATCCCAGCACTTTGGGAGGGTGAGGCAGAAGGACGGCTTGAAGCCAAGAATTCCAGACCAGCCTGAGCAACAAAGTGAGACACCATCTCTACAAAAAGTTTTTTAAATGTGGCTGGGTGCAGCGGCTCACGCTTATAATCCCAGTACTTTCAAGGAAGTATCACTTGAGGCTGGGAGTTCAAGACCAGCCTAGGCAACATAACAAGAGACCTCATCTTGGCCAGGTGCGGGCTCATGCCTGTAATCCCAGCACTTTGGGAGGCCAAGGCGGGCGGATCACAAGGTCAGGAGTTCCAGACCAGCCTGGCCAACATGGTGAAACCCCATCTCTACTAAAAATATAAAAATTAGCCACGCGCAGTGGCAGACGCCTGTAATCCCAGCTACTCGAGAGGCCGAGGCAGCAGAATTGCTTGAACCCAGGGAGGCGGAGGTTGCAATGAGCCGAGATAGTGCCATTGCAGTCCAGCCTGGGTGACAGAGTAAGACTCCGCCTTGGGGAAAGCAAAAAAAAAGAGAGAGACCCTCATCACTACAAGAAAGCTTTTAAAAAATTAGCCAGGTATGGTGGCACGTACCTGTAGTCCCAGCTACTCAGGGGGCTGAGAAGGGAGGACCTATTGAGCTCAGGAGATTGAGGCTGCAATGAGCTATGACCACACCACTGCACTCCTGCCTGGGTTACAGAGTCAGACTTCATCTCTTGAAGAAAAAAGAAAGAAAACAAAGAGAGAGAGAGAGAAAGAAGAAAGAAAAAAAGAAAAAGAACGGAGGAGGAAGAGGGGGAGGGGGAAAAGGGAATGATTACAGCACCTGTGAAGGGACTGGTCTTGACAGAATGAAGGAGAAAAAGATGAGTCCCAGATGCAGGTAGGTTTGTAGACTTGGGAAGTACAAGGATGAAGGAATTCCCATTCAGCGGCTTCAGTTTTTATAATGAAGCATAAAGCCTGTGACTGGTTAAAAAAGAAGAAAATATGAGAGATTAGAAATAAGAGCCAGGCACGGTGGCTCACGCCTGTAATCTCAGCACTCTGGGAGGCTGAGGCGGCCGGATCACGAGGTCAGAAGATTGAGACCATCCTGGCGAACACGGTGAAACCTCGTCTCTACTAAAAATACAAAAATTAGCTGGGTGTGGTAGTGCCTGTAGTCCCAGCTACTCAGGAGGCTGAGGCAGGAGAACTGCTTGAACCTGGGAGCAGAGGTTGCAGTGAGCGGAGATCGCGCCACTGCATTCCAGCCTGGGGACAGAGCAAGATTCCATCTCAAAAAAAAAGAAAAAGAAATAGAGACAGCAGGCCAGGCGCAGCGGCTAATGCCTATTATCCCAGCACTTTGGAAGGGTGAGACAGGAGGATCACTTGAGCCTGGGAATTGGAGACCAGCAACATGGCAAGATATCGTCTCTACAAAAAAATAAAAAATTAGCCAGGCGTGGTAGCACACCTGTAGTTCCGGCTACTCAAGAGGCTGAGACAGGAGGATTGCTTGAACCAGGGAATTTGAGGCTACAGTGAGCTATGACTGTACCACTGCACTCCAGCCTGAGTGAGAGAGGGAGACCCTGTCTCAGTAAAAAAGAAGAAAGAAAGAGAGACAATATGAAGAAATAATTTGCAGTGAGCTGGAAAGTGAACTAGAGAAATGTATAACATTGCTAGGTAATGCTGATTATGCATATGAAACAGATGATTATAAATTTTTAGTGATACTGATCTGTCTGATTTGCTGATTTTCTCTAGCAACTCTCAGCTCCATGAGTACCAACAACTAAGAAGGTAGATGGTTAGGTTCAATCTGTACATCACTCCGAGTTCTACAAGCAGCAGAAGTCAACTCTGGCTGAATTAAACAGAAAAAGAATTTACAGAAAGGAGGTCTGTAAATTTTCAGTGAAGAACTTCAGTGCTACACAGCTAAAACACTACTCAAAATTACAGAACTAGGTTGGCAAAGATGTGATTACTAATGCCAAGCAGGAGATGCTGCAGCTTGGTTTGTACCATTACAGTTCTGGATACTAAGTGCTAACACTTGTCACTGTTGCCCTTGTAACTTGATCTTGCTGCTAGAGACTGATACTAAATGTGAATTTGCTGATAAAGGAGGGGGATATTGTAAAGAACATGGTGGAACAGTCTGAGGGATTGAATTAGCTGAGAGGATGAAGAGAATGGTAAAGGAATTAGTATTAGGAAGATAAAGGATGGCGAATGGCGGGTAATGACTGAAACAAACAGGGATGTGAGGCATGCTGTTTAGGCCTCCCCTCAAAAGAGGGTAGATCGTGAGATCCAAAGTGGTCTTAGCAGCAGCTTAAGCAGACTTCAGTGGGAGTTTGGTCAGAGCAGCAGGGGTGTTGGCATGGAGGTAAAGCTGCCCAATATTGCTATGGCCAGCATTTCATCGACAAAGCCTTGGGCAAATTAATTACTCTCTTTGAGCCTATATTCTCTTATCTATAATATAAAGATAGTACTACCCATCTGATAAAGTTGTCATGAGGATTAAATGCGAAGAGAGAGATTCCTGACACAGAGTAAATATTCAGTAAATGGTAGCGATTACAAGTGCCATTGAAGCCAAAAGAAGAGTTTCCAAGAAAAGGCAGCCAATAGATAAAGTTTCACCTTGTAGCACTGTAGAAGGTAAGTGTGTGTAGGGAAGACGAAGCCAGTTTTAGCCTCAGGTTTGCAACATTAGGAAAGGCTAAAGCCCCATACTCAGAGAAACTCAATCAGCAGTTCAAATACCCTTCCTTTTATTTATTTAATTTTTTTTTTTTTTTTTTTTTTTGAGACAGAGTCTTGCTCTGTCACCCAGGCTGGAGTGCAGTGGTGCGATCTCAGCTCACTGCAAGCTCCGCCTCCTGGGTTCACGCCATTCTCCTGCCTCAGCCTCCTGAGTAGCTGGGACTATAGGCGCCCACCATCAAGCCGGGCTAATTTTTTTTTTTTTTTTTTTTTTGTATTTTTTTAGTAGAGACGGGGTTTCACCATGTTAGCCAGGATGGTCTCAATCTCCTGACCTTGTGATCCGCCCACCTTGGCCTCCCAAAGTGCTGGGATTACAGGGATGAGCCACCGCGCCCGGGCCAAATACCTTTCCTTTATATAGGTTCTAAGCTAAGAACTAGGTGCCCCAAACCAATAGATTTCTACTGATAGACCCTTGAAAAGAAAGAAAAGAAAATCACCAGCTATTAGTGCAAGTGTCCAAGAGGGAAATAGCTAACTGAACTGTTGCACGATATAGCTGGGGAAAAGGGAGACTGACACCCACACAAATAATCATCTAATTTAATCAAAGTAATTTTAGACTTGGGAACTGTTATGGAAGAAACGTCAATTCACTGCTCCTTTCTGCTAGGCTCTCACCAAATCACAGGCCATAGGTCATTCAGACTATAAAAAGCTCCCACAAATTCCACAGAAACCTGATCATGCTTACTAAACCTCTTGTTGGGTGAATAGAATTTTAGCTCCTCTAATTGTGTCTACCACCTGAACATGACAGCAGGGCAGTAGATCAGGGCAACTGCCAAGATTGTTCTCTTCCCATCTGCCTCAGTTGTACCTCTCTGAATTATTTAAACAAAAACCACCATGAAAGAAACTGCATAGCCGGGCGCGGTGGCTCAAGCCTGTAATCCCAGCACTTTGGGAGGCCGAGACAGGCGGATCACGAGGTCAGGAGATCGAGACCATCCTGGGTAACACAGTGAAACCCCGTCTCTACTAAAAATACAAAAACTTAGCCGGGCGAGATGGCAGGCGCCTGTAGTCCCAGCTACTCGGGAGGCTGAGGCAGGAGAATGGCGTGAACCCGGGAGGCGGAGCTTGCAGTGAGCTGAGATCCGGCCACTGCACTCCAGCCTGGGTGACAGAGCGAGACTCCGTCTCAAAAAAAAAAAAAAAAAAAAAAAAGATAAACTTGACAAAGGGTCTGAATAAAGATTACAATAAACTTTTTCCTCATTGTGGGGGAGGGAATCATTTTCAAGGAAATGATATAATAAACTCACTCTCCCTTTTTAATGAACCATCCATTTCTTCAAGTAACTGAACACTGAGAATGTAAGTAGTAGTAGTGGTAGTAGTAATCGTCTTCCTCAAGACGTCAAACACACAACTGCAACTTCAGCTTATAAAGCAGTTTTTTTTTTTTTTTTTTGAGACAGAGTCTCATTCTGTCGCCAGGCTGGAGTGCAGATGCATGATCTCGGCTCACTGCAACCTCCACTTTCCGCATTCAAGAGATTCTCCTGCCTCAGCCTCCTGAGTAGCTGGGACTACAGGAGCGCACCACCATGCCCAGCTAATTTTTTGTATTTTTAGTAGAGACACTGGCCAGGATGGTCTTGATCTCTTGACCTCATGATCTGCCTGCCTCAGGCTGCTTTCTCAGAAAATTAATAAATGCTCACAAAAACATATGGTAAGACCTTCAACCACGCAATAAATAAAAAGAAGCTGTAAATACCAAAAAAAAAAATCTACCCAAAAAATACAGATTAAGATTTAGGGCCAGGTGCAGTGACTCACACCTGTTATCCCAGCACTTTGGGAGGCCGAGGCGGGCGGATCACGAGGTCAGAAGTTTGCGACCAGCCTGGACAATATGGTGAAACCTTGTCTCTACTAAAAATACAAAAATTAGCCAGGCGTGGTAGCGTGCACCTGTAGTCCCAGCTACTTGGGAGACTGAGGCAGAAGAATGACTTGAACCCGGGAGGCAGAATTTGCAGTGAGCCAAGACTGTACCACTGCACTCCAGCCTGGGTGACAAAGCAAGACTCCATCTCAAAAAAAAAAAAAAAAAAAAAAAGGACTTAGAAGGTTCATCCTGAGTTTCGAACAGAGTACTATTTGAATTGGAAAACAACAGTTTAGGGCTCTGTTAGCTCCATCACATTACTGTGTAACCTTGAGACAAATTCCTTAATCTCTTCAACCCTCAGTTTCTTCAATAAAACAAGAAGAACACTAGCTATCTTCAAGGCCTCTTAAAAGAATTACATAAAACAGCATATGTAAAGATCTAAGTACAATGCCTGGTATACAGTAGGAATATTCTTCCCTTTGTAATTTTCAAAAGCTCTCATCAAAGATTGACTCAGAGAGATGGTGAGGCTTAAAGAATAGGGAAGAAGTGTTAGCTGAACAGGAAGAAAGGGTATACTCTGCAGGTACTCCAGATTTATTTATAACTTTAAAAATATGGATAAATTTCTCAGATTATCAGTAAATTACTAGTGTAAAGCTGCATCACTGATCTTGAAATGCTTTTCTGTATAAGATGTTTTTATTCTCCTCTTCTAAATTTACAATTCTTTCAGGTTCTACATTTGTACAAAAATGTACAAGTTCTACATTTGTACCATCCTCTTCCTAAAGCTCTGACTCAGACCTGCCCTACTCTGGTCTTGGGATGACCTAAGCCTTAGCCAGACAGACACGCCTTAGAGTTCACTTAGTATTCTAAAAGACCTCTGGAAGAAAGCAAGAACTCAGCATATAAGAAATCAGAATCAGTGTGGCATAAAGAAAAGGACATGGGCTTTGGAAACGGACAGCCCTGGGTTTCTAGATATATAACCTTGGGCCAGGCACTTAACCTCCCAGGATCTCATTTCTGCATCTGTAAAATGGAGATAATGCCACCCATATCTCATAGTATTGTTGTGAGGATTACAGAATCCCTATGACAACTCCAGGCACATAAAAGGCTAAAGGCTCACATCTGTAATCCCAGCACTTTGGGAAGCCAAGGCGGGCAGGTCACCTGAGGTCGGGAGTTTGAAAGCAGCCTGACCAACATGGAGAAACTTCATCTCTACTGAAAACAGAAAATCAGCCAGGCATGGTGGTACATGCCTGTAATCCTAGCTACTTGGGAGGCTGAGGTGGGAGAATCGCTTGAACCTGGGAGGTGGAGGTTGCGGTGAGCTGAGATCACGCCATTGCACTCCAGCCTGGGCACCAAGAGCGAAACTCTGTCTCAAAAAAAAAAAAAAAAAAAAAAGGCTAATTATTGGTAACTGTTATTACAGCCCAACTGTCAATTGCCTTACTGAACACTTTTCAAAGCAGTACTTTTGTAACAGGCAAAAGGAGTCATACTGCTCCCACGTTCCCAGATACCCATGTCTTTATCCAAAACATTCCATTTTTGTACTCTATAATTAACCAAATCAAGAGCTTAAACAATTCAGGACAAGAAGTGCTAACATGGCTCAACTCATTCTCTCCTGACAGCAACAAAGCCAGTGGAAGGTGGATACGTTTGCCAAAAGCAATAAAGAGTCTGTTTGAACATGGTCATTACTGATACTGATGTAAGCACAATCTAGTTGAGGTTCTTGGACTTGCAGCCTTATTGTCAGAAAGTTTTAATATTTCTGAAATAAATCCTCTCCTGCCTTGTTTTCCCTGCTGTGCTCCAACACTCCTATCACTCATTTTCAAAAACACAAGGAAGAAATCCCTTTCAACTACTACTACCTCATTCCCGTGAAACTTATCTTCCCATTTCCCAAATTACTTCTTACAGAGATTTTTGGCTTGCTGGGTTTACTTGATGTCAGTTTATGAAAAAGGACATTATATTTAAATATATCATAGCCAAATGACATGATCTGGCCCCCAGAGTACCACAAGTTACAGGATGGAGGCAGGTGCCAGAGATAAGATGTGACTGAGTAAACTGCACACCATATGTTCCTTCTTATTAACTACTTCACTTGGGAATTCTGGCTCTTGTAAAAAGTTTATTTCCCTTGTGTGGCTGAGCAGAGTAACAAAACTAAGAAAACTGATGATACGCGAATGAAGTAAGGGAAATCATCTACGGAAATGTGACTTAAAATAAATGTTTGTACATGACAGTTACAAAACAAATGCAACAGTCACCAGCTCCACAGCCAAAGGCAGCTATTTCAGTACTAGTATCCTCAGTCCCTTCGTATGCTGTAAGAAAAACAGCGAGGAGTCAAGGTCAGAGTGGTTATTTACATAGACAATCTAAGAATCAACAAAGACCCAACAAATCAAAATGTCACACTGCAGTCCCTTCGTGAGATGACTTTCAACGTAGGGAAAGAAGGGCAGTCTTGGGCACTTATTTTGATTTAGCCAATTCAATAACAAGGTTAAAGATTGGGCACCTGAAAAGCAGCTCAGCAATGCCCTAAATTTCATCACCCAGCTGTATCCTTGCCCAGAGCTTCACCTGCTTAACTTTCAGCAGAGAAGTTGTTTTTTTGGTGCAATTAACATTGTAAGGCAAGCTCAGCCCTGCCTTCCAATAGCCTTGAGGCTGCTGAGTAAAATCTAGAATCATGGAACATAGATTTGATGCTGAAAAAACAGGAAGATGGTTCAACGACAAGGAAAATTGTCAAGAAGCACATCTAGAATTAAGAAAAACAGACTCCAGTATGCTGGTCTTTGATTTTTTAACTTTTCTTTTTTTTTTTTCTGAGACAAGGTCTCACTCCAGCACCCAGGCTAGAGTGCTTATTGCAGCCTCAACTTCCTGGGCTCAGGTGATCCTCCCACCCCAGCCTCCTGTTTTTTTTTTGTTTTTTATTTTTTGTTTTTGAGACAGAGTCTCACTCTGTCGGTGAGGCTGGAGTGCAGTGGCGTGATCTCAGTTCACTGCAACCTCTACCTCCTGGGCTCAAGCAATTCTCCTGCCTCAGCCTCCCGAGTAACTGGGATTACAGGTGCCTGCCACCATGCCTGGCTTAGTTTTGTATTTTTAGTAGAGACGGGGTTTCACCATGTTGGCCAGGCTGGTCTCGAACCGTTTTTGTTTTGTTTGTTATTTTTTGTTTTTGCCACCCCAGCCCCCTGAATAGCTGGGACTATAGGCACACACCACCACGCCCAGCTCTGTATTTTTTGGTTTTTTTTTTTTCTGTTTGGAGGGATAAGTTTTCACCATGTTGCCTGGTCTCCAACTCCTGGGCTCAAGCAATCCGCCAGCCTTGGTCTCCCAAAGTGCTGGGATTACAGATGTGAGCCATGATTTTTTAACTTCTTTATATAGAATATATTGAACTGTGTGAACCTTTCAGAGGCGGTCATGGTGGCTTGCACTTAAGCCATGATGGAAGAAATAAAATAAAATCAATTATTCATAATAAAAGCACTAATAATATCATTTAAGACTATGTGCCAAGCTCAATGCTAAACCTTTTACAAATATTTCTAATCCTCAATCATACTTAGTACTTTCATTTTATAGAAGAGGAAACCGATTTGTGTAATTTGAAAATTACCCAAAAGGTAGTAATGGGGGTACTCGCATTTTATAGAAGAGGAAACCGATTTGTGTAATTTGAAAATTACCCAAAAGGTAGTAATGGGGGTACTCGGCTTCAAATCCAGGTCTGCCTGACTGTAAACCTCATGCTCTAAAAGCAATTTGTTAAACACTTTTAGCCTAAAGAGATCTAACCAAATTACAAATTTTAAACATAAACAGTCTTAATCACAAGAAAATGACTTGACCAAAGTTACGAAGTATCACAACAAGTCAGAAGTATGTTTTGGATTTCCAGACTCATATCTAGGTACTCCTAGCACTGGTGCTGCTGCTGCCTCTCTTTTTTACTTTATTTTTTTTCTTTAAACTCATTTCTGCAGGATGCTGCCTCTTTCTACTGTAACTCTTCCCAGAGGAGTTTCATACTGCAAACGACAAAGACATTGTCTAAAGCATTATAGAAATTCCTTCAGTCTTGCCTCTGACTTATCATCTAAATTTCTATAGTTAGGATGAAAGGATTATCTGCTATACCTTAATCATGAGACTATGACAAGAAAAAGTTATGGTGGATCCGAGATTCCAATTCAGCTGAGTCCCACACAGTAAAACCCAATGCACACTTCCCGTCTCTTTGTTGCTGTTCTGATAAAGCAATTAAAAACCATTCACAACAATTAAAAAAAAAATTAATCCCTGTGTCCATACTGTGTCTAGGAAATTGGAGCTGTAAGTCCTTTTTATACGATCCACACTTCTGTCTTTTCCAATACTTGCCCTGTTTTTCTGTGCTGATTTAGCTTTAACAGAGAAAGAGAGAGAAGCTTTGAGAGAGAAAGACAACTATGGATAGACAATGTACGGTAATACCGGGCTATCATCCATCTAGGCAGTTACTTCTTGGTATTCTGAGACCTTCTCAAAACTGTCTGAAAGAAGCTGCTGACGCCTAAGACCGAAAACCCCACAAAGATCGTCTTTCCCAAAAGTAGCAGCATTTCTTCATATCATTTTCAGATTATAATAAAGGAACCAATAAGACATTCATTCTCTTCATACACAGCCTAATAATCCTGGTGACCAACTATACTGAGCAGGGAGGACAAAGCTCTTAAGATGAAAGAGTGAGGAGAATCTCTTCATTACGCTTTTACATATTCAGGGAAGAGAGAATATTGCAGTCGCTGGAAATGAAGCGCACAGCGTCGTGTTGCTGTATGGACACGGTTGGCCACAAAAAGGCGGAAAGTCATCAATTGTATGGAAACCAGACAACTCTGACGATTTCTATGCAAGGTGACTACACCTTACTCGTTCTCCAAGTATTATCTTTTCATCCTTATTGCTGGATGAACTCCCGTGAGCCGTAAGGTTTTTCTATACTATCGAGGTCTCCTCCACGATAGGTTGGAAAATCACACCCGGGAGCGTGTTGGGGGCGCGGGACGTACTATTAGATGTCTCTCCTCCCGCTGCCTATTCCAAGTAGTAGGGGAGAGCGCTACCTCCATGTTATTCAGAGCGAAGTACGGCCGTGCCTCCTGGAGTCTCCGCTCCCAGCACTACGGGCCGGCTGGGGGGCATCTCTGAGAGAGTGGGTTTGAGGGGACAAGGGGTATCTCTGGTCCTGCGATCAGAAAGGAGGGTGTGGAGGGTGGTGCCGCCGTGCCAAGAGGATCTGCAGTTCCCCTCCCCTCCCTTCCTCTCCTAGAGAGGTAGCCCGGCCCCAGTACCTTCTTGACTGTGCGCGGCGCCTCGGTGACGGTGCCGTCGGGGCTGACCAGGGCCTCGCCGCCGTCGCGGTGCCGCTGGTGCTGGTGATGTGGGTCGCTCCGCTTCATGGCCGACGCCTGAGGCACCTTCCCGGCGGCGGGGCTGAGAGCGGCGGCGGGCCCAGAGCCCGGGCCAGGGGCCGGGGGCCGCTCCGCGGCGGGAGCTGGAGCCTCAGGGTCTCCACCGCCCGCCGGGGGGGCCATGGCGCCCACGGCGGCCGTGCTCAGTCCTAGTTGCGACTCCGCCTCGGAGGGGCTCAGGTCCTTCAGCTCCACCTCAGGCACCTTGGCGGCAGCCGCAGACACAACCTGCACCGACATCACCGCCTCCGCTGCAACCGCCGGCTCAGACTCCAGCCCCAGCTCTTGGTCGGCCCCGCCTCCCGCCTCCCTTCCTCTTCCCTCCCCCATACCCCCACTCCTCCCCTCCATCGCCTCCGCTCCCACCCCCTTCCTCCGCCCGCCAGCCCCGGCCCCTCCAGCCCCGCCCCGCCCCACCCCGGCCCAGTCTGGCCTCGCGCGAAGCGCCACGGAACCTGTAGTGCGTTTGCTCCCGGCTGCACGCGGCGAGAAGACCGTGGGACCTCAGGCCCCGACCTACAGTGCGCGCCCCGGGGGGGCGGGGCCTGCAGCGCCCCCTGGGAGTTGTAGTCCCTTTCAGCCTTTTCTCTGGAAAGTGGGATTCGGGCGAGGAGCGGGAGCGCTAGGGCCGGCAACTAACAGAAAGGAGTGAGGATAGGTGACTCGACGGAGGGGATGAGGAAGAGAAAGTCTCCAGAGGAGTTGTGACTTCCGGGGAGGGAATGCCAAGAAGCCTTAGGGGAGGCGAAGTGGGAGAGGAATGGCTCGTTGCCCTGACAGCGTGAAGTTCCTCCGCGTGTGCACGTCTGCGATCACGTGGGTGGGCATTTAAAGGAGAAGTGGCGGCTCCAGGCTGGAAGTGGCTTGATTTTTCTTTGTGAAATAGAGAATCCAACACCCTTCCAAACTTTAGTGGCTTTGTTTTTAGAAGGCATAAAGTAGGACCTTGCTTGCTGTGGCGCTTTCTGGCACATTCTGGGTTTGGAAGCTAAGATCATTCCCCAAAGAAGTTAGGTACCACTAGATCAAAATTCAAGGCTGAGGTATTACACGTTGCCTTAAACGAGGCCAAATCGTTTGACCTATAATTCTACTAGGGCAATGATCTGAAATTCAGATACATATATCAGCATAGAGGAATATGAATAGTTAATTTCCTAAGTGATGGGATTTAAGGTGATTTTTACTTTGTACTTTGATGTATTATTTTTAAATTTTACATTTAGAGGATGTAAGCACAAAGACATGCACGGCGGCGTCCTTTTTAATAACAAAAAGCTATCTTAAACTAATGTCCAACAAATAGAGAAATTGTTACAGCCTTTGAAAATTGTTTGCCGGCTGGGCATAGTGGTTGACGTCTGTAATCCCAGCACTTTGGGAGGCCAAGGCCGGCAGATCACTTGAGGTCAGGAGTTCAAGACCAGCCTGGCCAACATGGTGAAACCCTGTCTCTACTAAAAACACAGAAATTAGCCAGGCGTGGTGGCGGGCACTTGAAATCCCAGCTGCTTGGCAGGCTGAGACAGGAGAATCGCTTGAACCTGGGAGGCAGAGGCTGCAGTGAGCCAAGACCATGCCATGGCACTCTAGCCTGGGCAAGAGTGAGACGCTGTCCCAGAAAA
The DNA here is from genome assembly GCF_049350105.2 of Macaca mulatta. Lineage (NCBI taxonomy): Eukaryota > Metazoa > Chordata > Mammalia > Primates > Cercopithecidae > Macaca > Macaca mulatta. Next base: position 168,860,430 of record NC_133408.1, on the reverse strand, counting down.
AGAAAAGGAAGAAAGAAAGAAAATTGTTTGCCAATACATTTTTAATAATAAGGGTTTCCCTTTATCATTCTTTACTCTGAAAGCCAAAATGTGAAGAGAAAGCTAAGAAGCTCTTGTGTCTGGTACACTTGTGAGCTCTATAGAAATGGCCGTGCTAAGACGCCTTCCGACACATAGTGTGAGGCACAAATTTGGTGATCAGGAAATGAGAGACTCCAAGGCAGGACAACTTCACAAAGTGAAGATTTCTAAAATCGTAATAGCACAGGAAAGAAGATCAAGGCAGTCTGGCTTTCAGAATAAATGTTTATGACAAAAATATTAAGCTAAGAAGCAAGAGACAAAATTACACGTTCCATAAGATTTTATGTAAAGAAAACTTTATAAAAAGAAAATGCAGTTGACTCGCGACAACTTATGGAGGGGAGTTTCTTCTCTATTCTCAGAGAAACAGGAGCAAAGGTGTTCATACAGTTTACAGCTGTTTCAGAGACTTACAGCCCTAACAACCCAGGCAGCCACTGGACAGCTACTCTTTAGACATCTAGTCTTTGGTGTCACTATGTTTTGCTTGACAAGGAGAAGGAAGGAGGCCGGGCATGGTGGCTCACACCTGTAATTCCAACACTTTGGGAGGCCGAGGCGGGTGGATGACTTGAGGTCAGGAGTTCAAGACCAACCTGGCCAACATGGCGAAACCCCATCTCTAATAAAAATACAGAAATTAGCCCGGCATGGTGGCTTCTGCCTGTAGTTCCAGCTACTCAGGAGGCTGAGGCAGGAGAATCGTTTGAACCCAGGAGGTGGAGGTTGCAGTAAGCCAAGATTACACCACTATACTCCAGCCTGGGGAACAGAGTGAGACTCTGTCTCAAAAAAAGAAAAAAAAGAAGGAGGAGGGAGAAATCACCTGCCTCGATCTTCTTCTTTCCTGTGCTACTATTTTGGAAATCTGTTCACTCTGTGAAGCTGTCCTGCCTTGAATGGAGGCTCTCATTTCCTGATCTCCAAATTTGTGCCTCACACTATGTGTTGGAAGGCGTCTGAGCACTGCCATTTCCACAGAGCTCACAAGACACAAGAGATTCTTAAGCTTTTTCTTCACATTCTGGCTTTCAGAATTTCCTTCCTGTTAAAAAGAAACCAGCCCAGAGCTTCATCCTCCAGCTGTCGGGGCAGAGATTAGCAGCTCTGTAACTGATTTCATTCTTCCCCCTAATGCTCAAGGGAGCTGCGGTACAGCCACCTGGCATGTGTTGGAGCTCATAGACAGCAGCTGCCTACCTGCCACTAGAATTGATTACTGAGGGGATGAATTAATTCTTCAGTGTGATGTGGTTATAAAATATAAGGAGTTAGAACACTGGAATGAAACTGATACCCTGTTTTATTCCAGTCACCACGACTGATTGGGGCCAACTATCAGGACACACTCTTCAACCTGTTCTCAACTCCATCCCTACATACCTGCTGCTTCTGCCATCCTTGTAGCTGAGGGACACCAGGTACAGTTGAATATCAAATTGCATACTAGAAACAGAGCACTCGGCCGGGCGCGGTGGCTCACGCCTGTAATCCCAGCACTTTGGGAGGCCGAGGCGGGCGGATCACAAGGTCAGGAGATCGAGACCACGGTGAAACCCCGTCTCTACTAAAAATTACAAAAAATTAGCCGGGCGCAGTTGTGGGCGCCTGTAGTCCCAGCTACTCGGGAGGCTGAGGCAGGAGAATGGCGTGAACCCGGGAGGCGGAGCTTGCAGTGAGCCGAGATCGCGCCACTGCACTCCAGCCTGGGCTGGGCGACAGAGCGAGACTCCGTCTCAAAAAAAAAAAAAAAAAAAAAAAAAAAAAAAGAAACAGAGCACTTAAGCTCCATGAACTAGTTAATGAAATATTTGGACTATAGGTCTTCTTTCATCCGACTCATTCAGCTTCCAGAACGCTGGCAAGCAGGAACGTAACTTCCATGCAGGACACTGGTATAAAGAAGAATTTCCTTTTTTTTTTTTTTTTTTGAGATGGAGTCTCGCTCCATCACCCAGGCTAGAGTGCAGTGGCATGATCTCGGCTCCCTGCAACCTCTGCCTCCCAGGTTCAAGCAATTCTCCTGCCTCAGCCTCCCGAGTAGCTAGGACTACAGGCGCCCGCCACCATGCCCGGCTAATTTTCGTATTTTTAGTAGAGACAGAGTTTCACCATGTTAGCCAGGATGGTCTCGATCTCCTGACCTCGTGATCCACCCTCCTCGGCCTCCCAAACTGCTGGGATTACAAGCCTAAGCCACCGCGCCAGACCAATAAAGAAGAATTTCTCTAAGGTATCTGACCAATCCAAGAGAGAAAACAAAGATACTAACATTGAGAGTTTCCAAAGGAAATAAGCCAGCCAGATCACCCGCCCTGAAGACCATACTAATGTTCACAGAGCTTCCGTGAACCATTTAGTGTCACACTCTTAAGTACGAACAGACAACCAAAGTCACCAGACATATGAAGAAAACTTAGAAAACTTTGGTTTTTTTGTTTCAAGGCAGAGTCTCACTTTTGCTGCCCAGGCCAGAGTGCAGTGGCATAATCATAGTTGACTGCAACCTCTGCCTCCTGGGCTCAAGCAATCTTCCCACCTCAGCCTCCCAAGTAACTGGAACTACAGGCTTGCACTACCACACCTGGCTACTTTTAAAAAAATTGTTTTTGGTAGAGAAGGACTCTTGCTATGTTGCCCAGGCTGGTCTCGAACTTCTGGTTGTTTTTTTTTTTTTTTTTTTTTTTGGAGATGGAGTTTCACTCTTGTTGCTCAGGCTGGAGTGTAGTGGCACAATCTCAGCTCACTGCAACCTCTGCCTCCTGGGTTCAAGGAATTCTCCTACCTCAGCCTCCCAAGTAGCTGGGACCAAAGGCACCCGCCACCATACCCAGCTATTTTTGTATTTTACTAGAGATGGAGTTTTACCATGTTGCCCAGGCTGGTCTCAAACTTCTGAGCTCAGGCCATCCGCCTGCCTCAGCCTCCCAAAGTGCTAGGATTACAGGCATGAGCCACTGTGCCCAGCCTGTTTTTTCGTGTTTTATTTTATTTTATTTTATTTTGAGACAGAGTCTCACACTGTTGCCCGGGCTGGAGTGCAATGGCGGGATCTCGGCTCACTGCAACCTCCGCCTCCTGGGCTCAAGCAATTCTCCTGAGTAGCTGGGATTACAGGTGTGGGCCACCACATCCAGCTAATTTTTGTATTTTTGGGAGAGATGGGGTTTCACCATGTTGGCCAGGTTGGTCTCAAACCCCTGACCTCAAGCAATTCACCCACCTCGGCCTCCCAAAGTGCTGTGATTACAGGTGCTAGCCACTGCACCAAGACTTGTTTTCCTTTTGAGCAGTGGGGAGAGTGGGATGGGGTATTGGCCAAAGGGTACTTTAGCTAAATCTGTTATACTTTTCTTTAAAAAAAAAAAAAGATCTGAAGCAAATATGATAAAATGATAAAAAGTTGATAATTCTGAGTGGTGGGAATACGAGTGTTTATTAGATTGTTCTTTGTACTTTTCTATATCGTTTCAATTTCTTATAACAAAAGTAGGCTGGGCACAGTGGCTCATGCCTACAATCTCCACACTTTGGGAGCCCAAGGCAAAAGGATGACTTTGATGCCAGGAGTTCAAGACCAGCATAGGCAACATGGCCAGACCCTGTCTCTAAAAACAATTTGTTTTTAATAAAATGTGTCTAGCATGATGGTACATGCCTGTAGTTGTAGCTACTTGGGAGGCTGAGGCTGGAGCATCCTTTGAGCCCAGGAGTTTGAGGCTGTAGTGAGCTATGATTGCACCACTGCACTCCAACCTGGGCAGCAGAGCAAGATTCTGTCTCTAAAAATAAAAATAAAAAAGCAGGCAGAGGCTGAACATGGTGGCTGATGCCTGCAATTTCAGCACCTTGGGAGGCCAAGGCAGGAGGATCGCTTGGGCAGAGACCAAGTTTGAGACCAGCCTGGACAACATAGTGAGACCCCATCTCTACAAAAAATAAAACTAGCCTGGCATGGTGATGTGCACCTGTAGTCCCAGCTCCTCGGGACGCTGAGGCAGGAGCATTGCCTGAGCCCAGGAAGTTGAGCCGAGATTGCATCTTGCATCACTGCACTCCAGCCTGGGCAACAGAGTGAGACCCTGTCTCAAAAAAAAAAAAAAAAAAAAAAAGCAGACAGAGGAACAAAGAGGGGCAGTGGACAGACTGCTTTTAAGGAAGCTGGAACCAACAGAGGTAAAGCCAGCTGAATTTGAAAGAATGGTAAGAGGCCCAGTGAGGCAGCTAAGGGCAGAGCCTGTGATGAGGGGCATGCATGGAGAGCTGTGTTCTCAGGGTGACAGCTTAGCAGGGAGTCCCCCAAACTGGGAGTCCCCCAAACTGGGAGTCCCCCAAACCAGGCTCCCCTTGGATCCTGAGGGATTTCTTTGGGGATTTCATTCAGGAGCTTTTGGTAGAAGGGTGGTTACTGTTGTTCAGTCAGTCCTGAGATCTCGTGCTCCCATAGGGATACTACTGGAAGATTTCTTGGTTGTGGGAGTGTCCATGGTGCTGGACATCTGCATTCACAAAGGTGGGCTCACATTGCCCCCTAGTGGTCACAGAGTCTCTGCACAAAGGTCACATTTCTCAAGTTTTTTTTTTTTTTTGGAGATAGGGTGGTGCTGTAGTCCAGCACCCAGGCTGGAGTGCAGTGGTATGTTCTCGGCCAGCCTGGACCCTCGCAGGCTCAAGCAGTCCTCCTACCTCAGCCTCCCGAGTAGCTGGGACTATAGGCACGCACCGCCACGTCTGGCTAATTTATTTTTTGTAGAGACACAGTTTCACCATGTTGGCCAGCCTGGTCTCAAACCCCTGGACTCAAGTGATTCTCTCGCCTCAGCCTCCCAAAATGCTGGGATTACAGACGGGAACCACGGTGCCTGGCCTATTTCTCAGCTTTTAAGGCCCACACTGAACTCCCCTTTCACCCCATCTCCCATCCTTTACATAAGTAATCCCACCAAAGAAAGAAAGGATAGAAGGAGGGAGGAAAACTAGTAGTCAACTGTCTTTGGAGATGAAAAGAAGAATATTGTAACACTCTCCCTTGTTTCAGAAAAGATCCTTAAACAGCACTGATAACTTTCATTATTTTAAATACTGTTGTTGATAAAGGCTAAAAAATAGCTGTAATAATGCTGAGGGAAGCAGTAACGGCCAGGATGAACAAGAAGAGCAGGTGTAAGAGGATGTGGCATGGCCAGAGGGAACACAAACTGGGAAACCTGGATAGAGAGAAAAATCAAAGGCAGGATTAAGAGTGGAAAGACCCTGGGCACTGAAATCAGGAAGAGCCTAGACCTAGTGTCTGTCACTCACTAGCTGTGAGGTTGCAAGCAAGTCATTTTGCTTCACTGAGCTTATATTTTCCAATTAAAATGGCAAAAACTGGCCAGGCGCGGTGGCTCACGCCTGTAATCCCAGCACTTTGGGAGGCCGAGGTGGGTGGATCACCTGAGGTCGGGAGTTCGAGACCAGCCTGACCAACATGGAGAACTCCTCTCTCTACTAAAAATACAAAATTAGCCAAGTGTGGTGGCACATGCCTGTAATCCCAGCTACTCGAGAGGCTGAGGCAGGAGAATCACTTGAACCCTGGAGGTGGAGCTTGCGGTGAACCGAGATCACGTCATTGCACTCCAGCCTGGGCAACAAGAGCAAAACTCTGTCTCAATTAAAATAAAATAAAAATAGAAAATACTGCAGTTACTTTTGCACCAACCTAACACATAAAATGAGCTCTTTTGATTGGTTTGTTATTCTCTGAATTAAACAAGAGATAGCGGAGCACCATGGCTAAGTGCCCACTGGAGCCAGGGGGCCCAACGAAATGCCAGCATTTCCACTTACTGTGTGGTCTTGGGCAAGCTACTAAACCTCTCTGTGCCTCCGTATCTTGAGGGGTGTTAACAGAGCCTCACAGGTCTGAACCTGTGAGATTTGATGAATTAATGTACACAAAGTGCTTAGAGAAGTACCCAGCAAGGATCTACTAAGAGTTGACTTTTTTTTTTTTTTTTTTTTTTTCCTGAGACACAGTCTTGCTGTGTTGCCCAGGCTAGAGTACAGTGATGCAATCACAACTCACGGCAGCCTCCAGCTCCTGGGCTCAAGCGATCCACCTCAGACTCCCAAGGAGCTGGGACTACAGGCACACCACCACACCCCACTAATTTTTAAATTTTTTGTAGAGAATGGGGTCTCACTTTGTTGCCCAGGCTGATCTCAAACTCTGGGCTCAAGCAGCCCTCCTGTCTCGGCCTCCCAAAGTGCTGGGATTTCAGGCGTGAGCCACTGTGCCCAGCCAAGAGTTAGCTATTATTAATACACGTGTAAAGTGACTAGAATACAATCCATGAGTTAGTATTCCCTTTCCCCGTCTCCTGGAATCTGGCCATGGTCAAAATGCGGTATCTTCATCACATGAGCAGCATTCGAAGGGTACGCCTGGCTGGGTGCAGTGGCTCACACCTGTAATCCCAGCACTTTGAGAGACCGAGGTGGGTGGATCACGTGAGGTCAAGAGTTCGAGACCAGTCTAGACAACATGGTGAAACCGCATCTCTACTAAAAATACAAAAATTAGGCTGGGTGCAGTGGCTCACACCTGTAATCCCAGCACTTTAGGAGGCCAAGGCAGGCATATCACCTGAGGTCAGGAGTTCGAGACCAGCCTGGCCAACATGGAGAAACCTTGTATCTACTAAAAATACAAAACCTAATGGGGTGTGGTGGTGCACGCCTGTAATCCCAGCTACCTGGGGGGCTGAAGCAGGAGAATTGCTTGAACCAGGGAGGCAGAGGTTTCAGCAAGCCAAGATCGCGCCACTGCACTCCAGCCTGGGTGACAGAGCAAGACTCATTCTCAATAATAATAATAATAATAAATAAATAAATAATAAAATAAAAAAACACACAAAACCCACAAAAATTAGCTGGGCATGGTGGCGCACATCTATAATCTCAGCTACTCAGGAGGCTGAGACAGGAGAAACACTTGAACCCAGGAGGCGGAGATTACAGTGAGCTGAGATTGTGCCACTGTACTCCAACCTGCGCGATAAAGTGAGACTCCACTTCAACAATAAAAAAGAGTACTCCCCAAACAAGCCTGGTCTGTACTCCACAATACCTGCCAAGTCTGTGGGCACCAGCCCCTTTGCTCCACAGATCTCTTCTCATAATCCTGAGCCCTTGCACCCCAGATCCCAGTCTTCTACGCATTATCTTGTTGGAGGAAATGGGGCTAACAGGCTTCCCTGACTGACCAGGGGAGGAAGCTGTGGATCAGAATGCGCCTGGCCTGATGGACATCCCCAGCAGAAGAAAGAGGCCCCCAGAAATGGGGTCCAGGAATGCCTCAAGGAGCCCTGCCCATTTCGACTCCGAGACACCATCATCCCAGGGGAAGCTGCACGCCTGTGCTCAAATATCTTGTGATCAGTGCTCAGCGAGGCAGCTGTGACCACAGAAGAGCTTTTGTTCATACACAGCCAACTGGCTCAGGCGGGCAGCCAGCACATGAGGCCGCCATCAGCCAGACATCTGACTATCAGCCGTGGCCACATTAGCAACAAGCTCTTGGCCTTTCTGAACAGCCTTGGGAAGATGTGGAAGACACAAAAGATCAGGACCAAGACAAGGTAAGGAGGCCAGGACCGGGAGCCACAGAAGAAAGAACGCACTAGCTGGGCGCGGTGGCTCACGCCTATAATTCCGGCCCTTTGGAGCCTGAGGAGGGCGGATCACTTGAGGTCAGGAGTTCGAGACCAGCCTGGCCAACATGGTGAAACCCCTTCTCTACTAAAAATAAGAAAATTAGTTGGGTGTGGTGGCAGGCACCTGTAATCCCAGCTACTCAGGAGGCTGAGGCAGGAGAATTGCTTCAACCCAGGAGACAGGTTGCAGCGAGCCAATATCACACCACTGTACTCTAGCCTGGGGGTAGAGTAAGACTTTTATCTCAAAAAAAAAAAAAAGGCCGGGCGCGGTGGCTCACACCTGTAATCCCAGCACTTTGGGAAACTGAGGCGGGCAGATCACGAGGTCAGGAGATCAAGACCATCCTGGCTAACATGGTGAAACCCCGTCTCTACTAAAAAAAATACAAAAAATCAGCCAGGGGTGGTGGCAGGCACCTGTAGTCCCAGCTACTTGGGAGGCTGAGGCAGGAGAATGGCGTGAACCCGGGAGACGGAGCTTGCAGTGAGCAGAGATGCACCACTGCACTCCAGCCTGGGCCACAGAGCAAGACTCTGTCTCAAAAACAAAAAACAAACAAAACAAAACACACACAAAGGGCCGGGCGCGGTGGCTCAAGCCTGTAATCCCAGCACTTTGGGAGGCCGAGACGGGCGGATCACGAGGTCAGGAGATCGAGACCATCCTGGCTAACACGGTGAAACCCCGTCTCTACTAAAAAATACAAAAAACTAGCCGGGCGCAGTGGCGGGCGCCTGTAGTCCCAGGTACTCGGGAGGCTGAGGCAGGAGAATGGCGTGAACCCGGGAGGCGGAGCTTGCAGTGAGCTGAGATCCGGCCACTGCACTCCAGCCTGGGTGGCAGAGCGAGACTCCGTCTCAAAAAAAAAAAAAAAAAACAACAAAAAAAAAACACACAAAGAGTTTATACAAAAACCTTTTATTGACTGTATTTCTTCTCCCCATAACCTGGAACCCAGCCAGCATCTATGGCTTCCTGCTGTCTGATTCTTGAAAGTGGGGCCTTGGGAACATGGTTGGAGGCTATGGAAGGTGGGAATCTCACCCACCGGCTATGCAGGTTGAAGGAAGCTTTCTTGCCTGGCTGAAGCTACAGCAGCTTCCCAGGGCAGCCCCTCAAGTCTAGAGGACCCATCCCCCACTGAATGGGTGTGAGGAAGAGATGACACATCTTTCGGAGGCCCCATTACTCTCCTCTCCTATCCCACTCCAGGCTGAGGCCCTAGAGCTGAACCAGTCTCTCCCGTGGCGATGGGGCCCAGCAGCGAGGGGAGGGGGTTGGAGGTGAGTGTGTGCAGCAGCTCTGGGTCCTCATCAAAAAAAAAGAAATGTGAAGAGGTTGGCAGCTCTGATATTGAACTGAAATGGAACAAGGGAAGGAGGATACAGGAGAACAAAAGATGGGTTTGGGGTAGGGCCAACTATTAAGAGGCGACATGGCCCCTATGGGAGCAGGCCCTTCCAGCCCCACAAACACCTGCGAGAGGAAGAGGGAGCCCTGGCCCTACTTAGACAAAGGACTAATGAAAAAATTAACACTTTTGGACTGAGATTGCCAGGAAAGGGCACCCATCAGCCCAGAAAACGGCAGCCAGCCCTCATCGGCCAGACGTGGGCTAGGCTGCCTCCCTGGCCACCACAGCCCACTCTGGGAACTGTCACCTCTGCCTCCACCATTCCTGCCCCACCGCAAGCTCTGCATACCCCCTGCCCCGATGGAGCAGATGCTGCCAACCAGGCTGCAGCTGGTGGGGCAGAAACAAGGACCCTGAGCTCCAGGCCCTGTCCCTGGGGTGAGGCCTCCCCGTGGAGATGTTAGGCTCTTTACCACAGTCCTGCTGCTTTGAGCCAGACATCCAGAACTCTCCTGGGAGGGCAGTCAGCCCACAGGTTCTCTGGAAGACGGGATCCTAGGGAAGCACGCTCGGTGAGGAAGAAGAGCCTTGAAGGTATTGGTTCCTCTCTTTCCTGTCCTAGGTCCTGCTCTGCAGGCTCAGAAGTCCGAGTCTGCATCCATGAGTTCTGCCTCCATCAGGTTGGTGCGGGAGTGAATGGGCCCCAGGCCCTGTCGGCGGCCGTGAGCCCAGGCCGTGGGGGCTGGTGCACTAGGCAGAAATGGATCCTGAGGGGGACTGGGCTCTGGGCAGAATGGGTTGGAGACCAGGGTCCACGCTCCCTGTCGGCAAGAGTCCCCAGCTCCCCAGGCACCTGCAGCCACCAGGCATTTCTGCCGGGGCAGCTGAGGCAGTCGAGGAATGGTACTGGGCGCAGGGGCAGGGGGGTGAAGCTCAGGGGGCGGCGCCAGCGGGCACACCTCCTTCTTCCTCTTCCTCCTCTTCTTCTTCCGGCCCAGGCGCTTCTGCAGTTCTGGGGAGATCTCTGCCTCAACCAGCCACAGGTTGGCTTGTTCCTCTGGGGGCACTGACAGGAGGAGAGAAAACATGAGCCTGGGGCCCTGGCTCTGTCCATGCCACCCCCACTCTCCTGGGAGCCCTTACCCTGTTAGTTCTGGGGCCCAGGCCTCTAGACTCTTAGAGCCTCAGCCCCACCTTTCAGATCCTCTGGCGCCTTTCCTTCCTCTTCCTCCTCCTTTGACAGCCCCTGTACTCCAGTCCCAGAAGCCCCCAGCCTCTGCGCCCCTCCATCTTCCTCCAGCAGCCTGAACCCTCATACCTGGAGTTGCCACAGGGGTGACAGAAATATCCTGGGGCAGTATGGCTCCTCTCCGAGCCACCATCTTGGTGACGTGCTGGGCCCAGGCAGAGGAGACATCAGCTGAGGGCTCATTGAGATCAAAGGCCAAGCCCGCTGTGGGAATAGAAGGAAGGAAAGGAGAAGGAATAGTGACTCCCCAGTCCCTGGCAGTGCCTCCCATACTCAGTGCCATTCATCTTCCCACAGCCAGTCCCTCCTGCTCACCAGAGAACGCTCACCCTGTAACCACGGTGATCTCTACCCCTTCAGAATCTGAAGAGAAGGGCCTCAGGTCCCCAAAGGGCCTAACTGGAGGGCAGAAATCCAGTTCTTGGAACCCTGACTTACTCTTGCCCAGGGATAGCAACTGCGGAGTCTTCTTGGAACCCAAGCACTGGCAAGCAGACCCAGGGGCAGAAACAGAGACGGGAAGCCCCCCAGAGGGTGGGAGGGGCCTGGGGAAGAATGGGTGTGTGAGTGACAGAGAGAGTGCCTTGCTCCACACAGTCAGTCTTCCAAGTGTGCCCCCAGCAGGCTGGGAGAGAATAGCACATGGGCAGCGCGGGGCCAGGAGGCTCCGGTGGAGGAGGGGCGAGGCTCACCCACAGGCCCATCATGGGACACAGTGTGCATGCTGAAGGACAGCTCCTGGCCTGGGTTCTGCAGGAGCTCGTGCCGCTTGGAGAAGGCCTTGGCAATCATCTTGCTCTTCTTGATCCGCTTGGGCTCATCGTCACTCTGCCCAGTCAACCTGAGAGTAGAAGGGATAGGGAAGGAGCGTGAAGAAACAGCCGCTTCCCATCGAATCTTGGGAAGGGCCAGCGATGCCACTCTTTCCAGAGAAGGAGGCTCCCAGGGGCCTCAAGTCCTTCAAAGACTCAGGAGTAGAGGCCTTCTCTGCAAAGAAGTGCGGCCAGAATGCAGAGCTCCTGTGTGCCCAGCCCTCCCATCACTCCACTCTTAAGAGATGATGACAGCTGGCTCTGCACTTGGCCCAGGCCCAGGCATTGGGCCACTCAAGGACAGGAGGTGCCACCAGGGGGCAGTGGTGAACCACTGACCAAGGCTGCGCTAGAAGCAGGACCCGACAAAACCGGAAGATGGGGTCCCAAGGCTGAGGGTGAGGTGGGCAGGGCAGGAGGGGCTGGCTGCCGCGCCCACCTGCACCAGGTGCGCCTCCAGATGAGCAGCGTGGCCTTGGTCCAGACCCAGGTGCTCATGGCGATGCCAGTTCCAAACATGGCAAACAGGTTGATCTTCTCCACCAGAAGGCTCGGGCGATTCTTGATCTCACAGTCAGGGACGGGCTTCTTGGTGGGCAGTCCGATGGTCACATTGGCCTGACACCTACAGTGAGGGGATGTAGGCAGGTGAGGCTTTCCTTTTTTCTCTCTCTCTTTTTTTGAGACAGGGTCTTGCTCTGTCACCCAGGCTAGAGTGCGGTGGCACGATCACAGCCCACTGCAGCTTGCAATTCCTGGGCTCAGGCAACCTCCTGCTTCAGCCTCCCAAGTAGCTGGAACTACAGGTGGGGTTTTCTGAGTCTACTGGGTAGACACAGACAATCAACCCAAAAACTTTAGAAAGGGCTAAGCCCCACAGCGCTGATCTCAACCCTGGGTGCTCATTAGAATCAACTGGGGAGCTTTTAATAGCTACTGACGTCTGGGTCCCGCCCCAGACAATTAAATCAAATCTCTGGGGCAGAGACGGAGGCATCATTGTGGTTTAAAGTATCCCAGACTGGAGGCCAGAACCTTTAAGGAAGAGCCTGACACAGTCAGGACTTGGACTAGCATCCATTTTAGTGGCTGTCCTTGTAACAGTGGGCACTGCGCTTCTCTCCGAAGTAGAGATGTCTTACTCTCTCCAATCCATCCTCATTATGACACAAAAAAGCACAGGCAAAACTAGCCGACACTGACAGGTCATTAACCGATCATAGAGAGGTAACTAGTCCTGTGCCGGGATCTACAGCAGGCTCTGCGGGAGAGCACGCAGAATTAGAGGGCAACTTCGTGTCAGTCACAAAGCTGAACTGGCTGCTTAACAGTCACACATGCACCAGCGGGGCAACCAAGGGGGTGGAGAGGGAAGGGCAGAGGTGAGAAAGGATGCAAAGGTTGTTTGCCATGTTTGAAACTGCAGAGACTGATGCCTTATGCACCCAGACACCATCAGTTGAATCTGCTGGATGCAGCAGGGACTTGGCAAATCCCTGCTGCCCAGTGGGTGTCCTATGGCCTTGGCTCCGGCTCCCAACACTGCCGCCTCCATGCCCCTCACTCACAGCACATAGTCCCGGAAGCTGCGCTCCCACTCAGCCTGGTTGAAGAAGTCGTAGAAGTGGCAGCTGAAGGTAATGAGCACAAAGCCAAAGGCCAGGAAGCCAAAAATGCCTGTGGAGGACAGGGGCAGGACAGGACGTTACCAAGCCCAGCCCCGCAGCAGCAGTGGGGAGGAGGGAGTCTGCCCCACTGAAGCCTCAAAGACCGCTCGCTCGGGCTGGGGTGAACTCATCCTGGGCTCAGTTCAAGAACTGCTTCCTCTAAAATAAAGAAGGGCACTTGAGGCAGCCGTGGGAGGGCCCACGTGGGATGTAGTGGGCAGGAGGAACCAGTCCCGGCATGAACTTGAATTCTTCCCCCCGAGTAGGCCCCCTTCTTCTGAGCTGCCACTACCACTACTACCTACACACACCCCTTGTCCTTGTCCCCATGGCTAACTTGTCCCACTGACTTACTGCACCCTGCTGGTCACATAGCCCCAGGAGGGTGCAGTGTTGGACTGGCCAGGACCTCAGACCGAAGTCCTGGGGCCACTCACCTAGGCGCAGCATGGTCTCATTGATCTTGCTGGCAGCCTTCTCACTCAGCAGCCCCGGGTGGTTGCTCTTGATGGAGAACAGAGTCATGACTCCTGAACAGAAGGGGGACCTCAGACATTAGCAGGGGTGAGGCTGCCCTGCTGGGAAGGATGGGTGAGTGGGAGGAGGGTCCTAAGGCTCTGGAGTCCCAAGTCTGATTACCCCTGTGCTGACTGAAAGCCTGGGGAGCTAGAGACACTGGAGAAATGGTGAGAAGTTGGTGGCAGGTCTACCAGGGACTGGGAAGACAAGGGCAGAGCCTAGACAGACACGAGAAGAGGAAACCTCGGTCGTGGCCTAGCTGCCCCTGAGGAAGGGGGCAGATCAAAGCTGTTCTGATGGAAAAGGCATAAAATAAACTCAAGAACAGCGCTATCCAATATAGTAGTTGTTTTTTTTTTAGACGGAACCCTGTCTCCCAGGCTGGAGTGCAATGGTGCGATCTCAGCTCATTGCAAACTCCGCCTCCCAGGTTCAAGCAATTCTCCTGCCTCAGCCTCCCAAGCACCTGGAATCACAGGCACCCGCCATCATGCTGGCTAATTTTTGTATTTTTGTAAAGGTGGGGTTTCACCATGTTGGCCAGGATGGTCTTGAACTCCTGAACTCAGGTGATATGCCCACCTCGGCCTCCCAAAGTGCTGGGATTACAGGTGTGAGCCACCATGCCGGCCTTCCCATAGAAATATGTGATCCACATACATATGACAATTTTCTAGTGGCCACTTAAAAAAAGTTAGAAGAAACAAGCAAAACTAGTATCAATATATTTTACAAACCCAATATATTCAAAATAAAAATCATTTCAACACATAATCCATGTAACACATTATTAATGAGATATTTTACATTTTTTTCCTGCTAAGTTTTTTTTAAAATACAATGTGTATTTCACATTTTACAATACACCTCAATTTGGACTCGTTTCTTTTAGTTGTTGTCTTGTTTTCTTTGAGACAGGGTCTCACTCTATTGCCCAGGCTAGAGTGCAGTGGCATGATCATGACTTACTGCAGCCTCAACCTTCTGGGCTCAAGCAAGCCTCTCACCTCAGCCTCTCACATAGCTGGGACCACAGGCATGTGCCACCCTGCCCAGGCAACTTTTGTATTTTTTGTAGAAATGGGGTCTCACTATGTTGTTCAGGCTGGTCTTGAACTCCTGAGCTCAAGTGATCCGTCCGTCTCAGCCTCCCAAAGTACTGGGATTACAGGAGTGAGCTGCCGCACTCAGCCTGGACTAGTTTCAACACATGTGGCTAGTGATTACCACACCAGGACAGCATGATAACGAAGCACAAATCAGAGGCCCAGACACTATGCTAAAAAGAGGGGAAAGAGGAGACTGAACAGAAGGCTGGCAGTTCAGGGTGAGGAAACTGAGGTTCACAAAGGAAACCCAACAACAATGAGCTAAATAGATGCTGAGGCTTACTGTGGGACGGCAGCCCGAGACAGGAAAGTCAGGGACCACTAATTCCATGCATGCTGAGAGCTGTGTGTGCTGGGGGCAGAAAGAAGATGAAAACCAAGCTCCAGAAGATTGACAGTACATATCATTAAGTTAATAATGTGCACACGGATAACCAAAGGACCCAGGTTGGGCCAAGTGGGCAGAGTAGATTACTCAGGGTGTTCATCACACAAGCGCACTGGCCAGGAGCTGACTGGGGCTGGATCCTGGCCCATCTCCACCTAACAAGCTGTGAGGCTGGGCAGGGTGACTCACGCCTATAATCCCGGCACTTTGGGAGGCCGAGGTGGGTGGATCACTTTAGGTCAGGAGTTCAAGACCAGCTTGGCCAACATGGTGAAACCCCGTCTCTACTAAAAATACAAAAACCAGATATGGTGGTGCATGCCTGTAATTTCGGCTATGGGGGAGGCTGAGGCAGGAGAATAGCTTGAACCCAGGAGGCAAGTTTGCAGTGAGCCAAGATTGTGCCACTGCACTCCAGCCTGGGCAACAGAGCCAGACTCTATCTCAAAAACAAAAATAAACAACAACAACAAAAAAAACAAGCTGTGAGCCCTGGGCCAAGGCCCTGGAGAGAGGGATGGATTTTTCTGGCCAGCACAAAGGTGTCCCGCAAGAAGTGCTCACAGTGTTTCGTCTGCCTAGAGGGTCACCTTCTACTCTGTGCAAAGGCCCTGTAGCAACTAGCTGGGGTCTCAGCATGGGGGCAGCTGTGTTGGCAGCTCCTGGCTCCCGATCACACACAGCAAGTGCCCAGCACATCTTGTTACCCAGCTGGTCCTGGTCTGGTCTTCACTCACCTCGGATGAGGAAGTAGCCTCCCACGATGAGCACCAGGCCGATTGGGGCCAGCACGAAGCCCGCACGGTATCGGTAGTTCTTGTAGCCCACAAAACAGATGCCACTCACAGAGTCCCCATCCACCTGCGGCAGGAAGGGGTGGGAGGGAAGGTGGGTTACTGGCCCCCTCCCTCAAACTCACCCTATCCAGAACTCCCGTCCCTACCAGTCACTATACCTGCGCCACAGCAAGGATTGCCACAGTGAGGACAAAGGGGAGTGACCAAGTGAGCAGGTGGAAGTAGGAGGTCTTGCCCGAGAGAGGCTGGTAGGTGGTGCCTAGGGCTTTGAAGGAAGTGTGCCAGGCATAGGTGAGAACCACAAACCAAACCACGCCAGCCATCAGGGCATAGTACACGATGACAAAGATGATGACGCAGGACAGAGTCTCATTGGAGCTGTGCAGAGAGGTGAGGTGTCACTTGAGGTGGTCACTCCGTACTCCCTCCACCTGGTCTCCCCACCCTGTGCCCAGACCCTCGGCTGCTGAGGTCTGGAGGTTCCCAGAAGTCAGGGCTTGCAGACAGGACCCAGATGAGATCTGAGGAGGCTCTAGGAGCCACCCCTTTGAGCAGATGCAAACCACGAAGGTCCTGATTCTGAAACTAAGATCCTAACACTGGACACCTTGCATGCAGTATGCAGTAAGGCAGAGCCAGATCCTGCTCTGGATCTCGGGTTTACATGCACCTGCCCCTTTTGGAGTAAACGCACACTTCAGCCTTCCTCCCTGCACCTTCACCCCTGGGTCCCCAAGACACCTACGTGGGCTCCCCAAGCCTCATGGTGCCATCTGCACGGCAGACGATCTCCTGGCGGGCACCATCCATGAACTGGGCCAGCCAGCCAATGCTGCCCACAAAGAAGCACGCATTGACGTAGAAGAGAATAACAGCAGGGTAGCGATTCGAGTTCCGCCAGTCAGCCACGAATGTGGCCTAGAAGAGAGAAGTGGGCCATTCTGCAAGGTTAGGGTTATTCCGCTGACACAGACACCCTTAACTGAGCCCCGGACCCTTCTGAGCATGACCCTTCCCTGGGGACCCCCACCAAGACCTCTTTGCCCCCCTTCCCTCTGGCTCTCTTCCCGTGTTCCAGGCAGAGTGCATCCCGGGCATGCCCTCCCGCGGCTGACCAGGGTGAAGAGCGTGCAGAGGCCTGTGACGGCCCCAAAGGCCGCGATGTAGCTGTGCATGTCCTGGTGCTCAGCCTCGGTGAAGAGCGGGTTCTGGCACTGGATGCCGCAGCCCTCCACGTCCTCGTACCAGCTCTTGGGGTTGTCTGTCCGAACCAAGGGCACTTCGCACTGGCCTGAACTGTTGAACTTGATGTTCTGCACCTCATTCTGGCACCAGGGATGGGAAAAGATGGTGTCAAGGCAGCTCAGGAGCGAGCCTCTCATTTAGGGAAAGGTATCCAGGTAGCATGGCAGGGTGGCTGGAGATACACTTCTGGGACCTGAATCCCAGGACTGGCTTGGCAAATTATTTGGCCTCTCTGTACCTCAGTTTCCCCACTTCTTTCTCTTTTTTTTTTGTTTTTTTTGAGACAGTCTCGCTCTGTCACCCAGCCTGGAGGGCAGTGGCGCAATCTCGGCTCACTGCAACCTCTGCCTCCCGGGTTCAAGCAATTCTCCTGCCTCAGCCTCCCGAGTAGCTGGGACTACAGGCACCCACACCACACCTGGCTAATTTTTGTATTTTTAGTAGAGACGGGGTTTCACCAGGTTGGCCAGGCTGGTCTTGAACTCCTGACCTCATGATCCACCCGCCTCGGCCTCCCAAAGTGCTGGGATTACAGGTGTGAGCCACGGCGCCCAGCCAGTTTCCCCATTTCTAAGATGGTAGTACTTACCTCATGGTATGGTTTAAGGGTTAAAAGAATAAACATATATTTTTGAGAGAGAGAGAGAGAGAGAGACAGAGTCTGGCTCTGTCGCCCAGGCTGGAGTGCAATGGCACAATCTCAGCTCACTGCAACCTCTGCCTCCCGGGTTCAAGTAATGCTCCTGCCTCAGCCTCCCAAGTAGCTGGGATTACAGGTGCCCACCACCACATCCGGCTAATTTTTTGTATTTTTAGTAGAGATGGAGTTTCACCCTGTTGGTCAGGCTGGTCTTGAACTTCTGACCTCATCAAGTGATCCACCTGCCTCGGCCTTCCAAAGTCATGGCATTACAGGTGTGAGCCACTGTGTCCGGCCAGTTTGTTTATTTGTTTGTTTGTTTTGAGACAGAGTCTCACTCTGCAGCCCAGGCTGGAGTTCAGTGGCACGATCTCAGCTCACTGCAACTTCCACCTCCCAGGTTCAAGCGATTCTCGTGTCTCAGCCTCCCGAGTAGCTGGGACTACAGGCGCCACGACATCAGACTTATGTTTGTATTTTTAGTAGAGACGGGGTTTCGCCATGTTGGCCAGGCTGGTCTGGAACTCCTGACTTCAGGTGATCTGCCCGCCTCGGCCTCCCAAAGTGCTGGGATTACAGGCGTGAGCTTATTATAATGGTATTTGGCATATAGTAAACAGGACTAATTGATATTATTACTATAATTATTACTGTTATTATTTTCATTGAAGATCTCTCCTGCACCACTCAGAACTAGCTCACGTCCCCTGTCTTGGTGGCTCTAGCTGTTTCACATGCTCATGCCTTGACTCCCAACATAGATGAGAAACTTCCTGATAGGCTCCCGTCATCTGTGATGCCCATAACACCACAATACCCAACACAGCCAGTGCTCAAAACATTTTGCTGAACATGTGATCACTGATAAATAAATAGAGAATCCCTAATAGACGGGTCCAGCCAGTGAACTGCAGTTTGAGTTTGTGGCTTGCTGACCCCATGGCTGTAGGCTCAGGGTCTCCAGGAGACAAAGCTCTGGGCTCCCCTGCTCCCCACTGGACCCTGCCCTATACCCGGTCCTGCCCAGCCCAGAGAGCCTGGACCTTGTCTCACAGAGCACTCACCGTGCAGCCTTCAGGGAAGCGGTCAGGAGTGCAGCGCAGGAAGTCAGGCCAGCCCCGCTCCCTCTCCACGATGGCACAGGGGCCTCTGGTGGCCTGGCAGAGGGTACGGCTGGGCAGCTCCACCCGGTCATTCTCACACTTGGGCATGTATACGGCACACAGCAGGGGCTGGATCACTGCCCAGCAGCGGGGAGCATTCCGGAGGCCTGAGGGTGGCAACAGAATCACAGTGAAGGCCCTTCCTCACTCTGACCCACAGACACAGCTGCACCCCTGTTCCCCAGGCCTTTGCCACACTGCAGCCCATCACTGGTCAGACCTGGCAGGTACAGTGTTTCTCAACAGTGCATCTGGGCAGGACAGTTCTTTATACGGTAGGACTGTCCCATGCATTGCAGACACTTAGGATTCCTAGACTCTGCCAACTCAATGCCAGTAGAACCCAGCAGTGATTATGACAAACAAAAACACCCCAGCCCTCTACTCTAGGGACGGTGACTAGAAGAGAGCCTGGAGAGGAACCTCTGGGTTGCTGGGAATGTTTTATTTCTTAATCTGGTACTGGTTACACGGGATGCTGGGAATATTCTATCTCCTGATCTGATACTGGTTACAGGAGTGTATTCACCCTGTGGGAATCAAGTTCATGATCTGGGTGCTATTCTGTATGCTTACTATAATTTGAGTTTTAAGAAAATAACTGCCGCTTCCAGATGCCCTGCTAGGGAGTGGTAATGCCTCTGGTAGAGCTCCCCGGGGTGGATTTACCTTTTCAGGGGTGCACCCAACCCTCACGGGGCCCATTTGCTAGAGCCAGGAGATGTTTCCCTTTGCCCAGACCCCAGAACCCTTGTTCCTCTTACCAAGCGGAGTGAGAGAGAGAAGAGATGGGGGCTTAAGAAGAAGTAGTCAGAGGAGCCAGGCACTCCAAAGCCAGAGGAGGAAGCAGGAAGTCAGATGGAGAGGAACAGAGGAGGCTCTGTCCAGTGCGGAGAGGGGAAAAATGCTGTCAGCAAGACAGAAACAGATGGCGATCTCCCAGCACCCCTCCCCAGCATAGTCCTCCACCCTGCCCATCACAGAAGCCCCTCCTGAATCATCCTGGCTTCAGCAATATCTATTTCCCAAACAAGAAGTTGCATTAGGAGAGAATATGACGATGTGAGAGCCAATGTGGGTGCTGGTCGCATTTCCAGGCTGGGGGTGGCAGAGACAGGTAACCTCTCCTTTGGAGGGAAGGCAATATAGTAGAGGGGTAAGGAGCATGCGCACAGCAATTGGCCAGCCTGGGTCCAAATCTTGGCTCCACTCTTTCCTGGCTCTATGATCTTGCGCAAAGTACTTTATCTTTAGCCTCAGTGGCCTCATCTGTAAAATGGGGATGATAGATTTACCTTATGGAACTGCTGTGAAAAGTGAGATAACACTTTAAATGCCCTTGGCAGTACCTGTTATGTAGTAAGCGCTCAGGAAATGTTAGCTCTTATGATTATTTGTTTGAGGCCTCTGACTGCTCCCAGCTTTCAGAATATATTCCAGGGTGCAGAGCAAGTTTCTGCCAGTTAAGAAGCAATGTCCTCCTCCGGCCGGGCGTGGTGGCTCATGCCTGTAATCCCAGCACTTTGGGAGGCCGAGGTGGGTGGATCACGAGGTCATGAGATTGAGACCATCCTAGCTAACACAGTGAAACCCCGTCTCTACTAAAAATACAAAAAATTAGCCGGGCGTGGTGGCGGATGCCTGTAGTCCCAGCTACTTGGGAGTCTGAGGCAAGAGAATGGCATGAACCTGGGAGGCAGAGCTTGCAGTGAGCCGAGATCACGCCACTGCACTCCGGCCTGGGCAACAGAGCGAGACTCCGTCGCAAAAAAAAAAAAAAAAAAATGGCAGCAATGTCCTCAGGCAACAGTTCCCACTTGACTCAATTCAGTTACCAGTTGGCCAGGCGCGGTGGCTCACACCTGTAATCCCAGCACTTTGGGAGGCCGAGGCGGGCAGATCACCTGAGGTCAGGAGTTCAACACCAGCCTGGCCAACATGGTGAAACCCCGTCTCTACTAAAAATCCAAAAATTAGTCAGTCCTGGTGGTACATGCCTGTAATCCCAGCTACTCGGGAGGCTGGGGCAAGAGAATCACTTGAACCTAGGAGGCGGAGGTTGCAGTGGGCTGAGATGGTGCCACTGCACTCCAGCCTGGCCAACAGAATGAGACTCTGCCTCAAAAACAAAACAAAACAAAACAAAACCCTAAAAACAGTCACCAGAAATTCTCAGCACATGGGTACTTGTAGAAAACAGAGAAGTAGGTGCCAGGGATTGGGGTGAGGGCAGGGTTTGCCTACAAAATAGTAGCATGAGAGAATATATGGAGGTGAAAGGACTGTTCTCTATCTTAAATGTGG
The DNA here is from genome assembly GCF_049350105.2 of Macaca mulatta. Lineage (NCBI taxonomy): Eukaryota > Metazoa > Chordata > Mammalia > Primates > Cercopithecidae > Macaca > Macaca mulatta. Next base: position 168,839,395 of record NC_133408.1, on the reverse strand, counting down.
TGGCTGGTTACACAAGTCTATGCATTTGTCTAAACTTAGAACTGTTCAACAAAGAAAAAGTGAATTTTACTGGATATTTACTTTTATTGCACAGTATATTTAAAATGGGGGGAGCTCTCTGGAGTAAAATGCTTTAGAGAAACATAAGGCAGTTAATAAAAAGGTTGTGTCGGCGGGCATGGTGGCTCAAGTCTGTAATCCCAGCACTTTGGGAGGCCGAGGTGGGTGGATCATGAGGTCAGGAGTTCAAGACCAGTCTGGCCAACATGGTGAAACTCCGTCTCTACTAAAAGTACAAAAATAAGCCGGGTGTAGTGGAGGGCACCTGTAATCCCAGCTACTCAGGAGGCTGAGGCAGGAGAACCGCTTGAACCCGGGAGGCAGAGGTTGCAGTGAGCCAAGATGGCACCACTGCACTCCAGCCTGGGCAACAGAACAAAACTCCATCTCATAACAAACAAACAAAAAACAAAAAACTGTAATTTTTCTCAATCTTTTTATATCTGTGATAACAATCAGGTTTTAAAAATGTGTAATTTGATTGTTTTTTTTTTCCCTCTCATCGTGAATATGGTTTCATACCTTAAAAATAAAACTCCCCAGGAAAAAGAGAAATTATTAAATAAATCTTTAAGGACAACTGAGAAATTATCTAGGGAAAAAATAAGGTGGATCTTTACCCCATTTCTTACATAAAAGTCCAGATGGATAAAAAATAACTACATTGTTTTTCTAAAAATTAAAGTTTTAGAAGAAAAGATGGAAATGATTTTTTAAACCTTGGAGTGGAGAAGGCCTTCTGAAATGACACAAAACCTACACACCATGAGATAAAAGATTTAAACAAAAGACTTCAGAAAAATCAATACAAAATCATAAGAAAAGACACTCAAAAAATATATTTTCAATGCTTATCACAAGAGCTAATTTCCTTATATGCACAGAGCTCCTCCAAATCAGTAAAAATTGCATAATTCTATAGAAACATAGGCAAAAGACAAATAACAGATCACATTTGCAAATGTTTTGATCTTTATCACTAAGTGATAAAAAGTATAAAAGTTTTTAAAAAGTGTATTTCATTGTAGTTTATTCCACATTTGTATTATTAAGAGTGAGGTCGGCCGGGCACAGTGGCTCAAGCCTGTAATCTCGGCACTTTGGGAGGCCGAGACGGGCGGATCACGAGGTCAGGAGATCGAGACCATCCTGGCTAACATGGTGAAACCCCGTCTCTCCTAAAAAATACAAAAAAACTAGCCGGGCGCGGTGGCGGGCGCCTGTAGTCCCAGCTACTCGGGAGGCTGAGGCAGGAGAATGGCGTAAACCCAGGAGGCGGAGCTTGCAGTGAGCTGAGATCTGGCCACTGCACTCCAGCCTGGGCAACACAGCGAGACTCCGTCTCAAAAAAAAAAAGAAAAAAAAAAAAGAGTGAGGTCGAACATCTCTTTACGTTTTTATTTATTTTTTATTTTTTTATTTTTTTGAGACGGGGTCTCACATTGTTGCCCAGGCTGGAGTGCAGTGGCATAATTACAGCTCACTGCAGCCTTGAGCTCCCCAGGCTCAGTTAATCCTCCCACCTCAAATTCCTGAGTAGCAGAGACTACCAGCTCACACCACCACACCTGGCGAATTTTTGTATTTTTCTGTAGAGACAAGGTTTCACCATGTTGCTGAGGATGGTCTTGAACTCCTGGGCTCAAGGCCATTTAATGGCCTTTAAAAACATAAAGAGGGCTGGGCGTGGTGGCTCGTGCCTGTAATCCCAACAGTTTGGGAGGCCGAGACGGGTCGATCACCTGAGGTCAGGAGTTCAAGACAAGTCTGGCCAACATGGTGAAAACCTGTCTCTACTAAAAAATTATAGACACTAGCTAGGTGTGGTGGCAGGCACCTGCAATCCCAACTACTTGGGAGGCTGAGGCAGGAGAATTGCTTGAATCCAGGAGGTGGACGTTGCAGTGAGGCGAGATCGCCGTTGCACTCCAGCCTGGGTGACAGAACAAGACTCTATCTAAAAAAAAAAAAAGAAAAAAGAAAGAAAGAAAGCAAAGCAAAGACTGTACTATAAAGAGTATGAGGGGAAACTGGCACTTTTATATTTGCTGGTAGGAATGAAAATTAGTAAACACTTGTGGAGATCACTTTGGCATTATCTACCTTTTTTTTTTTTTTTTTGAGACTGAGTTTCACTCTTGTTGCTCAGGCTGGAGGGCAATGGCGCGATGATCTCGGCTCATTGCAAACTCCGCCTCCCAGGTTCAAGTGATTCTCCTGCCTCAGCCTCCCGAGTAGCTGAGATCACAGGCATGCGCCACCATGCCCGGCTAATTTTTTTGTATTTTTAGTAGAGACGGGGTTTCTCCATGTTGGTCAGGCTGGTCTCGAGCTCCAGACCTCAGGTGATCCGCCTGCCTCGGCCTCCCAAAGTGCTGGGATAACAGGCGTGAGCTACCGCCCCCGGTCCCAAAATTTTATACTAGTACTTCTACTTCACATGTTCCCAAAGATAATATAGATTATTCATTGCAGCACTGTTTGTAATAGCAAAAGAGTAGAAACAGCTTGAATTCATACCCATCAATAGGAGACCAACCAAGTAAAATAACGTACACCATTATAATAGAACACTTTTCAGGGTAGAACTATAGTCATGTGTTGCTTAACAATGAGGATATCTTCTAAGAAATGTGTCACCAGGCAATGTCATCTTTGTGTGAACATCATAGAGTGCACTTACACAAACCTGGATGGTAGAGCCTACTGCACACCTAGGTGATACGGTATAACCTACGGCTCCCAGGCTGCAAACCTGTACAGCATGTTGCTATACTGAATACTGCAGGCAACTGTAACACAACGGTGAGTATCCCTGTATCTAAACATATCTAAACATTGAAAGGCTACAGTAAAAATGTGGTATTATAATCTTAAGGGAACACCATCACATGTGGTTCATTGTTAACCAAAGTCTCCTTATGGGGTACATGACAGGATGTGCATTGAAATGGAATGATGTCCAATGTTGTAATGTTACATGGACTCAGTTGAGTGGAGAACAGTCTGTAGAGCATGGTACTGGTTGGGCGGTAGAGGAGAGACTAAGAGCACATCTACATCTAGACAGATGTCAGATATTTCCAAAAGGACACACAAACCAGTGTTGGTGGTTACTTCTGCAGAGGAAAAATGGGTAGCTGGATGCAGAAATAGGACTTAACTTGTTCCTTTTGAATTCTGTGCCATGTATATGTATAACCTATTTTTTAAAAGTAATTAAGCTTAAGGCAGAACATGGTGGCTCACGCCTATAATCCTAGCATTTTTGGGAGGCCCAAGGTGGGTGGATCACTTAAGCTCAGGAGTTCGAGACCAACCTGGGCAATATGGCCACACCCCATCTCTACAAAAACAAAACAAAACAAACAAACAAAGGAAAAAACAAATAAAACTTGAGCCTAAAAACAAAATAAAGAAATACACAAATTACTAGGATGGGGAAGCTTTCCAAAGAGAAAAGAAGGATATGAAACTGAAAAGAGAAAGAAAGGGGATATCAGCTTTATCTGTATTATTTTATTTCTTTTAATAAAATATGAAACAAAAAAAGAAACAGGAATACAGGTGCTACCATGCCCGGCTGATATAGACTTTTAAAAAGACTTTTTATTTGTGTGATTCTGATGATGAATCAAGTTGAGTACCACTGTTCTAAGGCTGGTTTAATATTAGAAAGTTCAATCAATGCAATTTACTACATTAACAGGTTAAAGGAGAAAAAAAATCTTATTATCATCTCAATGGGTGCAAAAAAAAGTTGATAAAATTCGGCCAGGCGCGGTGGCTCCCACCTGTAATCCCAGCACTTTGGGAGGCCGAGGCGGGTGGATCACGAGGTCAGGAGATTGAGACCATCCTGGCTAACATGGTGAAATCCCATCTCTACTAAAAATACAAAAAATTAGCTGGGCGTGGTGGCACACGCCTGTAGTCCCAGCTACTTGGGAGACTGAGGCAGGAGAATTGCTTGAACCCAGGAGGCAGAGCTTGCAGTGAGCTGAGATCGCATCACTGCACTCCAGCCTGGGTGACAGAGTGACACTGCATCTCCAAAAAAAAAAAGTTGATAAAATTCAACATCCATCTATGATCAAAAGAATAATTGGCAAATTAGAAATAGGAGAAAACTTTCTTAATCTGATAAACTGTAATTAACTATAAAAAACCTATATCAAACATCAAATTTAATGGTGAAGGGTAGAAAAGCTTTCTTTTTAGGATCCAGAAAAATCAAGAATTAAGATGTTGTGTCTATTTAACAACGTACTGGAAGCCTTGAGTAAAGCAATAAAGATATAAGACTTGGAAAAGAAGAAACAAAACTCATTACTCACAAATTATATGACTATGTGTATAGAATAAATTTAGCAAGTTTATTGAATTCACAATCAATTTTATTTCTATATATCAGCAACAAAGTGAAATAAATGTTAAAGGCATCAATTTTATTTCTATATTTCAGCAACAAACAAAGTGAAATAAGTGTTAAAGGCATCATTTACAACAGCATCAAAAATATCAAGTACCTAGGAATGTCTAACAAATAATAAGTATTTAAATCTGTGCAGAATATTGAGAAAAGGAAAGATCTAAATAGATAGAAATATAAAAATGTTCAATGTTTGGAAGACTCACTATTGTAAAGATGTCTCTTTTTTTTCCAAGTTAATCTATATAGTCAATGCAATCCCAGTAAAAAATCACCGAGTATTTGTATATTAAAACACAAAGGAGCATTTTGGGAGGCCAAGGCAGGAGGATCGCTTGAGCCCAGGAGTTCAAGACCAGCCTGGACAATACGGTCAGACCCTGTCTCTATTAAAACACACACACGTGTGCACACACACACACACACATGTGATCAAGAATAGCTCAGACTCTCTACTAGATACTGATATTCTGTAAGTAACATTCTTACCCTATGGTTCACAAAGGATTCTTGGAAAAATTGAGGTCCATGAATTTCAATAGGAAAAAAATTACACCTAACCAAAATTTGGCTCTTCCTCCAATTACGAATGTAAGCAACACATCACAGTGTGTAATTTTTTTTTTTTTTTTTTTTTTGGGGGGCACTGTGGTTCCTGCATGAAGATAGTGGCCGGCGGTGCCTGGACATACAATACCACTTCCACTGTCACGGTAAAGTCTGCCATCAGAAGAACAAAATGGAGTCTCTTATGTCTACTTCGTTCTTCATAGACACAGTAACAGTCTGATCTCTCTTTCTTTTCCCACACCAAAGTGCTGGGGTTACAGGCATGAGCCACCACGCCTGGCCCACAGCACATAATGTTAATAGTACCTGTGGCTTTGTCACAAGTGGAAACCAGATATTTTGTTGCAGATATCTCGAAATAATGTCAATAATCACTTTGATATTATAGTGGTTATTACACCTGCACCAGATCTTATTTATTGTATAAATAAGCCCACCTACTTGCATTTTTATATTTGATAACTATGTCAATATAATTTATTTTCTTTGTAATCCTATATACTCATATCTAGCATATATAAAGAACTCCTACAAATCTTACAAAAATGACAGATAGTCCCTATAGCAAAATACGTCAAAGATTTGAACAGACACTTCCCAAAAGCAGAACTCCTAATGGCCAGTAAGCATTTGAAAAGGCATTTAACTTTACTAGTAATCAGGGAAGTTCAAATTAAAACCACAAATATATGCCACAACATAGCCAGTAGATTGGCAAAAATGTAAAAGGCTGATAATACCAAGTGTTGGGAATCATGTGAACCAATGTTGACTTTCTACTACCTAGTGGGAGTATAAGTTGGTACAACCACTTTGAAAAATGGTTTGGCAAAAGCCTAAAGTGTGCATGTGCATTATTAGCTAGCAATTCTCCTTCAGCATATACCTGGAGAAACTTGTGCCAGTTGTACCAGGATATACATAAAAGACTACTCACAGCAATGTTATTCACAGAGGGCAAAAACTTGAGATGACAATAAAAGAGGTAAACAATTGGTGGTATACTCATATAATGGAATATTATTCAGCAATGAAGAAATAAGCTGCAGTATGAGGGGGGTGGCTCACCTGAAGTCAGGAGTTTGAGGCCAGCCTGACCAACATGGCAAAACCCCATATCTACTAAAAAATACAAAAATTAGCCAGGCATGGTGGTGCACACGTATGGTCTCAGCTACTTGGGAGGCAGAGGCAGGAGAATCGTTTGAACCCAGGAGGTGGAGGTTGTAGTGAGCCGAGATCGCACCACCACACTCTAGCCTAGGTGACAGAGCGAGACTGTCTCAAAAAAAGAAAAACAAACAAATGAACAAACAAAAAAGAAATAACCTGCAATAACATGGATGAATCTTACATAATAATGTAGAGTAAAAGCAGCAAGAAATAATATGCACAGCATATTATTTTATACAAATTCCATTTGAATAGAGTTCAAAAACATGCAAAGCTGAAATATACTGCTTATGGATTCCAAAACTAAGAGGTAAAACCATAGAGAAAAAAAGGAAGTGATTACTGAAAAGTGGAGAGGATGTGAGCAAGCGGAGGAGGATGTGACTAGCAAGACACAGAGGGAGCTTCTGGGGTCTGACCATTTTCTAGTTATTGACCCAGATGCCACTTTATAATTATTTGTTATTTAGTACCTCTGTGTTTTATGCAATTTTCTACATACATGTTATATTTCACACTTAAAAAGTTAAAGATCTGAAGCAAAATTGAAGACTTGGGCTGGCACAGAACACATGCCTGTAGTCCCAGCTATTCCAGGCACCATAAGTACCATGCAGACAATCAGTTAGCCTCTGAATAGCCACTGCACTCCAGCCTGGGCAACACAGCAAGACCCCATTTCTCAAATAATTAATTTTTTAAAAAGTTTTTTAAAAAGACTTAGGCCCATGTATGTTTTTCTGTATTTTATACTTTCCCTATACGTGTGTGTGTGTGTGTGTGTGTGTATACATACATACATGTAAACATATGTATTTCTAAGACAGGGTCTTGCTCTGTTGCCCAGTCTGGAGTGCACTGGTGTGATCATGTCTCACTGCAGCCTCAACCTCCTGGGTTCAGGCAATCCTTTTGCCTCAGCCTCCAGTGTAGCTGGAACCACAGGTGTGTGCCAACATGCCTGGCTAATTTTTTTTTTTTTTTTTAGAGATCGGGTCTCACTTTGTTGCTCAGGCTGGTCTCGAAGTCCTGGCTTCAAGCAATCTCCCGCCTCAATTTCCCAAAGTGCTGAGATTACAGGTGTGAGCCACTGCATCCAGCCTACACATACATACATACATACATACATATATATATATGCACACCTTTTTTTTTTTTTTTTGAGATGGAGTCTTGCTCTGTCACCCAGGCTGGAGTGCAGTGGTGCAAGCTCTGCCTCCCGGGTTCACGCCATTCTCCTGCCTCAGCCTCTCGAGTAGCTGGGACTACAGGCGCCCACCACCACGCCCGGCTAATTTTTTGTATTTTTAGTAGAGATGGGGTTTTTCACCATGTTAGCCAGGATGGTCTCAATCTCCTGACCTTGTGATCCACCCGCCTCGGCCTCCCAAAGTGTTGGGATTACAGGCATCAGCCACCACACCTGGCCATATATATCTTTTTAACTGACTCTGATCATCATCCAAGTTTGGGACAAGCTCTAAGGAAATTCTTTCTGATCTGTCCCTGAAAATAATCCATCATCACCAAAAACATTCTTCCTGTCACCCTTCAATTCAACGTGTGACAGGCAAACAAGAAATTCCTCCTAGCCTTTGTCTCTCTCCTACTTACCTGCACCTGGGCAAGGTGACAGGGCCACACACTTACGTACCACACAGAGCACAGCAGTGGTTAAGGAGGCTACGTGCTGGCTCTCAGGGACCCATCATCACTGCCAGCTGCAGGCCTCTCTGCTTTTTTGCCCCACTTACTAAACCAGGTTTGGCCTAAGGTGGACCACGGCCTGGACATTATGTTTGTCTGGTCAGCTTGGAATGCCTGGGAGGAGGCATTTCCAGCTGTAAAGGGGAGAGATGCTAAGTGACTGAAGAAGCCTGAGGCCAGAGAGATGAAAGACAGAGGAAAGACCTGAGGTCTATACAGACCTAGAAATTGGACCAACCTGAGCTATAAATTTCCTCAGTCAATGGCATCCTTCCAAAGCCCCAGTAGTCAGGGCCAAGGAAGCACACAGTAGCCACCTCTCTCCAGCAATTCCTGTTTCCAGATCTGCCAAGAATCTCCACATAGATGTCCAATGAGCATCTCTAATTCACATGGCCAAAATCAAAGCCACACCTCCTGCCTAAACTTCTTCCTCCTCTAGCATTCTCTATCTTAGTGAAAGGGAATGGCACCACCTTCCATCCAAGCCTGAAACCTGAGGCCTCCCGCTCATTGAGGCTCCACACCTAACTCATCAGTGCCCTCTGAGCACTACCTCTGAAAGTTAGTGGAATCTGCCTATTCCCTCTGTCCTGTTACCAAGTCCCAACCACCATCGTCTCTTACTTGGGCTACTTCGACATCCCCTGGTCAAGAAGTCAGGCTCCAGGCTTTCCCTGCTCCTATGGCTTCTTCACACCACACCTAAAGAGATCCAGCTAAAATGCAAAGACAATTACATCTCTCTCCCTTAAAATCTTTCAATGGCTCCTTATCATCCCCTGGATAACATCCAAACTTAATATGAGGTATACATCTCTTTATTTTCTAATTCTTTAGGTCTGATCTCTTACAATTCCACCCCTTACACGCTTTGATCCAGTTCTACTGCAACTTTTTTTTTTTTTTTTGAGATGGAGTCTCGCTCTGTTGCCCAGGCTGGAGTGCAGTGGCCGGATGTCAGCTCACTGCAAGCTCCGCCCCCCAGGTTTACGCCATTCTCCTGGCTCAGCCTCCCGAGTAGGTGGGACTACAGGCGCCCACCACCTCGCCCGGCTAATTTTTTGTATTTTTTAGTAGAGACGGGGTTTCACAGTGTTAGCCAGGATGGTCTCGATCTCCTGACCTCGTGATCCGCCCGTCTTGGCCTCCCAAAGTGCTGGGATTACAGGCTTGAGCCACCGCGCCCGGCCCTCTACTGCAACTCTTATACTTTCTTTAAAAGCACCAAGCCCTCCTACCTCTACATCTTTGTACATGCTATTTCCTCTTCCTATCTGGATTTTCACACCTCAACTCTCCCTCAGCCAGGCAATTCCTGCTTATGTGTCAAGTTATAGGTTAAATGTCAGTTCTTCTGGGGATGTTCTTTGGGTCCTTTGTGCTTTTTCAGCACCCTAAAATGCTACAGTATCTTTCACAAATATTTCTTTTTTACTTTACTTTTTTTTTTTTTTTGAGATGGAGTCTCGCTCTGTCATCCAGGCTGGAGTGCAGTGGTGCTATCTCAGCTCACTGCAATCTCCACCTCCTGAGTTCACACCATTCTCCTGGCTCAGCCTCTCAAGTAGTTGGGACTACAGGAGCCCACCACCATGCCTGGCTAATTTTTTTTTTTTGTATTTTTTAGTAGAGACGGGGTTTCACCTTGTTAGCCAGAATGGTCTCAATCTCCTGACCTCATGATACACCCGCCTCGGCCTCCCAAAGTGCTGGGATTACAGGCATGAGCCACCATGCCCGGCCCTTTCACAGGTATTTCTAAAGCTTGTTGAATGGTCTGTCTTCCTCTTTTTTTTAGAGACAAGATCTCAGACTGGTCTCAAATTCCTGGGATTGCGCAATCTTCCCACCTCGGCCTCCCAAAGTGCTGAGATTACAGGTGTGAGCACCATGCCCAACCTGTCTTCCTCTTGATGACAGAGGATCATGTCTGTGTTCTTCATCCTTACATGCCCAGAATGTGACATACGGCAAACATTCAATACATAACTGAATGCATGAATGGAAGCATGGATGTGTACTCAGAGGCTTTGAAAAAAGTGAAGACCCAGTCTCTACCTTCAAGAGTTTACTGATGAAGACAACCTAGATCACCTTCATCCTTCACCCACAAAAACACCCCTAAGAGCCAGGTAACACTGATCATGTCTAATGCAAAATCAAGATGATTAACTCAGGACACAATAAATAACTTGCCAGAGGCTACCAGCTGACCTGGCTGTGATTCTCACACCAGGCTCAAGGCTCGGGTTCACTCTACCTACTCATTACCCAGCTCAAGCTAACACCTGTTTCTGCTCCACTTGCAAGACCCAAGCAGAAAGAGCGCAATCAGAACGCATATGGAAACAGGAATGAGCTGAGTGATGGTGGTTGGTGGCAGAGAACTCATAGTGAACTAATGGAACTAATGGTGCTGGGCTCAGTGCTGGCGTCTCTGCAGGACCCTACCCTGCCAAAAGGCACAGACAGTGAGATTTCAACCTGCACAACCAGCAGATGGTACTAACTCATACATGTTCCAACTTAAACTACTTCTGTCTGCTCAGCAGCTGCTCTCAAGAGTATGGGCTGGAAAGAGGTTCATACCCTTCCTCCTTGATCTGATGGTAACTGCAAGGAGGCAACATCAAACATGCATTTAACTTGGGAAAATTAAACCATGGGTCCCTGCAAAATCAATAAAGAGAGGGACAGAAAGATTATCCTTTGACAGCATGAGCAACTCAGAACTGGGTAAGATTCTAGTGCTGAGAGATTTGAACTTTCCATTCAGCTCGCTCCTAAACTCAAGTGGTGCTCAAAGCAACCTTGCTTAATCTTACTTTGGTGTTCTTTTTATTACTATTATTCTTTCAGTCTTTTGCATGAACGTAACTTTAAAATTACAATTATTATCTTCTATGTATACCCATTGTTATGTATGAGTATACATGTAACACATTTATGCAAACGTCGTAAAAGGAGTGTATATGCAAAACGACATCAACCTTACACTACAGTAATCTGCAGAGTTTTCAAAACCACTGTTGATTACACATGGTTTCTGTCTAACGTGCTGTGCTGACTTTAGAACCTGATCCCCACAAAGGATGCAGCTCCACCTTATGGGTACCATGGATACCATCCTCCAAGTTCCTCCTCCAGCATCTGAACTAAGCCAGGAACCTTATGGACTTGTCCAACATCTGACAAAGGCTGAGAACTTGTCAATGACAGGCGGTCTACATACACTCCCTACATTACAGTCCTCACCAGCCCCCTGGGCAGAGCTAAGACATGGAGTACCCCAGCCCTGTCAAAAGAGGGAGGCTCCCAGTTCTGCTCCTGGCTCCTGGTTTTCTTTTCTTTTTCAAGAACGGTTTTAGAATCACACTGGCTAGAAGTGAGGGCTGATAAGGCCAGTTCCCTTCCCCAGCACCCTCCAGGCCTCATCTAGAAAAGTGACAGGTGGGGAGAGCGTATACTCTACACTGCTAAGGAAGGACATTTGGGTTCAGTGTGCAGTTTTTCAGACTCTGCCACTCCAGTGAGGGGGCTCTGGGACTTCAAACCACCATGGAAGTGTCCACAGGCTCTCAACACACCAGACTTAAGCGTCCTTCCACAGCCCTGACCAGCCTGGGTAACCAAATTTCCAAAGAACACACAAATAATCGTTAGAAAGGTCTTATTCCTTCATAACCTCCTGCATGCGTCAGAGTGCCCGTTTTTCAGATGCACAAACTGAATGAAATCTCCTGTGAAAGTCAGACAAGATCACAGTTCTCCAGGCTTCTTTCCTGTCTCCCAAATCAAGATTTCCAGGACTTTCTGGTCACCTTCTAATAACTCATCGTTAAGGAGGTTTCATTTCCTTCAAAACTTCACTTGATCATGTCCCCCTACCCTTCCCTCCAAATGCCTAAACCTCTTCCACCGTCATCCCTCCCCTTTTCCTCTCCAACTCCAATTTCCCCAGGGTCTTGAACACCTCCTTGAATCCCCTGGCACCCTGCTTCCAGAGTAGGTGGAGCATCTCCTCTTCTTACAAAATGTCTTTTCCCGTGGCTTAGAGCCCCCTCCTCAAGGGCCCCTCATCCCCGCCATCCTTTGCTCACCCACCAGCTCGGGACCTTTGTGACCCGCTTCGTCAACTTTCTTGCCCTCCCTTTCCCATGACCGAGGGTCCCATCCTGCACGTAACCCGCCCCCAAAGTTTCGGACTCTGTCCCTCCAACTCTCCTGGGTGCTGTCCCCGCCCTCTCCGAGGCTCAGGCCTGAGCCTGTTCTTTCCAAGGGTGCCCCCGTCTTACCGTAGCACCTCCCGCCCCCCAAACCCGGCTCCGGAGTACTTACCCGACCAGAGCACGAGCTTGCCGTGCGCTTCCTCCTGGGAGTCCGAGTCCCCGGCCAGCAGTGTGGAGGTGGCCCCGTAGGGCAGCACGGAGCCCAGGCACACGTTGTAGCGCAGCGGCTCGCAGGGGGCAGCCCGGCCGCAGTGGCTCAGTGGCGGCGGAGGGCCGGTCACCGCCGCGCTCCTCCTAGCGCTCCCGCCCGCGCTCCGCGGCCCAGGCCCGGTCGCGTTCCCGCTCGAGGACGCCCCCCGGCTCGGGCCCCCCAGCAGCAGCAGCAGCAGCCCCAGGAGCGGGAGCTCCGGCCCCCGCGCGGGGCGGGCAGCGGCCATGGCCAACCCCGCCAACTCAGCAAAAACCCCGGCGCCCCCGCCCGCTCCTCGGAGCCCACTGGCCACACGCACGACCCTTGCGGGCGCGGAGGCGGCTCATGCGACCTGTGCGCCCAGAGAAACCGGGCCCGGGCCCCTCCGGACGCTCCACGCGCCCCGGCCCCTCGGCGCCCAACTTCGCAAACTTTGGAACCTGGGGCCCATGTTGGGCTGCGGAGGCCCGGACCGGGATGCACGACTCCCAAAGCTCTCGCCTCGCAATCCAAGTTGTCTTCAGCCCTGGGAGCCCCCTGGGCCCCCAATCCCCAGCCCCATTCCCTCTCCCACCATTAAAGCCAACTCCCAGCCCTGCGAGGGAGGCTAGGCGCGGGCCGGGGGTGCGAGTGCAGCTCCGGCTCCGCCCCCGCGCCAGCCCGCGGCCCGGGAGCCACCTTCACCCCAGCGCGCCGCAGCCCCCCGAGCTCTCCTCGCCGACAACTCGGCTCCTTTGTTGCTCTAGCTCGCTGGGCTCTCTGGAATGCACGGGCCTCGCGGAGCCAAGCCCGGCCCCCCTGCGCCGAGGCTGGGGGAGGGACTGGACGAAGAAGGAGGGGAAAGATGGGGAGGGGAGGCGAGAGAGGAGGAGCGCAAGCGTCAGCGTCCCCGGCGCCCGGAGGGGCCCGGGCTAGGGGGATCTGGTGACCCCGCCTGCCGCCGCCGCGCCCCAGGGGGAAAGAGATGGGTGGAAATCGTGGGCCGGACCTGCAAGTAGAGACTCGGCGGGCACCTTGGTTGGTCTGAGGTCGTCTGCAGGAAGCGGACTTTTCTCCTGGCTTAGGGTGGGAGAGACAGGGATGCCTGAAGTCAACGGGGACTTCTATTCCAACTCTGCCCCGTTCTCCAGGCTCGCCAGTTTTTCCTGCTTTGGTTAGATTTTCCGACTGATCCCGGGGCCCCATGGAGAAGAACCTGGGTTTGGGGTTTGTGCTTCTCCAAATCCTTCCAGCTCGGTACCTTTGAAAGAGATGACCTCAGAGTCAGCTCCGGCTGCTGTTACCTGCGGGAACAGGTGTCTGGGAAATAAACTTGCCAACATCAAGCCTTTACTGCTACAAATATGTGAAGTCTGAACTGTGGTTCCCAGGGACTGGCCTTGGTGATGTGAGAAGGAAGCCAGTCCTTGTTTGATGGCCCTGCCGCTCATCTGCTCTGGGAGGTTTCTGCTACTCCTCTTCCCCACTCTGCTCATTTTGCCTTTCCTCACTCCTTTGCGCATCACGCCTTTGGTCACCACACTTAATTTCCCATTGCAGCAGTTTACACCTGCACAACCAAGTATAACCCAGCATAACCACAAGGCTCCCACCAGGAGAGTAGACTTGCATTGAGCAACTTTTTCCTTGTTGCTAATCGGGCAGCACACCAGGGTGGGTTTTCCTTTCTTACGCCTGGAAGAGTCGTTCACGGCCTAGCGGTAGTGGACTAGTTCTGTTACTTTGGACAGTTTAAGTGCATATTAGCTATTGCACTTCAACTAAATCAATTGGAAAGTGAGCGAGCGAGCGAGAGAGAGAATTTAATTCAATTTAGCGAGGCTTTCTGAAATTCCAGCATGTTCATGGCACAGAGACACCCTGGAAGAACCTGAAGACTTCCATTTCCCTGTGGATACATGGCTTGCTCTCAGGAAACATAGCATGACAAAAGAGCAACGTTTCCTCCTCCAGGCAAGGGATCTTATCTCATTCTCTGTGTTCACAAAACATCTAGTTCACTTGAGCATACACATTAATCACTTGATAAAGAAGCTGCCAAAATGAGATGTACCATGAGTATGCTATAGTAATAGGGGAGAGAGGTCAGCGTGGATAGAAGTAGAGGAGGTGGGTTTTGAATCCAGGACTAAAGTATGAGTAGGAGGAGTTAGAATCAGGACATAGAGGCTGGGCACTGTGGCTCATACCTGTAATCCCAGCACTTTGAGAGGCCAAGGTGGGTGGATCATCTGAGGTTAGGAGTTTAAGACCAGCCTGGCCAATATGGTGAAACCCCGACTCTACTAAAACTACAAAAATTATCCGGACATTGTGGCGGGCGCCTGTAGTCCCAGCTACTCAGGAGGCTGAGGCAGGAGAATCGTTTGAACCTGGGAGGTGGAGGTTGCGATGAGCTGAGATCTCGCCATTGCACTCCAGCCTGGGCAACAAGAGCGAAACTCCATCTCAAAAAAAAAAAAAAAAAAAAAGAATCAGGACATAGATAAGTAGGGAAACTGATTGGTAAGAAGGCTCAAATAACACACAGAATTAAGGGTCAATTCTCTCGATAGTAAGGAAACAACAAAGTTTTGACTAGGGGAATAATGCTAATCTTTAATCGTTAATAAGGTGATATGGTTTGGATCTGCATCCCCACCAACTCTCATGTTGAACTGTAATCCTCAGTGTTGGAGGTGAGGCCTGGTGGGAGGTGACTGGATCACGGAGGCAGTTTCTCATGAATGGTTTAGCACCATCCTCCTGGTGCTGTTCTCACCATAGTGAGTGAGTTCTCACAAGGATTGTTTAAAGGGTATGGCACCTCCCCCCTTCTTCCTCCTGCTCCTGCCATGAAAGATGTCTCGCTCCCCCTTTGCCTTCCACCATGATTAGAAGTTTCCTGAGGCTCTCCAGAAGCAGAAGCCGCTATGATTCCTGTAGAGCCTGCTGAACTGTGACCCAATTAAATTTCTTTTCTATACAAATTACCCAGTCTCAGGTATTTCTTTTTTTTTTTTTTTTTTTTCAGACAGAGTCACTCTCTGTCACCCAGGCTGGAGCACAATGGTGTGATCTCGGCTCACCACAACCTCCACCTCCCAGGTTCAAATGATTCTCCTGCCTCAGCCTCCTGAGTAGCTGGGATTACAGGCACACGACACCACGCCAGGCTAATTTTTGTATTTTTAGTAGAGACGAGGTTTCATCATGTTGCCCCAGCTGATCTCAAATTCCTGACCTCAAGTGATCCACCCACCTCAGCTTTCCAAAGTGCTGTGATTACAGGTGTGAGCCACTGCGCCTGACCAGTCTCAGAAATTTCTTTACAGCAATGTGAGAACAGACTAATACATAAGGCAACATGAGGATGGCATGAAGTGCAAGAGGTTGGAGACAAGGGACCATTTTAAGGGAAGTCACTGGTGATTTATGGAAGAAGTGAAAATAGACCATGTCATCAGGGCATAATATTCCTACTGGAAAAATAATTTGAAATGTTATGACCTACTTCAGTTATTTCTTTCCATGATATAATAAAATGGCTGTTATAACATGTCCAAGTCCAAGCCATAGAGAAAGCCTCCTTGGAGCCTGATAGCACACTTGATGCTTTGCTTTGTAAACTATCTGCACTCGTTTTCTATTTGATTGTGTGGTTTTTTTTTTTCTTTTTGTTTGTCTTTGCTTTTCTCTTTACCTTCCTGAGTGAGCAAGAGTAAAATATCTGGTTGTTATTGTGGCAGTCTTTTTTTTTTTTTTTTTTTTTTTTTGAGACGGAGTCTCGCTATGTCACCCAGGCTAGAGTGTAGTGGCGCAATCTTGGCTTACTGCAAGCTCCACCTCCCGGGTTCACACCATTCTCCTGCCTCAGCCTCCAGAGTAGCTGGGACTACAGGTGCCCGCCACCACGCCCGGCTAGTTCTTTTTTGTGTGTTTTTAGTACAGACGGGGTTTCACCGTGTTAGCCAGGATGGTCTTGATCTCCTGACCTCGTGATCTGCCTGCCTTGGCCTCCCAAAGTGCTGGGATTACAGGCGTGAGCCACTGCACCTGGCCCTATTGTGGCAGTCTTGAAGCCTTGTGGGATTTTCTTAATATTTCATGTATTAGGGAAGAACTTACACATGTGCTCAGGCAGGCCGTTACTTCTCTACCCCAAATGTCAGTAGGTAATTCTTCAAGGATATAGGCTCTCTCATTTATTGCATAAGGTTTCTCAGGAAGTATGAGGAAGATTTGCATTGTGGGAATATAATACCTTCACATTGGAGACAGCAGAGGCAAACTGAGGCTATCCTAAGACACTATTTTCCAGCCAGAATGCTCTTCCCTTCTTGGGAGGAGAATATATGCTGAGTTCTCAATTCTCTCTCTGTGTGTATGTGTGTGTGTATGTGTGTGTGTGTGTACACTCATGCACACATGTGCTACTATTTACCAGACTTCAGTATTCCTTTGTGGGAATCCTGCTGGCCTAGCAAAGGGTAGCAGGAAGGCAGACTGCAAAATGCTTCTAGTACTGTCCACAGCTACCAGGCCAGGTTCCCATTAGTGACAGCTGCAGTGATGTGCTATCTCTTAGATACAGAAGGAAGTAGAAAGAGATTCAGGAATCCTGTCATTTGAGAGAAGGAAAGAGAGGGAATTTCCCAGTGGTTCGTGAATGGTATTCAGGTTCCTGGAGAAAGCCCATGCATCCCCTCCTGTAGACATAGCAAGACTGCCAGTGTCTGTTAGACTCCTCAGCGTGACTTGGCACACTCAGGTCTCCAGCCTGGTGGCAGGCTGCAAAGTGCTTCTCTCCCAAGCCTGAGCCACGCGCCACACTGTTCCTCAAGAGTCTTAGCCCCAACTACATGTCCTAACACAATCCTTTTGTCAGGGATGAGAGGCTGTCCGGTGTTGACAATGCATTTCAGTACTTGATTTGTTACAAGTAGCTTCTTGATTTCTGAGTCATTCTCATCAAGTATTTTGGCATTTTTAGGTCACACATTCAATGTTGACTGTTATTTGCCTGTGGGCCCTCCAGTCGAAGAGGGTTGATGTGAACGTATTCATAGGTATCCCTGAGACTGTGGCTGCCTCCTATGGTTCAGTTGTTACACTGGCGAAATTCAGAACATAACTGTTGCAGTGCTCCAGTTTTTTTTTTTTTTTTTTTTTTTTTTTAGATGGATTCTCGCTCTGTTGCCCAAGCTGGAGTGCAGTGGTGCAATCTCAGCTCACTGCAACCTCTGCCTCCCAAGTTCAAGCAATTCTCTTGCCTCAGCCTCTGGAATAGCTGGGATTACAGGCTTCTGCCACCATGCCCAGCTAATCTTTGTATTTTCAGTAGAGACGGGGTTTCACCATGTTGGCCAGGCTCCTCTCCAACTCCCGACCTCAGGTGATCTGCCCACCTCGGCCTCCCAAAGTGCTGGGATTACAGGTGTGAACCACCACACCTGGCTGTGCTCCAGTTCTTTCTTTTCCCAGTGCTTCCTATTTTGCAACTAAGAGCATTGAGTCAAAGGGAAAGGGCAAAATGGTAAAGGGGCCCAGTAAGCAACCTCTTCAGAGAGACAGCACAATAGATTCAGAATTAGAGCCCTGAGTTGGGCCTTACTAGCCATGCACTGTTGAGCAACTTATTCTGAGCCTCAATGTCTTCCTTCCCCAAAATGAGAAAATTATCAGTTGTGTTTCTATGTACTAGTGATGATCAACCTGAAACGGAAAGTAAAACAGTAACACCATTTACAATAACATCTAAAACAATTAAATATGGCCAGGTACGGTGGCTCACGCCTGTAATCCCAGCACTTTGGGAGGCCAAGATGGGTGGATCACAAGGTCAGGAGTTTGAGACCAGCCTAGCCAACATGGTGAAACCCTGTCTCTACTAAAAATATAAAATTAGCTGGGCGTGGTGGCGGGTGCCTGTAATCCCAGCTACTTGGGAGGCTGAGGCAGGAGAATTGCTTGAACCCAGGAGCCAGATGTTGCAGTGAGCCAAGATTGTGACACTACACTCCAGCCTGGGCGACAGAGCAGGAGTCCATCTCGGGAGAAAAAAAAAAAAGAATTAAATACTTGTGAATAAATCTAACCAAGGAGGTGAAAGACTCAGATACTGGAAAGTACAAAATGTTGCTTAAAGAAATTAAAGAAGTCCTAAATAAGTGAAAGGACATTTTGTATTCAAGGATAGGAAGATTTAATAGTGTTAGGCAATATAATTCAAATTGATCTACAGATTTAGCACAATCCCTGTCAAAATTCCAATAGCCTCTTTTTCAGAAATGGAAAAGCCAGTCCTCAAGTTTATATGAAATTGCAAGGAGCTCTGAATAGCCAAAACAATCTTCAAAAAAGGACTCACACTTTTTCCCAACTTCAAAATATACTGTGAAGCTACAGTAATTAAAATACCATGGCCAGATGCAGTAGCTCACGCCTGTAATCCCAGCACTTTTGGAGACTGAGGCGGGTGGATCACTTGAGGTCAGGAGTTGGAGACCAGCCTGGCCAACATGGACAACTTGTCTCTACTAAAAAATACAAAAAAAGCTGGGCACGGTGGCTCACGCCTGTAATCCCAGCACTTTGGGAGGCCGAGGCGGGTGGATCATGAGGTCAGGAGATTGAGACCATCCTGACTAACACGGTGAAACCCCATCTCTACTAAAAATGCAAAAAATAGCCGGGCTTGGTGGCGGGCGCCTGTAGTCCCAGCTACTTGGGAGGCTGAGGCAGGAGAATGATGTGAACCCGGGGGTGGAGCTTGCGGTGAGCCAAAATCGCGCCACTGCACTCCAGCCTGGGCGACTGAGCAAGACTCTGTCTCAAAAAAAAAAAAAAAAAGCCAGGCATTGTGCTGCATGTCTGTAATCCTAGCTACTCAGGAGGTTGAGTCAGGAGAATCGCTTGAACCTGGGAGGCAGAGGTTGCAGTGAGCTGAGATTGCCCCACTGCACTCCAGCCTGGGCAACAGAGTGAGACTCTGTCTCAAAACAAAACAGAAGAACACTATGCCACCTATACCACTTGCGTACAGGCAGAAATACAAGTCAATAGAAGAGAATAGAGAGCCTAGAAGTAAACCCTCACATATGTGGCCAATTGACTTTCAACAAGGGTGCCAAGACCAATGAAAAAAGGACAGTCTTTTCAACAAGTAGAACTGGGGAAACTGCATATACACATGCAAAAGAATGAAGTTGGACCCTTACCTTACACGATATTCAAAAATTAACTCAAAATTAATCAAAGGCCTAAATTTAAAAATGAAATTATGCAACTCCTAAAAGAAAGCATTGGGGAAAATCTGCACGACATTGAATTTGACAATGATTTTATGGATATGATACCAAAAGCACAGGCAATAAAAGAAAAAAATTAGTTAAATTGAGCAGCTGGGCGCAGTGGCTCACACTTGTAATCCCAGCACTTTGGGAGGCCGGGGCGGGTGAATCACTTGAGGTCAGGAGATCGATAGCAGCCTAGCCAACATGGTGAAATCCTGTGTCTACTAGAAATACAAAAATTAGCCAGGCATGGTGGCACACACCTGTAGTTCCAGCTACTTGGGAGACTGAGGCAGAAGAATTACTTGAACCGAGGAGGCAGAGGTTACAGTGAGCTGAGATTGCGCCACTGCACTCCAGCTTGGGCAACAGAGACTCCATCTCAAAAAAAAAAAAAAAAAAAAAAAGAGAGAGACTATATAAAAGAAAAACTAGAGAAATCGGACTTCACCAAAATTAAGAACTTTTGTGCATCAAAGGATACTGTCAAGAAGGCAAAAAGACAACCTTTAGAATGGGAGAAAATATTTATGAAACATATGTCTGATAAGGCATCATATCCAGAATATATAAAGAACTCCTGAAACTCAGTAACAATAAAAAGAGAAATAACCCAACTAAAAAGGGAGCAAAGACTTGAGTAGATATCTTTCCAAAGAAGATACACCAATAGTTAATAAACACATGAAAAGGCCGGGCGCGGTGGCTCAAGCCTGTAATCCCAGCACTTTGGGAGGCCGAGGCGGGCGGATCACAAGGTCAGGAGATCGAGACCACAGTGAAACCCCGTCTCTACTAAAAATACAAAAAATTAGCCGGGCGTGGTGGCGGGCGCCTGTAGTCCCAGCTACTCAGGAGGCTGAGGCAGGAGAATGGCGGGAACCCGGGAGGCGGAGCTTGCAGTGAGCCGAGATCGCGCCACTGCACTCCAGCCTGGGCAACAGCGTGAGACTCCGTCTCAAAAAAATAAATAAATAAAAAAATAAACACATGAAAAAATGCTCAACATCATTGGCCATAAGGAAAATGCAAATCAAAACCACAGTGAGATACCACTTCACATTTATTAGAATGATTATAAATTTTTTTTTTGAAACGGAGTCTCGCTCTGCCCCCAGGTTGGAGTGCAGTGGCGTGATCTTGGCTCACTGCACCCTCTGCCTCCCAGGTTCAAGCAATTCTCTTACCTCAGCCTCCTGAGTAGCTGGGATTCCAGGTGCGTGCCACCATGCCGGGCTAATTTTCGCTTTTTTTTTTTTTTTTTTTTTTTTTAGTAGAGGTGGGGTTTCGCCATGTTGGCCAGGCTGCTCTTGAACTCCTGACCTCAAGTGATCCGCCCACCTTGGTCTTCAAAAGTGTTGAGATTACAGGCGTGAGCCACCACGCCCAGCCAGGATGATTATTATTAAAACAAGCAGGCGGGGCGTCGCGGCTCACGCCTGTGATCCCAGCACCTTGGGAGGCCGAGGCGGGTGGATCACGAGGTCGGGAGATCGAGACCATCCTGGCTAACACGGTGAAACACCGTCTTTACTAAAAATACAAAAAATTAGCTGGGCGTGGTTGCGGGCGCCTGTAATTCCAACTACTCAGGAGGCTGAGGCAGGAGAATCACTTGAACCCGGGAGGCGGAGGTTGCAGTGAGCCGAGATCGCACCACTGCACTCCAGCCTGGGTGACAGAGCCAAACTCCGTCTCAAAAACAAAAAACAAAAAACAAAAAAACCACACACATTTAAAGAAGCAGAGAAAATACCAAGTCTTGGTGAAGATGTGGATAAACTGGAACCCTCATGCATTACTGGTGGGAATGTAAAATGGTGCATCTGCTGTGGAGGACAGTTTGGTGGTTTATCAAAAGGCTAAACATAGAACTAACATGTTATCCAGCAATTCCACCCCTAGGTATATGTAATCTGAAAGAATTGAAAGCAGAGACTTGAAGAGATATTTGTACATCAATGTTCACAGCAGTATTACAATAGCTAAAGGGTGGGAGTAGCCCAAGTGTCTATCAGTGGATGAATGGATAAACAAAATGTGGTATATCCATAATAATAGAATATTACTAAGCCATAAAAAGAATGAAATTTTGATATATGGATAACATGGATGCACCTTGAAAACAATATGTTTAGTGAAATAAGCCAGACACAAAAGAATAAATATTGTGTGATTTCACTGATTTCAGGTGCCCAGAACAGGCAAATTCATAGAAATAGAAAATAATAGAAGTTTCCAGGGGCTGGGGAAAGTGGTAAAAGGGAGTTTATTGTTTAACAGGTACAGAGTTTTTGTTGATGATGATGAAAGACTTTTGGTTATCGATGGTGATGGTTATGCAACATTGTGAATATATTTAATGCCAGTGAATTGTAAATTTACAAATAGTTACAATAATAAATACGGAAGCCGGGCACAGTGGCTCATGCCTGTAATCCCAGCACTTTGGGAGGCCAAGGCGGGTGGATCACCTGAGGTCAGAAGTTTGAGACCAGCCTGGCCAATGTGGTCAAACCCCATCTCTACTAAAAATACAAAAATTTGCAAAAAAAGAAAAATACAAAAAAAAATACAAAAAAAGAAAGAAAAAAAGGGAAAAACAAGTGTATTTTTACTTAGCTATAAGGAGTCTAATGAAGATTAGCGTGAAGTAACATGAAAAAGCTTGGTTCTTACGTGCTTGAGAACTACTGGTTCCCCTTACCTTTTCTTTCATCTCCAACATCCATCTTATGGTACCGTCTCAGTGGTTTCTGGAATTCCAACTAGTTGCCAACATTGTAGAAATGTGGCTGGTTTGGGAAAGGTAATCTTATCCTATGCCAGTGTGTGACTGCACACTGAGATATTAGGTTTCAGATCTTTTCTGGGTAGTGACAGTTTTTTGGTTTTTTTTTTGTTGTTTTTTGTTTTTTTTTTTAAATGGGGTCGTATATTGCCCAGGCTGGCCTCAAACTCTTTGGCTCAAATGATAACCCCTCAGCACCTCAACCTTCCAAATCGCTAGGTCTATAGGAGCAAGGTCACTGTGCTGGCTGACAGTTCTGTTTTTATATTGAAGAATGTAGTTCTCTTCTTAGTAAATGGCACCACTGTTCACCCAGCTGCACGGGCCAAGATCCTTGGAGCCATACATGCCTCTTCTCTTTCTCTAACAACTCACACTGAGTCATCAGCCAATCCTGACAGCTACACCTTCAAAATATATCTAGACTCCAACTACTCCTTGTCCCCTTCACAGTGCCACCCTCATCTGAGCTACTGTCACTTGTCCTCTGGGCCACTCCTAGAGCTAATAGCTTTCCTGTTTCCCCTTACCCTCCTACAACCTATTCTGCATTCAAGTGCCAGGGTCATCTTTCTAAAATATGTCTGATTATATCATTCTTGTGTTCAACACTTTGATGGCATTCCATCACACTTAGAGTAAAATTTCAATTTCTCATCAGGACTTCACCAAGGTCCCGCTAACCCCTGGCAACCGCCTGGATCTCATCTGCTGCCACTCTTTTTCTAGCTCACACCACCTTGAACATGCTGTCCTTTTTACTGATTAATGGGTACAGTTTTTGCTGTGTGTCCTTACACGCACCAAGCAAGCACTTGCCTCAGGATCTTGGCACTCAGGCTTACTCTTATGTTCTCATTTAGGTTCGTTTGAATATCCTTTCTCAAGAAGGCATTCCTAACAAACTGCTCCAAAGAAAATGAAATACTTGACTGGGCACAGTGGCTCACGCCTGTAATCTCAACACTTTGGGAGGCTGAGGTGGGTAGATAACCTGAGGTCAGGAGTTCAAGACAAGCCTGGCTAATGTGGTGAAACCCCATCTCTACAAAAATACAAAAATTAGCTGGGCATGATGGCAGGTGCCTGTAATCCCAGCTACTGGGGAGGCTGAGGTAGGAGAATCACTTGAACCCAGGAGGCAGAGGTTGCAGTGAGGCGAGATTGTGCCATTGCACTCCAGCTTGGGTGAAAGAGTGAAACTCGTCTCAAAAAAAAAAAAAAAGAAAAAGAAAAAGAAAAGAAATGAAAAAGAATAAAAATGAAATACTTAAGTATAAATCTAACAAAACTTATAAAGAATCTATATGATGAAAATTATAAAATGGTAATGAAAGAAATCAAAGGCAACTTAAATCCTTGGAGAGGCATACTATGTTCATGAATCAAAAGATCAAACATAGCAAAGATGTCACTTTCCCCTAAGTTGATTCCCTAAGGCTCTAAGTTTAACAAAATTCCTATCAAAATCTCAAGTTTTTAGAAAGAAAGAAAGCAAGTTTCTCTGTAGACATAGACAAGCTTATTCCAAAATTAATATGGAAAGTGAAAGGCCTTACTCAATTTTTGAAAAAGATTAAAGTGGGAGGAATCACTGGCTGATACTAAGGTTGACTATATAGTTACAGTAATCAAGACAATGTGGTACTGGTAGAAGGATAGACACATAGATCAATAGAGCAGAATAGAGAACCCAGAAACATGCCCACATATATGGCCAATTAGTTTTTGACAAAGTAGCAAAAGCAGTTCAATGGTGAAGGAGAACTTTTTCAATAAATGGTGCTAGAGCAATTACATATCCATATGCAAAATAAATAAATAAATAAAACTCTATGTAAACCTCACACACTTTAAACAAAAATTAACTCAAAACAAATCATGCACTTAAACATAAATATAAAACTATAAAACTTCTAGAAAACACACAGAAAATCTTCAGGACTTATACCAGGCAAAGAGTTTTTTTTTTTTTTTTTTTTGAGACGGAGTCTCGCTCTGTAGCCCGGGCTAGAGTGCAGTGGCCGGATCTCAGCTCACTGCAAGCTCTGCCTCCCAGGTTTACGCCATTCTCTGGCCTCAGCCTCCTGAGTAGCTGGGACTACAGGCGCCCACCACCACGCCCGGCTAGTTTTTTTTTTTTTTTTTGTATTTTTTAGTAGAGACGGGGTTTCACCATGTTAGCCAGGATGGTCTCGATCTCCTGACCTCGTGATCCGCCCGTCTCGGCCTCCCAAAGTGCTGGGATTACATGCTTGAGCCACCGCGCCCGGCCCAGGCAAAGAGTTCTTAGACTTGATACCGAAAGCACAACCCAGAGCCAGGCACAGTGATGCACACCTGTAGTCCCAGCTACTCAGAATGCTGAAGCAGGAGGATTACTTGAGCTCAGGAGTTTGAGGCTGCAGTGCTCGATGATTGCAGCTGTGAACAGCCACTGCACTCCAGCCTGGGCAACATAGTGAGACCTCATCTCTAAAGAAGTTAAATAAAAGTAAAATAAAAAATAAAAAGCAAAACCAGAAGAGGAAAAATCGACAAATTGGACCTCATCAGAATTTAAAACTTTTGCTCTGCAAAAGGCACTGTTAAAAGAATAAAAAGACAAATTAAATACTGGGAGAAGATATTTGTAAATTGCATGTCCAACAAAAGTCTTGTATCTAGAACATGCAAAGAACTTAAAAACAGTACTTAAAAAAACAAACAATCCAATCAGAAAATGGGAAAAAGACATGCACAGGCATTTTACCAAAGAGAATATATAGGTGGCAAATAGACACATGAAAAGGTGTTGAGCATCATTAGCCATTAGAGAAATGCAAATTAAACCATAATGAGATATTACCACACACTGATCAAAACGAGTAAAATAAAACATTCTGGGCTGGGTGCGGTGGCTCACGCCTGTAATCCCAGCACTTTGGGAGGCCAAGGCGGGCAGATCACAAGGCCAGGTGATTGATCAAGACCATCCTGGCTAACATGGTGAAACCCCATCTCTACTGATAATACAAAAAATTAGCCAGGCGTGGTGACACACGCCTATAGTCCCAGATACTCGGGAGGCTGAGGCAGGAGAATCGCTTGAACCCAGGAGGTGAAGGTTGCAGTGAACCAAGATCACACTACTGCACTCCAGCCTGGGCCACAGTGTGAGACTCTGTCTTAAAAACAAATAAACAAACAAAAAAACCCAAAGAAGTAGTGATGAACACCAAATGCTGGCAAGGCTGCAGAGAAACTGAGTCACTCGTACAGTGCTGGGGAGCATAAAATGAGCCACTCTGGAAAACAATTTGTCAGTTTCTGGAAAAAACATATATACCATACAACCCAGTAATCACATTCCTGGGCATGTCTCCAAGAGAAATGAAGGCTTATTTTCACGCAGGAACTTGTACACAAATGGTCATAGCAGTTTTACTTGTAATAGCTCAAAACTGGAAACCAACCAAGTGTCCTTTAATGGGTGAGTGATTAAACAAACTGTAGTTTATCCATACCATGGAATAATACTCTGAAATAAAAAGGAACAAACTATTGATACATGCAACAACTTGGATGGCGCTCAAAGAAATTATGCTGAGTGAAAAAAGCCAGTCTCAAAAGGATAACTACTGCATGATTCCATTTCTGTAACATTTATGAAATAACATAATTATAGGGGTGGAGAACAGATGGGTGGTTGCCAGAGGTTAGTGATGGTGGGGAGGAATGGGTGTGGCTGTGAAGGGGTAACACCAGTGTGTCTTGTGATGATGGCACAGTTGAGTATTTTTTTGTAACAGTTTCATGGAGATGTAATTCACATACACAGTTGAGTATACTTTGATTGTAGTGGTGATTACACAAAGTTACATGTGATAAAATTACATAGAGCCATGCACACATATGCAAATAAGTGCATGTATGATTTCTGAAATCCAAATAAGTTCTATACATTGTACCAGTGTCAATTCCTTGGTTCTGATAATGTATTGTACTGTAATTGTATAAGATGTTAACATTGGGGGAGGTTGGGAAAAAGGGCATGGGACTTCCCTGTGCATTTCTTTGCAACCTCCTGTGAGTCTGTAATAATTTAACAACAACAACAACAAAAAAGTAAAGTTTTTTTTAAGAAGTGCCTTTTTTCCCAGCACCTCATGAAGCTGAGGCAGGAGGATTGCTTGAGCCCAGGAGTTTGAAGCCAGCCTGAGAAACACAGCAAGACCAGGACCATGTCTCTAAAAAAACCAAAAAAACAAAAAATGTCTCATCAAAAATAGCTCTCCCTCCATCACTCTCCTTCCTCTCAACTTGCTTTATTTTTCTTCATAGTCTATATCTTCATAGCCTATATCTGACTTTATATTATATATAATGGATAAGCTATAACATATATTTGCATACATCTGTCTCCTCCAGTAGAATGTAAACTTAGGAGGGCAAGCATTTGTTATGTTCTCTCTCTGGTGCTAGAATGGCACCTGACACACTGCATTTGTTGAGTGAATGTGTGGGTGTACCTGGCTTCCTACAGGTGTCCATTTCATTTATTGTATCTATACAGAAATTAGACCTTACAGCTCCCTGCCAGAGACATAACTTTTATTAAGGTATTCACCCCAGACTCTCAGTTCAGAGATTTCACATTTCTTTCTTTCTTCTTTCCCTTTTTCCTCCCCTTCCCCCCCCCTTCCTTCCCTTTCCCTCCCCTCCTCTCCCTTCCCCTTCCCTCTTTCCTTCCTTTTTTTTTTTTTTTTTTTTTGATAGGGTCTTCCTCTGCCACACAGGCTGGAGTGCAGTGGTGCAATCACGACTCACCACACCCTCAATCTCCTGGGCTCAAGGAATCCTCTCTCCTCAGCCTCTTCAGTAGCTAGGACTATAGGTGCTTGCCACCAGGCTCACCTAATTTTTAAAAATTTTTTGCAGAGAGGGGGTCTTCCTATATTGCCCAGGCTGGTTTCAAACTCCAGGGCTCAAGTCATCCTCCCATTTTGCTCCCTAAAGTGCTGGGATTATAGGTGTGAGCCACTGTGCCTGGCCACATTTTTTTCAAATAGCCTTTTGATGGTAATTACATTTTCATAAATGCTTTTTTTTTTTTTTTTTTTTTTTGAGACAGTCTTTCTCTAACACCTAGGCTGGAGTGCAGTGGCACACAAACATGGCTCACTGCAGCCTTCTTGACCTCCTGGGCTCAAGTGATCCTTCCACCTCAGCCTCCCATCTGGCTGGGACCACAGGTACACACTATCATGCCTGGCTAAATTTTTTATTTTTTCTTGTAGAGATGGAGTCTCCCTGTGTTGCCCAAGCTAGTCTTGAACTCTCAGGCTCAAGTGATCCTCCAACTTCAGCCTCCTAAATTGCTGGGATTATAGGTATGACCTACCGTGCCCAGCCATAAATGAAATTCTTTAGTGAGAAATACATATTTCACCCAATTCTGTTTATTCTTCCCTGGCTCCAATGAGGCCTTTGGGAATATGTACTCATTTTATGTCTTTCTGGGAGAGTTAAAACTTCTGCTATGAGAAGGCAGCTAAATAGAGGTCCTTGAATGTCACAGAATTGACCCTATATTCCTCAAAAAGAGCTTCAGACTGTATTGTTGAAATGCAGCAATTTTGTAAGAAAAAGAAACAGTACCAGTGGCTCACACCTGTAATCCCAGCACTTTGGGAGGCCGAGGCAGGCAGATCATGAGGTCAAGAGACTGAGACCATCCTGGCCAACATGGTGAAATCCCATCTCTACTAAAAATACAAAGATTAGTGGGGCGCGGTGGCATGTTCCTGTAGTCCCAGCTACTTGGGAGGCTGAGGCAGGAGAATCACCTGAACCCAGGAGGCAGTGGTTGCAGTGAGCGGAGATTGCGCTACTGCACTCTAGCCTGGTAACAGAGTGAGATTCTGTCTCAAAAAAAAAAGAAAGAAAGAAAGAGAAAGAAACAGTACAAAGAAATGCTTGGTCATCTATCTTACTACAAATGGTCATAATATATTCTATTGTGCATCTGTGGTTGGCAAAATAATAGGCCCTAAAGATATCGATATCCTAATCCCCAGAACCTGTGAATACATTACCTCATATGGCAAAAGGGACTTTACAAATGGTGTGATTAAGGTTACATCCCTTGAGATGGGGAAAGTATCTTGGATTATGCAGATGGGCCCAACCTAATTACAGGAGTGAAGAATCTTTCCTGGCTGCAGACAGACAGTAGTGTGAGAAGTACCTACCCTGCCTTTGCTGACTTGGAAGATGGAGGAAGGGGCCACCGACCAAGGAAAGCAGGTATCCTCAAGAAGCAGGAAAAGACAAAGAAATGTATTGTCCCTGGAATCTCCAGCAAGGAATGCAACTCTGCTAATGCTTTGGTTTCAACCCAGTGAGACTCATAGCAGACTTCTGACCAACAGCACGTAAGATAAGAAATTTGTGTTATTTGTGTTGCCTTGGTTTTTTTTTTTTTTTTTTTTTTTTTGAGATGGAGTCTCACTCTGTCACCCAGGCTGGAGTGCAGTGGCATGATCTTGGCTCACTGCAAACTCTGCCTCCCACATTCAAGTGATTCTGCCTCAGCCTCCCAAGTAGTTGGGATTAGAGGCATGTGCCACCGGGCTTCGCCATGTTAGCCAGGCTGGTCTTGATGTCCTGACCTCAAGTAAGCTGCCCACCTTGGCCTCCCAAAGTGTGAGGATTACAGGCATGAGCCACCATGCCTAGCCAAATTTGTGTTGTTTTGAGCTCTTAGTTTGTGGAAAGTTGTTACAGCAGCAAAAGAGAACTAATACAGCATCTTACTCTGATTCTAGCTTTTCTATTAGCTCTGCTTGCAAGCAAGAGAAACCAGTTGAGCTTCCCTAAGCAAACAAAACAGGCTTTACTGTAAGCAGACAGGGAAAGCAGTGTTGCTGCAGAAAGGTTCTGGGATCATAGAGAAAAGGCGCTTCCAGGACTCCTCTTCTTCCTCCTCACCCCACCCCACTCCTTCCTTTTCTTCTTTCTGGGTCTAGACTTTCTTCATAATCAGTCCCTGGAGCCTAAGAGGGCTGGCACCTCAGCCTCCCTTCGCTTTCTTTCTTTATGAGACCAACCCAGGCTGTGACTAGAACCTCATTCTCAGTTCCCAAGTCCCAGGGAAATAACTCTGTTACTGTTTGGGTTAGGTGCCTGTTGTGGGTTGAACTGTGTGTTCTCAAAAAAGATATGTTGAAGCCCTAGACTCCTGCACCTCAGATTGGGATTTTATTTAGAGATAGGATCATTGCAGCAGTAATTAATTAAGATGACGATACAGAGGCCAGGTGCGTGGTGGCTCCCACCTGTAATCCCCGCATTTTGGGAGGCCGAGATGGGCAGATCACCCGAGGTCAGGAGTTCAAGACCATCCTGACAAACATGGTGAAAACCTGACTCTACTAAAAATGCAAAAATTAGCTGGGCATGGTAGTGTGTGCCTGTAATCCCAGCTACTAGGGAGACTGAGGCAGGAGAATCGCTTGAACCCAGGAGGCAGAGGTTGCAGTGAACCAAGATCGTGATACTGCACTCCAGCCTGGGCGACAGAGCAAGACTTCATCCCAAAAAAAAAAAAAAAAAAAAAAAAGATAAGGATACTGGAGTACAGTGGGCCTTGATCCAATAAGACTGGTATCCTTATGAGAAGAGGAAAATTGGGACACAGACACAGGGGGAAGATGAAGAGGGAGGCAGAGTCTGCATTTACGCTGCCACAAGCCAAGGAATACCCAGCTACCAGAAGCTCGAAAGGACAAGGAAGGATCCTCCCCTGGAGGCTTCAGGGGCACATGGCCTGGTCAACACCTCGATTTCAGACTTCCAGCCTCCAAAACTGTGAAACAATAAATATCTGTTGTTTTAAGCGATCTATTTTGTGGTACTTTGTGATGGGAGCCCTAGGAAACGAATAGAGTGCCTGAGCTGGATCCAATCAGCTATGCCTAGGGGACCAGGCCTTAGAGGATAAATATGGCTCCTCAAGACTCACCTCTGTGGCTTAAGGGGTAGACAAAGAAGTTTCCAAAGTTTCCAAAGAAGAAGGAATCATTGCAAGTTGGGCAGATACACTGAAAAGCTGTCTACTCGAGCTTCCTAGAGCTAGGACAAATTGCTATTCCCGTTTTCTTGTTTGTTTTACTTTAAAATCTTAGCTCTTTTACCCTTCTGGAATGCTTTGCAGTGCACAGTGTGAGGTAGAAATCTGTTATTTATTTTCTACACTGTAATAATTCATTTGTCTAATAGCATTTATTAGTGATTACAATCACAGCTTCTTCTCAACATTGCATTGCTTCTTGTTTATTAGACAGTGAGCACCGATGTCCAAAATATTTCTGGAATCCCTTTGCTATTTCCATTCATTTGATTGATTTTCCAGGTTCCCGATACGGTAGTGAGAAGACTCTGGAGGCTTAATTTCCATCTTGAGTTCTAGACCGTGGTTACCCCTTACTTTATTCCCTCTCCTAAGTGCTTTATCTATGATGATTTGAAAGATCTAATTACTCTTATTTTTGGGGGTGAGGTGGGCGTGTTTACAAAATAGAACAGAAGAACTGCTGGTAGAAGAAGCTATGCTGCTTGCTGGTTTTTTTTTGTTTTTTGTTTTTTTTTTAGAAAGGGTCTTTCTCTGTTGCCCATGCTGGAGTGCAGTGGGGGTGATCACAGCTCTCTGCAGCCTCAACACCCACCTCCCTGCCTCCCACCTCCACCCCTACCCACCCCCAGGCTCAAGTGATCCTCCCCACCTCAGCTTCTGAAGTAACTGGGACTGACCCAGGAGGCTAGATATCAAGAGACAGTAGAGGCCAACGTGTCTCCATGCCTGGCTAATTGTTATGTTTTGTACAGACAGGGTATTCCTATGTTGCCCAGGCTGGTCTCAAACTCCTGGGCTCAAGTGATCCTCCTGCCTTGGCCTCCCAAAGTGCCAATATTACAGGCATGAGCCACTGCACCTGGCCTGCTCTCCTTTTTGAACCTGGTCTCTGGCCGTGTTAACATATCTGGTCTTCAAGATGAGGATAAGTCAGAAAATGGCAAAGGTTGCATATTAAACTTCATAATAAATATGTGCCTGGTGCATAGTAAGCACTCGATATATGTTACATAATTATCAGAACAAAGGCCAGAGAACACCTCAAACTCTTGCTAGCATCCAACATCAGCTCATTCCCAAATGCCCTTTACCTGAAGGCATGCATGAGGCTGAAAAGGGGGATGTAATGAGCTAAATCCTGCCACCCCAAAAATGTCCATGCCCTAATCCCTAGAACTGATGCATCTCTTTCCTTATATGGTAAAAGGGACTTTGTAGATGTGGTGAAATTCACGATCTTCATTGGGGAAGGGTGTCACGCACGTCCGTGTGAAGAGACCACCAAACAGGCTTTGTGTGAGCAATAAAGCTTTTCAATCACCTGGGTGCGGGCGGGCTGAGTCTGAAAAGAGAGTCATCGAAGGGAGATAAGGGTGGGGCTGTTTTATAGGATTTGGGTAGGTAAAAGAAAATTACAGTCAAAGGGGGGTTGTTCTCTGGCAGGCAGGAGTGGGAGTCACAAGGTGCTCAGTGGGGGAGCTTTTAAAGCCAGGATGAGCCAGGAAAAGGACTTCACTAGGTAATGTCATCACTTAAGGCAAGGACTGGCCATTTTCACTTCTTTTGTGGTGGAATGTCATCAGTTAAGGCGGGGCAGGGCATTTTCACTTCTTTTGTGATTCTTCAGTTACTTCAGGCCCTCTGGGCTTATACGTGCAAGTCTCAGGGGATGCGATGGCTTGGCTTGGGCTCACAGGCCTGACAAAGGGCATCCTGGATAATCTAGATGGGCCAATACAATCACAAGGGTCCTGTCAGGGGGTAGTAGGAGCATCAGAGAAAAAGGAGATGTGATGACAGAAGTTGGAGAAAGAGACCACCCATAGGTGGTCTCCAGAAGCCCCGGAGAAGGAATACAGCCCTGCTCACACCTTGATCTTAGCTCAATGAGACCCATTTTGAACTTCTTACTTCCAGAATGTGAGATAAATTTGTGTTGCTTTAAACTACTAAATGTCTGGTAATTTGTAACAGTAGCAATAAAAAATTGATAGGAGGAAATCAGAATTTCACTGAACATTCTGCAAAATTTGCTCTTCTGGACACAAGTCTTTGTTTAACTGCAGGGCTTGAGGCCCACAGAACTTAGTGGTGCCTTACTTGGCGTGCCACCCTGCCAGGTTTTTGCCATCCTTCAGGCCTTTCTCTCCACCTCTGTCTGCGTACCCAGCCTGATTTCTGCTGTCCCCAAGAAGCTATTCTAAAGTAGTGGTGTCAGAGACGTTTGAACCAGAGCAACTCCATCTTCAATAGGGGCTAGGTAAAATAAGGCTAAGACCTACTGGGCTGCATTCCTAGGAGATTAAGGCACTCTAAGTCACAGGATGAGATAGGAGGTCTGCACAAGATATAGGTCAGAAAGACCTTGCTGATAAAAACAGATTTCAGCAAGGAAGCCAGCCAAAGCCCACTACAACCAAAATGGTGACGAGAGTGACCTCTGGTCATCCTCACTGCTACACTCCCACCAGCACCATGACAGTTTACAAATGCCATGGCAATGTCAGGAAGTTACCTTATATGGTCTAAAAAGGTGAGGCATGAATAATCCACTCCTTGTTTAGCATATCATCAAGAAATAACCATAACAATGGGCAACCAGCAGCCCTTGGGGCTGCTCTGTCTGTGGAGTAGCCATTCTTTATTCCTTTACTTTCCTAATAAACTTGCTTTCATTTTATGGACTTGCCCTGAATTCTTTCTTGTGTCAGATCCAAGAGCCCTGTCTTGGGTCTGGATCAGGACTCCTGTCTGGTAACAGTGTGTGCTTGGGAGGAGAGTTACTAGAAATAGATAGAAATTCAAGGAGCAAACATGAAATATAAAACTTCACCCATTTTCTTCCCCAGCATCTGGCCGAAGAGAAAGAAAGCTAGAGACTGAGAATCAGAGACATTGGCAATTTGCAATCTAGCTAGGAACCCTGAACTGCACTATACTGAACATTTGCTCTATGTGTTATAAAGTCTGGGGCATGAGCAGAAGTTCCTAGCCTTTTAGTCCAGACCCAGGAGGCTAGATATTGAGAGACAGTAGAGGCCATGGTGAAAGTGTAGTTTGATCCAGATTTGAATGATCATTCTGAGGGTCAGGGTTCCTGGTCTCTTAATTCCTCCAAGGGGCCCCAAACGGACCCCGCTGCAGGGTGAGCTCCTCAAAGCCGCTGAACCCAGAGGGCGCATCACTCTGGCCTCTAACCCAAGACATCGACTTCTGGGTCCGTGTCACTTAAAGAAGTTTATAAAGTGCACGTCTCTGGCACTGAGCAAGAAAGGCAAGTTAGCAAGAAAGCGCGCTTTTTAACTGTCCTCTCCCAGAATAAAGGGCCCTTACTTTTTATTCTAGATTCTAGATGATTTTATTTTTTCTTTCCGTCTGTTACTAGTTGGGAGCTAAACACTGGCCGGGGTCCCAGGCGGCTGCTGGAAAGGCGCCTTCCTAGTAGCAGAAGGCTCGCTTAGGAGACACTGGGGGCAGGGAGCGAACTCGCGGCTCTTTGTGCCCCCAGCAGTTCGGTCGAGGCTTTCCCCCCGCCAGGCCGAGCCCCTGGTCTGAGCACCCGATAGCGGGGTGCGTCGAGGGACTCCGGGAACACTAGGTGGGAAAGCGGCTCGCACAGTCCCCAGCTCCTCCGGGTGGGGGGACCCAGGCGCGGGCAGAGGCCGCTGCGGGGGCGGGGACCACCCACGAAGCCCAGCTCCCCGCCCCGGATGCGCCCGCCCCGCCTGCCTCGCTCGCTCCTCCCGGCGCCAGGAGGTCCAGCGCACCGCGCCGAGCTTCCTCGGAGTCCTCCCTACAGCAGACTGGGGGAAAACGGCGTGGAGGGCCCGGGTAGGGGAAAGGGCCTTCTTCCTCCTCATCCCCCGTCCCGGCCCCAGCGGAGTGCTCATGTCCCTCCTTCCCATTCCCCTCCTGTTTTGGGTGACAAATTAATTTTAATCAATTTTAATTAGAAAAAAACACATCAGGTTTTGGAACAAAATTATGCTGTTCCTAGATCGGAACTGGGACTCTTTCGACCTAATTTAGAGCTGAGGGCGAGGCTGTGGGAGGGTGGCAATGCATAGGTTGAAGGAGACGCGCGTGTGGGGGGCAGCAAGGGGGAGGTGTGTGGCGTTTAGGAGTCTCCGGTGCCGTCCTCTGCAGGGCCCTTCTACTCCTCCCCTTCCAGTTGCCAGAATGGAAAATTCATGGAGTCCAGCGTAGCCCAGGTCAACACGTTTTTTATTGCCACTTCTGGCTCTGCTCGTCCCAGCAAGATTCCTACCTCTTACCCTGCAGGAATACTGAGCTCCGATGCAGGGGAATGGGGTGGGGGTGTTACCACTTCTCCTCTGCACACTGCCAAGTTAAAGAAAACCCCACTTGCTGGAGAGGGAGGGCCAGACAGGGAGGAATTCAAGGGCATGTATGGCTCAGTCCCACTTCTGACTGCAGAGTATAGGGACCAGGGTTCCAAACTTTTTTTCAAAGCAGGGGAGGTGGGGAAGAATTTGGCTGCTGCTCTACCCCGTGCCCTAGCTGCCATGTTTCCATGGAAATGAAGGCGAGGCAGGATGTAGCTCACTCTGACTACCTGGGAGGATGGCAGGGCAGGCATTTGGTAAACATATCCCCCTCCACTCCCAGCTAGCACATACGGCTGTCCCCAGCCGACCCCCAGGCTCGCTCCTCACTGTCTGCTCCACTCTCTTCCCTTCTGGAGCTGGTATCATGCCAACCGGACTCCAGGCAGGGCTGCCAGTGCTACTCTCCACAGCCAGGTCTCACTGGCACGTTAGGATCTAAGTATGTCCGCCAAGCTCGGGAGCATCCCTGATAGAGCTGGTGGTGGCAGTGCCTCGGTGAAACGGCAGCAGCACTACACCGTAACTCTGTGCAACTGCTGTTTCCCAAACAAAACTAAAAACATAAACCCAAACACTTAAGGGTATCACTCTCGCACAATGCTGAGGGCTGGGATGGGGGAGAGGGGGCACATCCTCCTGAGACCGGAGCCACCTGTGCACCCTGCCTTCTGCCCATCTGGAGTTTGCTTCTTCCCACTGGGCTGTCACTGGGGGGCTGGAATCCAAATCTCCATTTGGTGCTGTTCTCAGTACCCGCTGCTGTTGGTTGATGAGGCTTGCCAGTTGCCATGGTGAGGAGGTGCAGGATGGATTCTCAGTACCATGGGTCAGCCCGGTGCTGCTGGTTGTAGAGCTGTAGCTTGATCTGATCTTTGATCTGATTCACTAGGATCTGGGACAGCAGAATTCCCACCAGCTGGGAGAGGCAAGAAGGAATTGGGCCCTCAGCAGGGAGTGATGGCCTTGTTTTCCCTGGCTCGATCTTTCCAGTGCGGCCAGCACTATCCCTTTCCCCACCCTCAGCCATGTCAGTGCCTGACACCCTCTCTGATCCCCGGGGGCCTTCCCCAAAACAAAGGAGTCTTTACAGAGTGTGTGGGACCCACAGGTCTCACAGGGTAAGTTACCTGGGGGATGGCCAGGCCTAGAGCCACACCACCAAGTAAGAATAAGTTGCTGTGTATCCAGTTGACCAACTTGTCAATACAGCCATTGGTGTAGATGACTTTGCTAGCTTCCAAGTAGTCAAAGGCCTGCATACCTTGGCCACACATAGTGTTGATCACTGCCTGGGGAAAGAGTTGAAAAGCCAGGTGGGACTCTAATTCCAATAACTTTTTGTTTGGGGCCTTAGCTGATGGGCTTCTGGAACACCCTTCCTAAACTCCTTGCTGATGGGCTTCCGGAACACCCTTCCTAAACTCCTAAATTGTCAGAGAATATATGTGGAGGATGTAGGGTTGGAAGTTGCCAAATGCAGACCTCCCTTCCTGTGAGAGGTCAGGGTCCAGGTCTCTTTGCTCTGGGTGGTGGAATAATCTGTACAACAAAGCCCCAAGACACAAGTTTACTTATGTAACAAATCTGCACAGGTACTGAACCTGAACTTAAAAGTTAAATCTGTACCTTCTGAACTCCATGTGGGCTACAGGAGTGCGAGGTTAACAGAAGCATCAGGCTGGGGTGAATGAAAACACCCGACACCTGTCCCACATGACTGGTTAAGCTAGGGGGTGGGGATTCCCAATAGAAGCTGCCCCCATCAGAAAGTGACTCAGCTCGCTGCCCAGGAGGAAGTGAGGTGGGATGCTGGCTTACCTGGTCAGGGGTAGGCAAGCAACAGGAGTAAGGCACAGAGCAGCGCTCTCGACTGGGGTTGTCTTCCGAGCAGTTGAAATACATGTTCTGGGACCAGTCCTTGTAGGAAATCCCTCCACAGCAGCTAAACTGCAACAAAACCCACCAGAGGTTAACAATCACCCACCCCTCACACTGAGGTGACCAGGGGAATTCTCAGAGCCACCAAAAGCCTATAGGAAGCTTCCACTGGGAACTTCGGGTTGTGTTTTAACACAGCCTTAAACTTTGAGCTCCAGCTTCCCAGTTGCCTTCGCCTGAAGATATTCTCACTTCTTAATTTCTATTACTTTGTATATCTGGTTATAACTTACCACTGTGCTTGTTGGTATTACAGTTGTACATATATTTTGTTTTACATAGTCAGCTATAATCTTCTTGAGAGAAGTTTTTGGCTTTGCAGGCAAATGGAAGTGATCAAAAGTATTGACTGATATAATTAAAGGATCAGTGCTGAAAAACTTCTCCTTAAGATAGAGAAAACACAGGAGAGGAATCTTCAATATTGTGAGTCCATCATTACTCCATGAGAGCAAACTGGATCTCAAAGTCAAGTGTCTATTGCACCAGAGAAAAGGGAACTCAGGACTTGTCTCAAAGCACTTTTACTTAAAAGTTAACTTTTTTGGCCAGGTGCTTGGCTCACGCCTGTAATCCCAGCACTTTGGGAGGCGGAGGCGGGCGGATCACCTGAGGTCAGGAGTTCAAGACCAGCCTGGCCAATATGGCAAAACCCCATCACTACTAAAAATACAAGAATTAGCTGGGTGTGGTTTGGGGGCCACCTATAATCCCAGCTACTCAGGAGGCGGAGACAGGGAGAATCACTTGAACCCAGGAGGCGGATGTTGTAGTGAGCCAAGATCATGCCATTGCACTCCAGCCTAGGTGACAGAGCAAGACTCTGTCTTGGGAGGGGGGAGAAGTTAACTTTTTATTTTTTACTTATTTATTTTTGAGACGGAGTCTCTTTCTGTCACCCAGGCTGGAGTTCAACGGCACGATCTCAGCTCACTGCAACCTCTACCTCCCAAATTCAAGCTGTTCTCGTACCTCAGCCTCCTGAGTAGCTGGGACTACAGGTGTGCGCCACCAAACCCGGCTAATTTTTGTATTTTTGGTGGAGACAGGGTTTCATCATGTTGGCCAGGCTAGTCTCAAACTCCTGACCTCAAATGATCTGCCTGCCTTGGCCTCCCAAAGTGCTGGGATTACAGGTGTAAGCTACCATGCCTGGCCTAAATGTTAACTTTTGATTCATAGCAGCCTTGTTCACAATAGCCAAACAGTGGAAGCAACCCTTGTCTCCACTGGTGAATAAATGGATAAACAAAATGTGGCATATACATACAGTGGAATATTATTCAGCCTTCAAAAGGAAGGAAGTTGTGGCACATGCTATAATAGAGATGAAACTTGAAGACATGTTAAGTGAAATAAGCCACTCACAAAAGCATTAACACTGTCAGTCCACTCATTTGAGGTACCTAGAGTTGTAAAATTTACCGACAGAAAGTAGAATAGTGGTTGCTGGGGGAGAGGAAAATGGGAAGTTAGCGTTCAGTGGATACAGAGTTTCAGGAGAGGAAAATGGGAAGTTAGTGTTTAATGGATACAAAGTTGCAAGAGAGGAAAATGGGGAGTTAGTGTTTGATGGATACAGAGTTTCAAGAGAGGAAAATGGGGAGTTAGTGTTTGATGAATACAGAGTTTCAGCTGGGGAAGATGAGTGTTTGTTCAGGTGAGGGTGGTGATGGCTGCACAACAATTGAAGGTACTTCATGCCACAGATCTATATGCTTAAAAATGGTAAATTTTACATTATGTAAATTTTATCACAATTTTTAAAATGTAACTTTCTTTTTTTTAGTTTAGTCAAGTGCAGAAGTGAGAATGGGGAGAGGGGGGAAGAGTAGAACAAGGAGTTCGATCTGTAGCTGACTGTGAACAATCAAATGAGATAACTCACTCCCTTCGGACCAGCCGAAAATGTCACTTTCGAAGAGGTAATATTCAAGAATCTGCGCAGTTCCTCATCCCCCTGTGGGTAACCACTTATAACACAGTAGATTACAAAATATACTGTTCTGTGTCTTTAAAAGTACATTTAAAGCACTCTGCTACATATGGTTTTTTGCCAAACCCCTTCCCAGAAGCCATTACCTGGCAGGTAATGAAGAGCTCCACAGGCACAGAGGGTGAGGCATCTCTTGGGATGACGTTCACTTTTACCCACAGTCCCCCAGACCACTGGCTGACCCATACCTTTTTCTGGCCAAAATCGATGAGGTTCTGCAGATCCAAGTCATCTCGGTAGTGCACAATGGCATTGTTGATGATCTCACTCACTTTCCCTCGAGCCTGCCGGAAACATGGGCAAGGAATCAGAACACAGGACTAATCCCTAACTTGCTCCTTCCTGCAAAAATAACAGTAGACAGGGGTCATCCTTCTTAATTGAGTCTGCCTTGAAATCAGAACTGAGTCCTAATGGTGGAAGATAGCCAGTTCAGTTCCAAAGCCCATCCATCCCAAGGCCCTCAGGTACCAGTGGGCAGGAGAAATGCTGGACCTGCTGTTGAAGCTTTCCAGAGACACATTTCAGGATATTCCAATGCATATCTATCTCTGAATGCTACTATCACAAAATACTTGTTGACTGATGAAAACAAATTAAGTTTTAATTTTTTAGCAGAAAGTAGCTTACTGAGCTGAGGCACTGCCCTCTAGTGGACACGAGATAATTGCATCTCTATAGACTCAGCTATTTAATACATCATTTCAGGATCTTTCTAAGCCAGGAGGACTAGAAAATTCGGAATTAACTCAGCGGCTCTCGATTTCATAATTTTCTCTTCTCCCCTCCCGTCCCTACCCCTCCCCTCCCCTCCCTGCCCCTCCCCTCTTCTTTTCTCTTTTCTTTTCTTTTTTTTCTTCTCTAGAACACAGTTCTACTGTCGCCCAGACTGAAGTG
Organism: Macaca mulatta; assembly: GCF_049350105.2. Classification (NCBI taxonomy): domain Eukaryota; kingdom Metazoa; phylum Chordata; class Mammalia; order Primates; family Cercopithecidae; genus Macaca; species Macaca mulatta. The sequence continues at coordinate 168,799,670 of NC_133408.1, read as the reverse complement.
TAGTGGCACGATCTCAGCTTACTGCACCCTCCTTCTCCTGGGTTCAAGCGATTCTTGTGCCTCAGCCTCCTGACACCCAGCTAATTTGGTGTTTTTTAGTAGAGACAGGGATTCGACATGTTGGCCAGGCTAGACTCAAACTCCTGGCCTCAAGTGATCTGCCCGCCTCGGCCTCCCAAAATGCTGGGTTTACAGGTATAAGCCAGCATGCCTGGCCCAATTTCATAATTTTCTACCATAGTCTCTTCCTTCCTGCCCCACTACTTTTCTCAAATTTTCTTTCCATAGTTTTGTACTCTGCCCTTGGCAATCATTTGCCTTTTGGGAAAGGCATTCTGGTTCTTAAAAAGGAATGTCACTGAATGGCAGATGATTTCCAGATATGGCAAGCATTGTCCAAAACATTTTCTTGGCCGGGCGCGGTGGCTCACACCTGTAATCCCAGCACTTTGGGAGGCCGAGGCAGGTGGATCACGAGGTCAGGAGTTCGAGACCATCCTGGCTAACACAGTGAAACCCTGTCTCTACTAAAAATACAAAAAATTAGCTGGGTGTGGTCGTGGGTGCCTGTAGTCCCAGCTACTCGGGAGGCTGAGACAGGAGAATGGCATGAACCCGAGAGGCGGAGCTTGCAGTGAGTCGAGATTGCACCACTGCACTCCAGCCTGGGCAACAGAGAGACTCCATCTTAAAACAAAAAACCTTTTCTTAAGCCAAGCATGGTGGCACATGACTGTAATCCCAGATACTTAGGAGATGGAGGCAGGAGGATCACTTAAGTCCAGGAGTTCAAGGCCAGCCTGGGCAACCTAGTGAGACTCCCATCTCTTAAAAGACAAAAACAACAACCGCCACCCCCACCCCCACAAAATAAAAGAAGAAAGAAAAAAGAAAAAAACCTCAAAACAAAATCTTGTTCTCTTCCCCCTTCCTTCCTTCCTTCTGTTTATCTCAATAAACAATTTTTAAAAGAAGTAAGAGCGGCCCACTTGATTATTGAGTTTGATTCTGTCATTTGCCATTAAAGTTTCTAAATTATTTTAACTTTGTGTTTGTATAATTTACTTCCCTGTTAGCTTCTCAGACTGTCAGAGGAAAGCACCTTATGATCTTAAAATTCTCTTCAGATATGATGAGCTTACAGGCTGTTCATTCACCCTTAATGGACTTTTCGACGGCTGATGTTTCTCAAGGGAAGGAGCGCTGTGGTTAATTAACCAGGCTAAACATGGGCAGGAACTTTCCTTCCTCCCTCTGGGTCACACCTGAGGAGGCCTCCTGGCTCCCAGCATTACCTTGTCTGAGAAGACGAAGCCCAGGATCCCAGCGGCCAGCTGCAGCAGGAACACGGCGGTGAGGCAGAGGGAGAACTGTGGAGCAGCAGGAAGAGGAGGCGTCTGGGACCAGTCAGGGCAGCGGCCCTTCCCAGGGCCATGGGGATGCTGGGAGCTGCCAGGCAATTCTCCCAGATGCCCCACACATGAGAAAGGCAGCTGCCTCTGGGACACTGTCCTGGGGGTGGCCACCCTGTGCTGGGTCACCTGGGCTGAGCTCTGCACTGGGGAGTGGACAGCACAGGCCTGGGGGTAGGGTGGGACAAGGAAACCAAAGGGCCCTAGGAGGCTAAGAGGCATGATGGGGAGAGGGCCAGGGTCTTTCCTGTGGGGCCTTGACCACTCACCGTCTGCAGGAGGCAGATGTTCTCACGGAGGGACCCAATGCAGCCACAGAAGGTGAGCAGGAACATGAGGACACCCACCACGACCAGCAGGATGGCAGGGTCCACTGCCAGGCAGGCTAGGGCTGCTTCTGGAGAAGGAGCCGGACCTCAGCCTGAGCCCAGTGCCCACTGAGGAACCCATGGATGGGGTGGGAGGGTGCCCCAAACTGTTCTCCTTCCCCTGGTGGGGGAATCCCCAGTATGGTTGGATGAAGGTTAAGCGGAGGCAGTACCCCTGTCCCAGGGGGAGAACCAAAAAGGGGCCAGAAGGGTTGTAGCATTTAATTTGAGAAACTAATGAAATAAAAGCCTTTATTCCTGGGCTTAAGACAGGAGGGGCTGCTTTCCCTCCAGAAAAGAATTAGAATGGCATTAGGCTCACCAGTTTTGCAGATTCTGTTTCCTGGAGACTTGTGTGGTGAAATAGGAATGGTGGTTGGGTTTCTCCAGAACAGAGCTGGGGAGGGGCTAAAGCCCTTAATGACTGTCTGCTCCCAGGGGCCTAGCTTCTTTCTCAGGCACTTCCTAAGCCTCCAATATAGGCATATCCTGGAAGACTCAGGGGGGCTCAGGGAAATCCAGGGGCACTGGTATGGAGGGGGTCTGACACCTATGTAGACCGTGAAGATTTGGCTCCAGGGAGGCTGCCTCCTTCAGCACCATAGCTTATGTATGAGGGCCAGGCTGAAGGAGGCAGAGGGGGAAGGGGCATGGCACAAGGTGGGGGCAGGGAGGGAGAGCTACAGCTCACCTGCATGCTTCATCAGTCGAGCGTAGACACCCACAGCCACCATCACCATGGAAATCACCTGTGGAGACAGGAAAAAACCAGACCCTGAGATTCTGGAAACCAGAGAGCCCTGAATGCCGTGAGTAACCTAGGAGAGCAGGAGAAGGACAACTTCCCTAGGACTCAAAGGTGAGCATCTTTCACCTCCCCAGTAATTCTGCTGATAGAATCTGCCAGGGCTTTACCTCTATGAGCCTTTTTTTTTTTTTTTTTTTTTTTTTTTTTTGAGATGGAGTCTCACTGTGCTGCCCAGGCTGGAGTGCAGTGGCATGATCTCAGCTCACTGCAAGCTCTGCCTCCCAGGTTCACGCCATTCTCCTGCCTCAGCCTCCCAAGTAGCTGGGACTACAGGTGCCTGCCACCTCGCCCGGCTAATTTTTTTTTGTATTTTTAGTAGAGACAGAGTTTCACTGTGTTAGCCAGGATGGTCTCGATCTCCTGACCTTGCGATCCGCCCGCCTCAGCCTCCCAAAGTGCTGGGATTACAGGTGTGAGCCACCACACCCAGCCTCCGTGAGACACTTTTACTCACATTATATTTTTCATTATTCATTCAGTCCTCACAACACAATTAGGTTGTGAGGCAGATATTATGCCCACTTCACAGATGAGGAAATTAAGGCAATCCAGGGTTAATACTAAACAGCGATTAAGAATATGGGCTTCAGGCTGGGCATTTTGGGAGGCCAAGGTAGGAGAATCAACTTGAGGCCAGGAGTTTGAGACCAGCCTGGGTAACATAGTGAGAGCTTGTCTCTAGACACACACACAAAATAATAATTGGCTGGGTGCAGTGGTGTGCACCTGTAGTCCCAGCTACTCAGGAGGCTAAGGCAGGAGGATGGTTTGAGCCCAGGAGTGCAAAGCTGCAGTGAGCCATGACTGTGCCATGGCACTCCAGCCTGGGTGACAGAGTGAGACCCTGTCTCTAAAAAATTTGAGTTAAAAATTAAAAAGAACATAGTCTTCAGAGTGAGTCAAACTTGGGTACATATAGGGTAAATTTCTGAGCCTCAGTTTCTGTATCTGAGGATGGGAAGTAAGAACAAACATCTGATAAGATTACTGTAAGAATCAAATAAAATAATGCATGGAAAGCATTTAACACAATGCCTGACAATAAATATTACCTATCATTATTGATAGTTAACTTGCCCAAGGTCACATAGAAATGGAAAAGTTTTGAATTCAAATCTATCTGCATCAAAGGGCAGGTTTTATACCTAAAGCAGGCCTGGGCGGTTGCATACTCCCAGCTCTCTAACCCTCTTAGATGTCAATATCGTGTCAAGTACAAAAAGAAAGTGCACTCCAATGTGAAGGACTGTGTGTGAGTGTATGTGTGTACGCGCTGGAACTGCCTTGGCAAAGGAACCTTTATCTTCACAAACTCTGATTCCATTGTGGAGGAATAGAGAGGAGTTTAGATCTTTCAAATTTCGTGGCTTCTCCCTGAGAGAACAAACCCATCAGAGACTAATAGGAGACCCCAAAGGGGCCTTATCCGCCCGCCAACCCCCAGGTCTCCAGGGGTGCAGGGCAGCTCCAGTGCCTACTTCCCTTGGCTACCCTTTTTTGTGCCCAGTCTCCAGGCTGGTGCTAAGCAGCAGCTGGCTGTTGCCATGGCAACAGATGGGGCCAAGCTCTGGCAGGAGAGAGTTCTCAGCAACAGGGTCTTGACCAACTCAGTGGGGAAGGAGATGGCTGGCTAGACACCACTGTCCTGCAAGACAGAAAGCAGCTGGAAAGAGCCACCATGGAGCTTTGGTGGAAGAAGGGAGCTAGGCTCCCAGAACAGGTAATAGGGTCAGATGAGTCCCTCGGTACAAAGACATTTTTTCCTGTAGGCCTCCTTGTTGAAGGTCCTCTGCCATCTGGCAGGGGACGGCAGATGCATTCAGCAGTAAATGGCGATCATTATCTAAAACCACATCTTCCAGAACTCTTCTCTGCCTGTATGTACAGCCCCCTCTTTTTTGTGGGGTGGGGGAGCAGGGTCTTGTGCTATTGCTCAGGCTGGAGTGCAGTGGCATGATAATAGCTCATTTCAGCCTTGACCTCCTGGGCTCAATTGATCCTCCCACCCTAGCCTCCCAAAGTGCTGGGATTACAGGTGTGAGTCACTGCACCTGGCTGGCCCCGGTCTCTTCCCACCTCACATCATTTGACCATGCCTCTAACTCAGGGCCCAAAGTGTTATTGCCGGCCTTCATACTCTTTGTCCAGGAGGGAGGGAGCTGCTAGCAGAGCTGCAGGTGCCAGCTGGCACCTTGTCCCACAGCACTGCCAGGCTCACAGAGCATGGGGGAGGCAGGGAAACTACACGACAGAGATGCCAGTCATTCCCCAGGCCTGGTGGCCAGTCCTCCACCAGAGTGAGTGAGCATCTCTGTCTGCCCTTTAAAACCCACTGCAGGCTGGGCGCGGTGGCTCACACCTGTAATCCCAGCACTTTGGGAGGCCGAGACGGGTAGATCACGAGGTCAGGAGACCGAGACCATCCTGGCTAACACGGTGAAACCCTGTCTCTACTAAAACTTCAAAAAATTAGCCGGGCATGGTGGCGGGCGCCTGTAGTCCCAGCTACTCGGGAGGCTGAGGCAGGAGAATGGCGTGAACCCGGGAGGCAGAGCTTGCAGTGAGCCGAGATTGCGCCACTGCACTCCAGCCTGGGCGACAGAGCGAGACTCTGAATAAAAAAAAATAATAAAATAAAATAAACCCACCACAGCCAATTACAGTTCTGAGTGTCATTTAACTGAACTACTGAAAAACGTGTATCTGCTCTTGATTTCTGTTGCTCCCAGGCTCTCATTGTTTTTCATGTTAAATTTTTACCAGGGTGTATAATTTTCCACAAGATGTTCTCTGATTAAATCGTAGTACAGATAAAACAAGAAAGGCCAAACAAGCACTCTTCACAATAGCAAAGGCACGGAATCAACCTAAATGCCCACCAACAGCACGGGATAAAGAAAATGTGGGGCCGGGCCAAACGCAGTGGCTCACACATATAATCTCAGCACTTAGGCCAAAGCAGGTGGATTACAAGGTCAGGAGTTTGAGACCAGCCTGGCCAACATGGTGAAACCCCATCTCTACTAAAAACACAAAAATTAGCTGGACATGGTGGCACATGCCTGTAGTCCCAGCTACTCCGGAGGCCGAGGCAGGAGAATCACTTGAACTTTGGAGGCAGAGGTTGCAGTGAGCCGAGATCGCGCCATTGCATTCCAGCCTGGGTGACACAGTGAGACTTCGTCTCAAAAAAAAAAAAAAAAAAAAAGAAAGAAAAGAAAATGTGGGACCGGGCACGGTGGCTCATGCCTGTAATCTCAGCACTTTGGGAGGCTGAGGCAGGTGGATCATGAGGTCAAGAGATCGAGACCATCCTGGTCAACATGGTGAAACCCCATCTCTACTAAAAATACAAATATTAGCCGGGCATAGTGGCATATGCCTGTAGTCCCACCTACTCAGGAGGCTAAGGCAGGAGAATCACTTAAACCCAGGAGGCGGAGGTTGCAGTCAGCTGAGATCATGCCACTGCACTCCAGCCTAGAGAAAGAGCGAGACTCTGTCTAAAAAAAAAGAAAAGAAAAAAGAAAATGTGGTCCATATGTACCATGGAATACTATGCAGCCATACGAACAAATGAAGTCGTGTCCTTGCAGCAACATGGATACAGCTGGAGGCCATTATCCTAAGCAGATTAACCCAGGAACAGAAAACCAAATTCCACGTGTTCTCACTTGTAAGTGGGAGCTAAACACTGAGTACACATGGACACATGTACTTGAGAGTGAAGGGCAGGAGGAAGGAGAGGATGGAAAACTACTTATGCTTATTACCTGGGTTATGAAATATCACCCCATGACACACAATTTACCTATATAGCAAACCTGCACATGTACCTCTGAACCTAAAATAAAAGTTGAAAAAATGGGCAAAATAAAGAGATGCCACACATCATAGAGTAAGTTAACTCTATTTATGGGCCTGTAATTACAGCAGTTGCTCTGTCTCTATCTATGGTAGAGAGAATAATGTCCCCTCAAAGACGTCCATGTCCTAATTCCTGGAACCTGTGAATGTGTTACTTTTCATGGCCAAAGGAACTTTGCAAATGTGATTAAGAATTTTGAGCTAGGGAGATTATTCCTGAGGACTCAATACAATCACAAAAGACCTTCTAAGAAGGAGGCAAGAGGGCCAGAGTCAGAGAAGATGACAATGGAGGCAGAGGCTGGACTGCTGTGGTGCTATGGATGGAGGAATGAGGGCTGCCTCTAAAAGCTGGAGCAGGCGAGGAGGCGGGTCCCTCCTAGCACTTCCTGAAGGAATGTGGTGCTGCCGTATTTTAGCCCGGTGAGACCTGTTTGATTTTAGCCCGGTGAGACCCGTTTTGGACTTCTGGTCACCAGAAATATAAGAAATTTGGTTTGTGTTGTTTTAAGCCACTAAGTTTGTGGTCATTCGTTACAGCAGCAACAGGAAACTAATACATTATCCAAATCCAATTCATCTGCTGCTATGCAGACAGTACATTGAGGACCCTTAATCCATGTGCTATATGGTGGAGGGACAAGAACATTTATAGCCGAAAGCATATGCTCAACTTTGGCTGCCGTTAGAGTCGCCTGGGACTTAGGGTTGTTGGGAGAGAGGCTTAAAAAACTGCTAATGCTTAGGCTGCATCCCAAACCAAGTAGATCAGAATCTTTGGCATTGGGACCCAGGCAACAGTATTTCTGAATATGTTCTCGGTTATTTCAATGTGCAGCCAAGTCTGAGAACCTACAAGCCTAAAGAACAATCAGCCAGGGATCTAGAGCCACAGATGCAGGCTACATTAAAATCAAGATTAAGTTGGCCAGGCGCGGTGGCTCACGCCTGTAATCCCAGCACTTTGAGAGGCCGAGGCGGGTGGATCACGAGGTTGGGAGATCGGGACCATCCAGGCTGACACGATGAAACCCCGTCTCTACTAAAAATACAAAAAAATTGGCCGGGCATGGTGGCAGGCACCTGTAGTCCCAGCTTCTCGGGAGGCTGAGGCAGCAGAATGGCGTGAACCCAGGAGGCGGTGGAGCTTGCAGTGAGTGGAGATCGTGCCACTGTGCTCCAGCCTGGGCAACAGAGCAAGACTTTGTCTCAAAAAAAAAAAAAAAAGTCTTTAATTTTTTTTTTTTTTTTTTTTTTAGTAGAGACGGGGTTTCACCGTGGTCTCGATCTCCTGACCTTGTGATCCGCCCGCCTCGGCCTCCCAAAGTGCTGGGATTACAGGCGTGAGCCACCGCGCCCGGCCTAAGTCTTTAATATTATTAATATTAATACAATCATTAATGATGTCTTTCCCCTGAGCTCTCAAATTCTGCATTTCACAGCTTGACCTTGCACACCCCCATTCCTGCCCCCACTTCCCACCCTGGATTCCTCAAAACTACTGCCGTTCCAAAGTTAGTGCTGCTGCTGCTGTTCATAGCATCACATTTGGAGGTGAACAGAACTTTAGAAGTGGGTTTGGCCACTCACCTCTTTTTATAGATGAGGCCAAAAGAGTGGAAGTAACACTTAACCAAGTGCATACGGGTGCAATGCACCATCTGGACCAAATCCAACCTCCTAATCTCATTCTGGAACTCTTTCCACTATGTCAGAATTTTCTGTAAAATCCTTACAGCACCTCACAATACCATGAATGACCTCCTTTCGCGACGAGGACGGAGATAAAGACATTTCTCTTCTTTGGATAGCTTTTCACATTCTGACTAGAATGAAGCCTGGCTGGAAACTTTTAAGAGCTAGATACAACTTTTAAAATGGCTGAGTCTAGCTTTTAGCAAAATATATGTTCCTGAAAAGTTATCAGTCAAATTATATAAAATAATTTGCACACACCAGTACCATTATCCCTATGTAAAGTGAGTGATCACCTTGTAATGAAAATAGCCATCCCCTGGGCTCCTTGGAGAAGTGGCTGATTCTAGGATGGGGGCAGGAGGGGCACAAGATGAGCCTACGTCATCTTGTAGTGCCCCAAAGAAAGGAAATGCTCACGAAGAAACAAAAATGAATTCCCCACATCACTATCCCCATCAATGTGAACATCCCAAAGGGACACAGAAGCCAACTGAAAGAGTTCCCAATGGCCAAGGCTAGAATGATTTGAGCGTCAAAATAAAGAAATATTGAATTATTACCCAAAATAAAAAATACACATCTGTGGGCCCATGCTGATATAAATAAATGACTTAATGAGTAGTGGAGAAAAGACAAATCTCCCACATAGAAGAATTTCAAATGATTCTCGAGGAGGTAGAGCTTAACTCCTTACTCCTTCAGTGCAGACCGTGCATAGTGACTTTCTTCCAAAGAGCACAGTGCGGAACACAGGGGGAAAGGCTAACTCTACAGTGGAGGAACCTGATAAACACTACTTCATCGAGGCCAACATCGACAATGATCATGTTGCCAAATCACTTGTATGATGTGATGTGATGTGATGTGATGTGATGTGATGAAAATAAAATGGCACTTAACTTCTCTGGTCTTCCTCCCAAAGGCCATAACCCCAGTATTATAATGATGAGAAAAACAGCAGGCAAGTTCCGATAAAGGGACATTCTACAAAATACCTGACCAGTACTCCCCAAAACTGTCAAGGTCATTAAAAACAAAGTAAGTCTAGGCCGGGCGCGGTGGCTCAAGCCTGTAATCCCAGCACTTTGGGAGGCCGAGACGGGTGGATCACGAGGTCAGGAGATCGAGACCATCCTGGCTAACATGGTGAAACCCCGTCTCTACTAAAAAAATACAAAAAACTAGCCAGGCGAGGTGGCGGGCGCCTGTAGTCCCAGCTACTCGGGAGGCTGAGGCAGGAGAATGGCATAAACCCAGGAGGCGGAGCTTGCAGTGAGCTGAGATCCGGCCACTGCACTCCAGCCTGGGCCACAGAGCGCGACTCCGTCTCAAAAAAAAAAAAAAAAACCAAAGTAAGTCTAGGAAACTGTCACAGCCAAGAGGAACCTAAGGAGGCATGACAACTAAATGTAATGTAGGGCAGAACATGGGGGGCCACGCCTGGAATCCCAGAACTTTTCAATGGCAGAGGATGGTTTGAGCTCAGGAGTTCGAGACCAGCCTAGGCAACATAGACTTCATCTCTACAAAAAATAAAAATAAAAAAAAAAGTAACGTAGTATCCTGAATAGGATTCTGGAACAGAAGGATATTAAATAAAACCAAAAAAAAAAAAACCCAATAAAGTGTAGACCACAATGATAATACTATTAATTACAACAAATTTATCATACTAATATGTTAATAACAGGGAAAACTGAGTATGGGATATATGGGAACTCTCAATACTATCATAACATGTTTTTAGTTGATATATGTAAATTGTATGTATTTATGGGAAACGTATGATATTTTGATACATGCGTACAGTGTTTAATGATCAAATCAGGGTATTTAGAACATCCACCACCTTGAACATTTATCATTTCTTTGTGTTAGAAACATTTTAAATCTATTTTGAAAAATACAATATATTGTTGTCCACTATAGTCACCCTACTGTGCTGTTGAACTCTAGAACTTATTCCTTCTATGTAACCATATGTTGGTACCTATGAACCAGCCTCTTTTCATCCTCCTGACCCTGGATCCCAGCCTCTGGTAACTATCATTATATTCTCTACCTCTATGAGTTTCACTTTTTTAGCTCTCAAATATGAGTGAGAACATGCAATATTTGTCTTTGTGTGCCCAGCTTATTTCACTTAACATAATGACCTCCAGTTCTATCCATGTTGCGAATCACAGGATTTCGTGCTTTTTTATGGCTGAATAATATCCCATTATGTATATGAATCATATTTTCTATATCCATTCATTTGTAGATGGACACTTAAGGTGATTCCATTTCTTGGCTATTGTGAATAGTGCTGCAGTAACATGGGAGTGCAGATTTCTCTTCAATATATTCATTTATTTTCCTTTGGATAAACACTCAGTAGTGGGACTGCTGGATTGTCTAGTAGTTTTATTTTTTTGTTTTTTTGAGAAATGTCCATCTCTGTGCTATCCTCTCAATTTTTCTGTAAAACTGTTCTTAAAAAATAGTCTATTACCACCCCCCACTCAATTTGTTAGTTCATACTTTTTTTTTTTTTTTTTTGAGACGGAGTCTCGCTCTGTCACCCAGGCTGGAGTGCAGTGGCCGGATCTCAGCTCACTGCAAGCTCTGCCTCCCGGGTTCACGCCATTCTCCGGCCTCAGCCTCCCGAGTAGCTGGGACTACAGGCGCCCGCCACCTCGCCCGGCTAGTTTTTTTTGTATTTCTTAATAGAGACGGGGTTTCACCGTGTTAGCCAGGATGGTCTCGATCTCCTGACCTCGTGATCCGCCCGTCTCGGCCTCCCAAAGTGCTGGGATTACAGGCTTGAGCCACCGCGCCCGGCCTAGTTCATACTTTTTATTTATTTTTTTTGAGACAGAGTTTCGCTCTTGTTGCCCAGGCTGGAGTGCAATGGCGCGATCTCGGCTTACTGCAACAGCGTGATCTTGGCTTACTGCAACCTCCGCCTCCCAGGTTCAAGCGATTCTCCTGCCTCAGCCTCCCAAGCAGCTGGGATTACAGGCATGAGCCACCACACCCGGCTAATTTTGTATTTTTAGTAGAGACTGGGTTTCATCATGTTGGCCAGGCTAGTTTTAAACTCCTGACCTCAGGTGATTCACCTGCCTCAGCCTCCCAAAGTGTTGGGATTACAGGCGTGAGCCATCACACCCAGCCTATACATTTTTTAATATCAGATTTTCATAAACTAGGGTTAACTTGCATACAGTTTTACAAACTTTAATCTGGGTGATTTCCCATCAATCACACCAAAACTTAAGGCAGTGGATCTTCCCCACCGCCCCGCAACCCAACAGACAAGGTCTCACTCTTGTGTTGCCCAGGCTGGAGGGCAGTGGTACAATCATAGCTCATTGCAGCCTCAACCTCTTGGGCTCAAGAGATTCTCTTGCCTCAGCCTCCTCAGTACAGGCACACGCCACGATGTTCACCTAATTTTTAAATTTTTTGTAGAGATTGGATCTTGCTAGGTTGCCCAGGCTGGTCTTAAACTCCTGGCATATGGTGATCCTCCTGCATTGGTCTCCCAAAGTGCTGGGATTACAGGCATGAGCCACCAGGCTTGGCTAAGGTAGTAGATCTTAAAATTGTTCAAGTGACAGAGCACTGGGAAGTCACAGTGCTCTGTTGGTGTACATTATAGATTTTGTCATATTATTATTATTATTATTTTTTTTTGAGGCAGGGTCTCGCTTTGTCACCCAGGCTGGAGTACAGTAGCACAATCAAGGGCTCACTGTAGTCTTGACCTCCTGGGCTCAAGCAATCCTCCTGCCTCAGCCTCCTGAGTAGCTGGGGCTACAGACATGTGCTACCAACTGGGCTAATTTTTAAATTTTTTTTAGAGACAGGGTTTCACAACATTGCCAAGGCTGGTCTTGAACTCCTGGGCTCAAGTGATCCACCCGCCATGGCCTCCGAAAGTGCTGGGATTCCAGACGTGAGCCACTGCACCTGACCTCTTTTTTAAACTTTAATACACTATTACTGTGACCTAATTTACAGTCCATATGTAACTTTCCGCAATTATCCCCAAAATGTGCTTTGTAACCTTTTTTTTGTTTGTTTCTTATCCAGGATCCAATCAAGGATCATGCATTTAGAGATTAAATCTCCTTCAGCCTGGAACAGTTTCTTGGCTTTCTTTTCTCTTTAATTTTCTTCCTTTGTTTTTGGTCTTTAAGACACTGACTGTAAAATTTATGGTAAAATACACGTGACACAAAATGTACCATTTTAGACATTTTAAAGTAAACAGTTCAATGACCTTCAGTACATTGACATGGCTGTGCAACCATCACCACCATCAGGGTGCAGTGCTTTATCATCACCCCAAATAGAAACTCTGTACCCATTAAACCATCACTCCCCATTTCCATCACCCCGTCCTCTGACCCCAGCCCCTGGTAACCACAAATCTGCTTTCAGTATCTACGGATTTGTCTATTCTGGACATTTCCTGTCATTGGAATCACACACTATGTGACCCTCTGTGTCTGGCTTCTTTCACTTAGCAGAATGTTTTCTTTCTTTTTTCTTTTTTTGAGATGGAGTTTCGCTCTTGTTGCCCAGGCTGGAGTGCAATGGCGCAATCTCTGGCTCACCGTAACCGCCGCCTCCCGGGTTCAAGTCATTCTCCTGCCTCAGCCTCCTGAGTAGCTGGGATTACAGGTATGTGCCACCAAACCTGGCTAATTTGGTATTTTTAGCAGAGATGGGGTTTCTCCATTTTGGTCAGGGTGGTCTCGAACTCCCAACCTCAGATGATCTGCCTGCCTCGGCCTCCCAAAGTGCTGGGATTACAGGCATGAGCTACCGTGCCTGGCTCACTTAGCAGAATGTTTTCAAGATTCATCTGTGTTGCAGCATGTGTTACAACTTCATTTCCTGTTTGTTTGTTTTTTGAGATGGAGTCTCGCTCTGTCACCCAGGCTGGAGTGTAGTGGTGCAATCTCGGCTCACTGCAACTTCTGCCTCTCAGGTTCAAGCAATTCTTGTGCCTCAGCCTCCTGTGTAGCTGGGATTACAGTGTGCGCCACCATACCCAGCTAATTTTTGTAGTTTCAGTAGAGGCGGGGTTTCACTATGTTGGCCAGGCCACTCCTGACCTCAAGTGATTCACCCGCCTCGGCCTCCAAAAGATCACAGGCGTGAGCCACTGCACCCTGCCAACTTCATTTCCTTTTATCGCTGAATAATACTTTGTTGTGTGACTATAACACAATTGTTTCTCCATTCCTCCATTGGTGGACATTTGTGTTGTTTCCACCTTTTGGCTGCTGTGGATAGTATTGTTATGAACACTTGTGTAAAAGGTCTTGTTTGAATACCTGTTTTCAAAGTTCTCTATACCTAGGAATTGCTGAGTCACATGGTAATTCTATGTTTAATTTTTTAAGGATCTGCCAAACTGTTTTCCACAGTGGCTATGCCTTTTTACTTCCCCACTAGCCATGTGTGAGGGTTCCAATGTCTTCTCATCCTTCCCAACATTTGTTCTGACACTTCTTTGGACACTGACAGTTTTTATATTTCGGCCAATTGTTTTGCAGAATGTCCCTTGATTTGGATTTATTTGGTTGTTTCCTCACAGTTAGATTCAGATTACACATATTTGACAGGAATATTACACAGATACTGCTGTGTCCAACTCACTGTATCATGTGAGGAGACAAACATTAATTTCTATTATAGAACTAAGGAACAATTATTACCAAGAGATGTGGCTGCTAGGTGTATGTCTCTGCATTTCATAAAACAACGCAGGCAATACTCTAAATTGTTTCCTAGTTTTCCATAATAGTTAGTTGCTACTTGTCCTCTTCTGTTTGCCTTTTGTTAGCACTTGCAGGCAGATAAACAGCTGCAGGTACTAATGTTCATGGAAGAAAGGAGATGAAGAAAATTTTCTCATCTTGACTTTTTTTCTTGCAAATTTGGAAAAAATTGTCATGATTTGATGTTTAAAAGGAAAAACCCTTATTCTATCCCGTACGACAGTACTTCAGGGCCATCAGCAACAAGAGAGGAAAGGTTGCAGGGCCTCAACTTGAGGTCCTGAACAAAGGTTGTTCTCCTTGGCTCTTATGCCCAAATGCCAATAATTACAGGCAAATTCGCTCCCAGAGTCCATCTCTACTGGATTGCATTTAAGACCAAGGTAGGGCCAGGCATGGTGGCTCATGCCTGTAATCCCACCAGTTTGGGAGGCCAAAGTGGGGAAGATCGTTTGAGGCCAGGATTTGAAGACCAGTCTGGGCAACATAGTGAGACCAGTCTCTAAAAAAAAAAAAAATAATAATTAGCCGGGCATGGTGATGCATGCCTGCAGTCCAAGCTACTCAACAGGATGGGGTGGGACGTTTGCTTGAACCCAGGCAGTTGAGGCTGCAGTGAGCTGTGATCCCATCACTGCACTCCAGCCTGGGTTAAAGAGCAAGACCATGTCTAAACAAACAAATGAACCAACAAATATGTAAATAAAAATGTTAAAAGGCCGAGGTGGTGTGACAAGCCTTGAGAAGCAGATGTTTCCTCACAGTTAAGATTCAGTTAGATTCCTAGGGAAGGCCCCCGGAGACAACAGTGTGGCTCTGTTCATGGGATAAATAGGAAATTTCTCCATAAACTAAACAACATAAAGCTACCAATAATGATTGTCTCCTGCTGAGTTTTTTTTCTTTTCTCTTTAATTTTCTTCCTTTGTTTTTAGTCTTCCTTTGTTATGGTGAGAACGTGAGCAAAGAGGGCTGAGCAAAGGCTGGCCCTTCCCTAGCCAGTTCCTGTCTGCTTGCCACTCTCTTTCGTCCTCCTTGGAGGAGCACTCAACCTCACCCTCCACGTCCACCCCCAGCAGGTGACCTCTAGGAGCGTTTACAGGGATAGCAGTGGCATTACTTTCTGTTGAGTGCCAAGGACCAGGCGCCGGGCTAAACACTGTCTCATTTAATTCTGACCACAAACCCAAGAGGGCGTTAGGATCTCCATTTTATAGAGATGATGTTCAGAGAATTTTAGCAACTTTCCTCCGTTCACTTGGCTAGTGAGCGGCTGAAGTGGGACTGGAACCTAGGTCTGGATGTCCGCAAAGCCTCATGAGCTTGGCCATTTGTCTGCCTTCCTATCTCTGCCTCTCAGCACCCCCAGGATTTTGCATATTCACCTCAGCCATCATGGGAGATGGGAAGCAGCTGCTTGTGGTTCCCTTGGGGGAACAGCTGATAATCTCCAAATGGGCTAGGGCTCAGGCAGGGGAAGGAAGACTGCAGCTGGCGGGGAGGGACAGGGTGCCAGCGGGGCCCAGGAGGTGGCTCAGAGGGAAGTCTCTGGAACAGCACTCTGAAAAGGGAAGGCATGGAGTTGCCACAGGGGGGCCACCCGCAGGTGCAGCTTCCAGGGAAAGCCCTAGCCTTGTCTGTCTTCCATAGTCCAAAGTCCAGGCTGTAAGAAGCAGTGGCACCCTACTGTCTCAGGGCCCACACCCCCTCCTTAGAATCTCTTTTCCTCCTCTTTTGAAGGTGATGGTGGAGACAGCTGAGGGTAAAGTGGTTCCCTGTGTGGCAATCAAAACCCTGTCCCTGCTCAGAGGGAAATGGGCAAGGCAGTGGTCTCCACCTCTGGTTTCTCAGTCCTTCCTACCCTTATATCTGGATGAAGTCAAAGAACTTTCAGCCTGTGGCCCCAGAGCACGGCCACTTCTCTCCCTGCCCATAACCTTACACATACTGGTCTTTCTGTGCTGTCCGTGGCGCTGCTGTTACAGGTGTCTAAGGTGGCGGCTGTCCATGTGAGGCTGGCTCTCAGCGCTCTCCCTCCGGACTGGGGGACAGTGTCCCTCTGAAATGGAGGAGTTCACAGGGCTCCTTCCTCAACAATGTCTGGGGCCAAGCCTTTGGCATCTTCCTCAGGCCATGGCTGACTTTGTTCTTCCAAGGTTAAGAAAGAGGAAGGGAGGTCTAGCAAGGGCTTGCAGTAAATAAACATTCAAACTCACAGCCCTGGAGGGACTGGCCTTGCACTAGCCTCCTACCAAGATCTGAGAGGCATTCTATGTTTTCTTTTTCCTTTTTTTTTTTTTTTTTTTTTCCGAGATGGAGTTTCGCTTATGTCGCCCAGCGTGGAGTGCAATGGCGCAATCTTGGCTCCCTGTAATCTCCACCTCCCGGGTTCAGGTGATTCTCCTGCCTCAGCCTCCCAAGTAGCTGGGATTACAGGTGTGCACCACCATGCCCGGTTAATTTTTACATTTTTAGTAGAGATGGGGTTTCACCATGTTCGTCAGGCTGGTGTCGAACTCCTTACCTCAGGTGATCCACCTGCCCCGGCCTCCCAAAGTGCTGGGATTACAGGCGTGAGCCACTGTGCCCAGCCTTCTTTTTTTCTTTTTAAAGGCTGCTTTAAGTTTATGGTTTTCTACTTGGTCCAAGGCAAACAAAGCTGCTGGGGAGTTAAGAAGGTGTGCATGCGACCTGCATAGCAAAGGAGATGGTTCTTGTCTTCATTTCCCATATTTTGTAATTTTTGTTGTTTTTATAAAAAGCATCTGACTATCTTCAGTTACTGAAGCCAGCCAAGTCTATGAGGAAGATGGGGGGCGGGGGGAAGGAGGTGATGGGCTCTGCCTCCTAGTGTATTTGAAAGTATAGGATGAGGAGGTTGGATGGCAGAAAGGGCCCCTGCCACTTAGAAGAGGTTTTGGCTGGCTTGATGCCTGGTTACGTCCTCATGATTTTTGAGCCAGACGAAAAGAGATGGTGCTGAGAGTGGTCTGGGTGATTCTGAGTGCCCAAGGACTCCAATACAGTAGTCCTGCATGGGAGAGTGTCTTTCTTGAAGAAGATGCGCCACCGATGGCTTGGCTCAGCCTAGGGAAGACCTGAACGGGGGTCCATATAGGTAGCAGTGGAAGTGAGAAAATCCACATGCTGTAGACAGTACGTACGTGTGGCTCTGAAGAGGGGATGGCTGCCATGTTTCTGACCTGGCTTAAGGGAAGGGATGCCAGGCCACCAGACCCATCACAGAGGAGAACACAGTTGGGTACCTCATCACCAAGAGTGCTCAAGGACCCCAGGTTGAGCTGCATCTTTACAGGCCAGTGTCTATGAGGGAGGGAGGATGGACACCATGCCTCTACCCTGTGGGGTTTGCGCTCTCACTCGCCATCCAATAAACATTCAATAAGCACCCAATTTATGCCAAACACAGCTGGGCGCCGGGGATCCAGAGGTGAACAGGGCTGTGCTCAGCCTCAAGATCCCGAAATCTAGAGAGGAAGATGGAGAAGTAAACACAATTGCAGCACAGGTAAGGGATATGACAATCGAAGAATACAGAAGGTGCCATGGGAGTCCTGAGGCATAGCTGCTAGGGAAGCCTGGGCTGAGACACAGGGGCTGGAGGTCTGAGCTTCTGGGCTCTGCCTGACTCAAAAGCCAGCCAACTGCTGCCCTGAGTGGGAAAAGGACCAGTGAGGAAGGAGGTGGGCGGCACTGTATGTTCCTGACAACACATGGCCAAGCTGATAAAGCAGGCACCACCCCAATGTCTTTCTCTGCAAGAAGCTGTCCTGCAGAGGGAGGTGAGGAGAGGCAGCTGCTCTGTAGCCGCCCTAACTGATTTAAATACAACATCTAGGATCTTAGAGCAGCTACTCCAGGCCATGGAATCCCCACAGTCAGTAACCCAGCAACACGATTCAGGGAAGAAAATCAGAACTCCCGGGTCAAAGGGGAAGTGAGATTTGAAACACGAACAGTAGGAACTGGTCCCCGTCACCAGAAATTCATTAGCTTTCTGAGTCAGACTCCAAATGCCCCAAGAGTCAGGGCTTCTAGAGCAAGAGCAGACATAGCCACCATCACCACCAGCACCACTGAATGTGAGCCCAGAGGATGCCAGACACCTTCCTAGTGGGTTCCAGGCACAGACACAATAACCACTGCCACGTGGCCACTCCAGAAGCTGGTCAGAGCATGCACTCTGCCTGCAAGGGTGTGGGCTGACCATCGTCTCATCCATAGGTGCTTCCTGGGCAGAAGAGCGGAATTTGATTAGGGTGATAAAAGTCTACAAAAAAGAAAGCATGGGAACCAGTCCCTGAAGAGGGGCTAGGAAGAAAGATGGCCCCCTGATCTGGGGAAGCAGCCCTTTCTCTCCAGCTGCTCTTGTATGGAATATACCTGTGCAGCACTGGGTTTGGGGGAGAAGGGACATTCAATAAGACCTGAAAAGTACTGTCCCCTAGGAAGGGCAATCAGGACACAGGGAGATTCATCCTTAGATCCAGTTCCAGGTCTTGAAGAAAGAAAACAGTCGGCCAGGCGCGGTGGCTCAAGCCTGTAATCCCAGCACTTTGGGAGGCCAAGATGGCTGGATCACGAGGTCAGGAGATCGAGACCATCCTGGCTAACATGGTGAAACCCCGTCTCTACTAAAAAATACAAAAAACAGGCCGGGCGCGGTGGCTCAAGCCTATAATCCCAGCACTTTGGGAGGCCGAGATGGGCGGATCACTGGGTCAGGAGATCGAGACTATCCTGGCTAACACGGTGAAACCCTGTCTCTACTAAAAAATACAAAAAACTAGCCGGGCGAAGTGGCGGGCGCCTGTAGTCCCAGCTACTCGGGAGGCTGAGGCAGGAGAATGACGTAAACCCGGGAGGCGGAGCTTGCAGTGAGCTGAGATCCTGCCACTGCACTCCAGCCTGGGCGACAGAGCGAGACTCCGTCTCAAAAAAAAAAAAAAAGATGACAGTCCCCCAAATGATTCATTCATCCTTAAATAGTTCACTAAGGCAGAAACTGTTTCTCCTTTAGAGAAGAAAGATTATTAAGGTCAGAGAGACAGATACATTGGCTTAGGGTCACACAGTAAGTTGGTGCCAAAAAGATGCTGAGCCTCTTGTCCTTCAGTGTGCTATTTCTAGAGCCTCTGATTTTTTATGAGTCTACTGTAGGGCCAAGAAGGGGCTCTATTCTAATTTGGGGTGGTGCTAGCTTGGCCGCCCGGGTCTTCTGACTTTGAATGAACCATTTTACCAAGGTAAATGGGTCTGTGGAGCCAAACTCTCTCATGGTTGAGATCTCTCAAAGTCATTTATCTGATAAAAGGGGGGTAGGGTGGAGGTAAGGGGTAGGGAAGCTCGAGAAAAAAAAAAAAAAAGACCAGGAACACAAGTGTAACAGATGCACCCAGCTGTTGTCACTGGCAAGCACAGACAAGGGTGAGGTGCCGATGGCTCCAAGGGAGCCAGTCTCGGCAGATAAAGGAAGTCAGAGTGACGACCTAAAGTCCCTGAGATGCTAGTGCTGGCTCTGACGATGGCACGTCACTGGCCTGGCACACTCAGTGAGCACAGAGGAGACTTCACTGATACTTGCCCGTAGGTGGGGAGTCTCTCAGTGCGCTCTCAGCACTGGCAGAGTGGTAAGGGATTTTCTCCTGTTCTTTCCTAACCTCCAGCTGAAGCAGAACTTAGACTATGGGAACTCGGGTTGACTGGTTGACTACTAAAACTGCCAATACCCCAGCTATAGCAGCAGCCATCTGCGCTGAGGACTTCCCCCAGAGGCACTGTGGTTCAGTAGAAAGGTCACCAGACCAAGCCTGCTAACCAGCTGTTGGACCTTGGACAAAACATTTAACATCTCTGTGCTTTAGTTTTCTACATTTTATAGACATAAACACAGATGCTGGACAAGATGTCTTCTAAAATGTTTTTCCAGTTCTAAAACTGAGCATTTGATAGGAGCCCAAGTTTCATTTTCCCCAGGAGTATGATGGCTGAGTGTGCTGTCATCACCACCCTCTGAGATTTCTCTCATTTGTCCCAACAGGCCAGCACTTATGTGCTTTGTGTCTGCACTTCACCCCACGGGCCCTGTGAAACCTTTACAGCAAAGGGCTTAGATGTCTCTTTTGCTCCCTCCCCTAGGAAACATATTTTAGACTCAATTCTTCCCTCCTGTAAGTCTGAACTTTAGGTCTCCAGCTGAAGTGGGGAAGGATGGTGGGCTCCAGAAGCAGCAGCTCTGGTGTGGTAGGAGCCAGAAGAGGAGGTGAATGAAGGAAGGACATCCCTACGTTCTCACACCCCAGAACCTCCAGGACTCTCTAGCCAGGAAATAGGGTCGAGCTGGCATTGCATGATCTGGTTCAGCTCAGTTCTCAGCTTCAGCAGTCTTTCTGCCACCCCTGATCACACTAGGTTGGATTTGTGGGGGAGGGAGGCAAGACCTGCAGACATGAACATAACATGCTTAGGTCGGTCAAGTCAACAATGAACTGGCAGAGTGGGATGGGAATCCAGGTGTCCTGAGTCCCAGCCCAATACTTTGTCCACCCCAAGCAGAAGATTCTGAAAGAATCCCTGGCCCTCCGGCCCAACACGGGGTCCTGTTTAAAGACACTGGGGACTGTCAGGCTCCAGGGGTGAAGTCTGGTCCTGAGGAGGGTGGCGGGGAGGGGGCAAAGTTTGGGGCAGTGCTGGGATAGGCAAGACATCTGCGCCTGGAGGCGATTCTTCCCAGACTTTGGGGGGGGGTGTAGGTGGGGGTAGAGGAGGCCTGCGAAAGGAAGAGATGATGCCCATAACCCATCTTCTCTGAAGTGGTGGAGAGAGAGGTTTGAGTTTTTCCTTCCTCTTCTTTGCCAGCCAGGCCTCCAGGCCCCCAGGCCTGAAAGTCACCTGCCACCACCGACTCCCCATCATGTGCCAGTGGGTCCGCCTTGGGCCAACAGGCTGCCTCAAACCTACATTTCTAGCCCGACACAGACCCTCCTCCGACACCCCGACAATACCCATCAGTCTTCACTGATTCCCTGGCATACCCTCCTCCCTGCAACGCCCCCTGCAGACGCGGCGTCCCCGGGGTGTCCCTCCCCAGGATGAATTTCCCCCAAGTGCCGTCAGCCCAGAAAACTCGGCAGTGTGGCTCCCGCGCGTGGGGCACTCCGGGCCACCCCTCCACCCCGCGGGTGGACCCCGCCGCCCAGGTGCCCTCGACCCCGAGACTCACCCAGAAGAGCATGTTGAAGAAGAAGAGCAGGTATTTCACCAGCGGGCTGACGAAGGAGAACTCCTCCCCGGAGGCGGCCGGCGCCCGGGGTCTCCGCGCCATGGCCCCGCCGCCGCCGCCCCCGGGGGCCTATTTTCCAGTGGCGGCCGGCCGGCCTGTGCGCCCCGCGCCCGGGGGCATGAGCCGCGCCGCGCAGGAGCCCGGCCGGCGGGGGAGCTGGCTGCGGCGGGAGGCGCTCGAGCCGGGGGGCCGGGAGCCTCGCGGGCCGGGGAACTGCGCCTGGAGCCGCCGGAGCCGCGGTGGGCAGCGCGAGCGGCGGAGACTCAGCTGCGGCCGCAGGACCAGCCCGGCCAGCCCGGCGCCCAGGAAACCCGGCCCGCCCCCGGACGCCCATTGGCGCGACGGCTGGAGCCCGACTTCCCATTGGCTCGTGGCTGATGTCACTGAGTATCCAGCCATCCCTCTCCACTGAGAGTCGGGGGAGACACCTGTTTTGTGAGGGATAACTTGTTAAAGGGTCAGCGGTTCTGCCTCTCCCCTACCCCAAAGGGAAAGCATTCAGGCTGCAGCTGCTCAAAGGAACAAGAATGAGGAGAAGGAATGCACAGTGCATCCCACACCCACGTCCGCTGCCCAGTTGCTGTGCACATATGCAAACACATACATTAAAATCAACAAGTACGCACACCGTGTGTTGAGCAATGCGCCGAAAGCTCTGGGAACACGGCAGAACAGAAACAATCCCGGGGGACAATAAAATCAGGGAGACAAAACTAACCTACACATTAGACCAAGAGTAGGTGCAAATCTGTTTAGTAACTATACATTTTAAATGCTTATTTCAAAAGCTGTACAACCCAACAGTGGAAATTTGGAAACATCACCGCCAATCCCGCCATCCTAATTCATTGCTATGTCACTTCCCGCCCCCGCAGCCCCTCTTCCCTTGGTCTACTTGCAGACACCGTTTTTAACATGCTGATCCGGCACACACAGGTTGAGTGCAGTGTAGCTGGCGAATATACTGTGTTGGCTACCCTAAGTAATGCAAGCGTGAACCTCGGGGAGGGATCTGATTCCACCATAATTAGCTGCGTGAAAGCTGCAAGCTACTTAATCTCTCGGAGCCTCAGTTTGTTTAATGTTAAATGGGAGAATCCTGACCTAGGTGTCGATGTGATGATTAAATGAGATAATGCATGTAGCTCACTTAACACATGGCTGGCACATGGAAAGGCTCATCAAAGGCAGTACAGTATTTCGTTTTAGCAGAATTTAGAATCCAGTGTGGAAAATAACTGCACAAATAATTATAATACATCTCGTAGAAGGTTAGTGAAGATAGCGTGACAAGTGAAATTAGGGGAGGATGAGATTTAGAATAGCAGAGATGGAGGGGAAACATAATCCAGGTGGATTTAAAAAAAAGGGGTGAACCAAAGCCTGGAGGTGCAGAAGCAGGCCATGTGTTTCGTGCAAAATAAGCAGACTGCTGTGGCTGGAGCACAGGGTATGCTTGGAATAGCAGCGGGAGGTAATGCTGACCGATGCCGTTACATGTGGAATTGTGTTAAAATTGTGGAAGTAATTGAACATCAGATTGGGGAGTTAGTGCTTAATTGACTTGGAAATAAGAGTTTTGAAGAAAGGGATGATGAAAAACCCACGTTTTCAGTTAGAGTGGGAAAGAAGCTGGAGAGAGAAAGATTTGTTAGAAGCATGCTGCTTATCATCCAGATAATCAGAAACGAGGAACTGATTTAGGAGTAATAGAATAATAGATAGTTAGGAAAGGATAGAAGGGAAGGCATTGGCAAGATAGAATCTCTAGGGGTTAGGCTGTGGTGACAAGCAGGCATAACAGGAGCAGCAAGAGTGGAGGTTAAAGAAGGTAGTCACTTAGCCAGGTTACTGGGTGATTACTGGCCATTAACAGGTTGACATTGGAGATCAGTTTTAGTATGAAGAGGGTAGGGTGGGCAGAAGTCATTTTACAAGAGGTTAGTGATTGAATGAGTAGGTGCTCATTTTCAGATGTTAGAGCAGGGAGGATAGAGAAATAGACCAAGATGCTGAATGTTTCTATTAGATGATCTTCCAGAAATCAGTTTTATTTTTTTGGGATGGAGTCTAGCTCTGTCATCCCGGATGGAATGCAGTGGCACAATCTCAGGTCACTGCAACCTCCGCCTCCCTAGTTCAAGCTATTCTCCTGTCTCAGCCTCCCAAGTAGCTAGGATTACAGGCGCCAGCCATCATGCCTGGCTAGTTTTTGTATTTTTAGTAGAGATGGGGTCTCACCATGTTGGCCAGGATGGTCTGAACTCCTGACCTCAGGTGATCCTCCTGCATGGGCCTCCCAAAGTGCTGGGATTACAGACATGAGCCACTGTGCCCAGCCAAGAGATCATTTTTAACTGAGACAGGAAGAAAGAAGATCACAAAGTGTCAAGGAAGGAATGGGTGGTGAAATGGAAGCTGTGAACGAAGACTGTGGATATCTCTATCTGGAGCTTTGAAGGTTATGGGAGCCTTAAGGTACCCCAGAGTGAAGGTAAAGTTCTCTGTTAGCATAGAAGAGACCTAACATGTTTGTAGGAAAAAACAAAACGAAACAAAACAGTAAAGAGGGATAAATGTGGATAATGGATAGAATGAGGTTTTGGAATTAACAGGTAAAGATGGGATCAGGATTCAAAGTGATGACCACAGTGTCCCTCATGTGGAAGTCATAGACGGCACCACAAAGTAGGAAGCCATGCAGCTATAGAACAAAGAATTAGGGAACTCTCTGTACTGAGTTGGAACGATCTCCAAGTTAGGTCATTACATTTAAAAAGCAAAATGAGGCTGGGCGCGGTGGCTCACGCCTGTAATCCCAGCACTTTAGGAGGCCGAGGCGGGCGGATCACGAGGTCAGGAGATCGAGACCATCCTGGCTAACACAGTGAAACCCCGTCTCTACTAAAAATACAAAAAAAATTAGCCGGGCGCGGTGGCGGGCGCCTATAGTCCCAGCTACTCGGGAGGCTGAGGCAGGAGAATGACGTGAACCTGAGAGGCGGAGGTTGCAGTGAGCCGAGATCGCGCCACTGCACTCCAGGCTGGGCGGCAGTGCCAGACTCAGTCTCAAAAGAAAAAAAAAAAAAAGCAAAACGAGGGACAGTAGATACAATATGTTACATTCTGGTTAAAGTGAAAGAGAGAAAACAAAAATAAGGAATAACGTTTGTGTTTGCTTCCCTCTGACTAAATAAACTCTGGAAGGAAATGTAAGACATCAAGTAAGAAAGGAGGTTACAAACTGGGATGGTGATGAGAACTGAAAAGAGAACAGAGAAACTTCACTGTGTGCCATTTTATTCTTTCTGGTTTTTTTCTTTTTCTTTTCTTTTTTCTTTTTTTGCAGCATAGAATGTATTAATGATTCAAAATGAAAAAGTTACACAAATTGAAAAATCGAAAAGAATTTACAAATTGAAAAAAATATATCTTTACTATAGAATGCTATGCAGCCATTTAAAATAACATAGAAAATATATGTACTGACTTGCAAAAAGGTCCATGACATATGAGGTGCAAAAATCAGGTTGTAGAATAAAGTATACAGAGTATCTGATAATCAGTGAATAGTTTCAATTTATTTCGAGTCCTTGGAAAAGACATTAAGTTCTTTGGAATATATAATGTGGCCATTTAAAATGGAATTCAATGGAAAAGGTATTTCAGTTATTTGGAATATATATAATATATAATGTGGCCATTTAAAATGGAATTCAAAGCGGGTGTGGTGGCTCATGCCTGTAATTTCAGTACTTTGGGAGGCCAAGGTGGGCGGCTGACTTGAGGCCAGGAGTTTGAGACCAGCCTGGCCAACATGGCAAAACTCTACTAAAAATACAAAAATTAGCTGGGCGTGGTGGCATGCACCTGTAATCCCAGCTACTTGGAAGGCCGAGGCATGAGAACGCTTGAACCCAAGAGGTGGAGGTTGCAGTGAACCAAGATTGCACCACTGCACTCCAGCCTGGGTGACAGAAATTCTGTCTCCAAAAAAACAAAAAACAAAACAAAAGAAAACAAACAAAAAATGGAACCCCCCCAAAATATGTAATAGTATGTAAGATTTTAACAATATAAAAATATCCACAGTAAGAAATACGGGCAAATTTCAACAGAGATGAAAAAATATAAAAGTAAAATCAGCTGTGTTGTTGTGACACGATGTGTAGCAATTTTTTACTTAAAAATATATTTAATATTATTACACGTGATTATGAAAATAATTAAAATATTTGAATGATATCTCTGTAAAGAAAGAGGGTCATGTTGCTGGAGCTAACATTGGCAAGAAGGCATATGAAGAGAGGAGCAGTGACACGGTGTAGACAAGGAACTTTAGGAGAGGGGAGTTCTGGGTAGAGCAAGGCAGGAGACTCCGGGCAAGATGGGTCAGCAGCAGTGATGGCCCAGGTGGCATGGCTGATGACTGTGGTGATCCCAGTTGGCCAGGCTGGTGATTCCCTTCAAAAAGCATGTAGGCCGGGCGTGGTGGTTCACGCCTGTAATCCCAGCACTTTGAGAGGCTGAGGTGGGTGAATCACGAGGTCAGGAGTTCAAGACCAACCTCACCAATGTGGTGAAACCCTGTCTCTACCAAAAATAGAAAACTTAGCCGGACGTGGTGGCACGTGCCTGTAATCCCAGCTACTCAGGAGGCTGAGGCAGAAGAATCGCTTGAATCCAGGAGGCGGAGGTTGCAGTGAGCTGAGATCAGGCCACTGTGCTCCAGCCTGCGTGACAGGGCAAGACTCTGTCTCAGAAAAAATTAAAAAAGAAAAAAGCATGTAGTAGCCTGGAGAGCCCACGGTGAGAACTACAAATGCTGGAAACTGCAAAGAGGCAAGTGATTCTGGGATGCACCATTTGAAATGCACCATTGAAAAGCCCATCTGTGGGATCTAGGATTATTAGAGAACTAACTGCTGGTATGTAACTCTGGAAGGATTGGAAGGTTTGTCTGCACCATTTTTTTTTTTTTTTGTATTTTAACTTTTTATTTACATATAACATATCTACAAAATACAGCATTCTCTTTTGTGTGTGTGTGTGTGTGTGTGTGTGTCTGTGTGTGTGTTTGTGTGTGTGTGTGTTTGAGACGGAGTCTCGCTCTGTCACCCAGGCTGGAGTGCAGTGGTGCGATCTCGGCTCACTGAAAGCTCCGCATCCCCGGTTCACGCCTTTCTCCTGCCTCAGCCTCCTGAGTAGCCAGGATGGTCTTGATCTCCTGACCTCGTGAACTGCCCGCTTCAGCCTCCCAGAATGCTGGGATTACAGGCGTGAACCATCGAGCCCGGTTTTATGTGCTTCTTTCTATCTTTTGTATATATCATTTTAAAATCTGAGATCAGTACAAAACTATATGTCCAGAGCCATAACAATTTTGTAAAATAAAAATAATTATATATTTTAAAACACCATGTTGTATACCATAAAATATATATAATTTTTATGTGTCAATAAAAATAGATAAAGAAAAGAATTAGGTTTATAAATGTGTAGAAGGAAAGGCATCATAATATAAATGATTATCTCTGTGTGGTAGGATATTGGTTTCTCTCTATTTGTGTTGCTTTTCCTTTTCCCCAGATTTTCTTTAGTGAATATGTTTTATTTTTATTGGCAAGAAAAATTTTTGGAGCTCCTGTTTTCTCTTTTGGTTAGAAATATTTTCAAATGCACAGCAAAGTAGAAAGAATAATCCAGAAACATCTACAGCATTCCCATTACCAAATTTTCCCATTTTCTCATGTTTCCTTCATCCATTTTTGAGCTATCATGTCATTTAACCTGTTAATTTCATTTTCATGTCTAAAAATAATGACTTTTATATAACTATGATAACGTTATCATTCCTGATAAGTTTAACAATAATTTCCTAATATAATTTTGTGCCCAGTTCATACTCAAATTTCCCCAGTTGACCCCAAAATATCTTACAGCTGGTTTGTTCAAACCAGGATTTAATTAAGAACTAGTCATTGCATTTGGTATTATGTGGAGTTCTTTTTGAGAAACCTGACTTAATTAGAACTTCGTAAGCAATATAATGTTTCATGAAGAAGGTGGCATTTGAAATCTGAGTCCTCAAGGATATGTCAGAATCGACGTGAGTAGAGAAGTGAGGTCACTTCAGGAGCAGAGACCAAAGTGAGCAAATTCAGAGAGACAGAAAGGCGGCAGGTATGTTTGTCTAGTGGCAAGTAGCCCCATGTATTTTGGATCGAAGGAGAGAGAATAAGGGGGGGGGATACAATTAGTAAAAAAAATTAGAAACAGATCATGGAGGGCCATGAGGATTGTTTCCAGTTCAAGTTCACTCTGTAGACAACATGAGAATTCTAGTGAGCCCCAGTGATAATAACCCATCAGTCCATAATGCCTGTAAGACTCTGGATGTGTTGCATTAGTATATGTACCCTTGGCACCTAGCAAAGCATGGAACATAGGATGTATTCAGTGTTGAAAACATGGTGCTTGGCCAGGTGTGGTGGCTCTCGCCTGTAATCCCAGAACTTTGGGAGGCCAAGGCGGGCGGATCACCTGAGGTCAGGAGTTTGAGACCAGCCTGACCAACATGGTGAAACCCCATCTCTACTAAAAATACAAAAACTAGCTGGGCATGATGGTATGCCTGTAATCCCAGCTACTTGGGAGGCTGAGGCAGGAGAATTGCTTGTACTCAGGAGGTGGATGTTGCAGTGAGCCGAGATCGTGCCACTGCACTCCAGCCTGGGTGACAGAGCAAGACTCTATTTTAAAAGAAAAGAAAGAAAGAAAGAAAAGAAAACACGGTGCTATTGAAGGATTCTTAGTTGGAGACTGACATGTCAAAATCTCCTTTGGGAAGATTTTAAAAATTAGGTGGTAATGATGGTGACTAGAATAAGAATTTAGAGAAGAGAGCTAGCAGAATGGGTTGCAGTAATTGAAGAGGAGGTGAGGCTGGGCTTCCCTAGGTGGGGACACAGCCTGAGCAAAGATGAACAGTTGGGAATGAGTTTAGGGTGGCATAATGACTAGAGAGGAGAAAAAGCTTTGTGATGTTTTGAGAAATAAGACTCCAGAAGACAGGGTCATGATAGTTTAGGGGGTCTAATATTGGTCATTTGCCTCTGGTGTTACTTAATAAATGACCTCTGATCATATTCAAATTCAAGATTTGGGGTTTTAAAAATTGTTGCTACTTATGTTTTTTTCACATAAGAGTAACTTTTAGTTCAATAAGAAAGGCAAAATTAGATAAGAGTATTCTGAGTCTAGAAAGAATTAATAACTCAGGAGAGCCTAAACTAAGGGAATATTAAATCAGAAGTATATCGGATTATGTTGATTTCAAATGTATCAGACAATTAGAATATGACACTGAGCACAACTGCGTATGTGAAATGAGACTGTGATTGGCAGTGCTCAAAAAAGGAAGGGGGTAAGGATATTATGACACATTTAGAGGAAGCTTAGCAAATCTAGTTAAAATAAACTTAATAAAGAAAGCAGAACATTTGCTTCAACCTCACAGGAAATTGTGTGCTCTTATTGAAGCTTGACAGTTTGTTTCCTCTTCAAAAAGAGGTTGGACTCTTCTTGATGATAATCAAGTTAAGTTGGTAGGTGTGGGGATTAGTGTTGAACTAAAGAGGAAACAAAACAAAACAAAACAAACAAACAAACAAAAAACCCAACTAGTTACATTACCTTGCTACATAGTTAAATGTAAACTAGTTACATTTAACTTGTTTGAATCATTTATTGGTGGTTCTTAAGATTTTCTGAGCTCAGGGATTGTTTGGTGAGTTTGTTGAAAGTGCAGATTTCCAGCCCCTAGCTCCAGTGATTCTGATTCTGGGGCTAGGTCAGGAGTGATTCTGATTCTGGGGCTAGTTGAGAGGTTAGGTTGAGCAAACAAGCACATTGAAAATTTACCTTCTCTAACAAGCAGACTGTGTAATTCTGATGTGGATCATCTATGGACAAT
The DNA here is from genome assembly GCF_049350105.2 of Macaca mulatta. Taxonomy (NCBI): domain Eukaryota; kingdom Metazoa; phylum Chordata; class Mammalia; order Primates; family Cercopithecidae; genus Macaca; species Macaca mulatta. The sequence goes on along the minus strand of NC_133408.1, from coordinate 168,770,459 downwards.
ACTTTTTAAAAACATCTCTAAAGGATCTAGTATCTTTCCACAGGTAAGCATAGGACTTGTACAATTAAAAAAAATAAGTTCTAGTTTAATTTTTTGTTTGTTTTGTTTTGCTTTGTTTTGCTTTTTTTAGACAGGTCTCACTCTGTTGCCCTGGCTGGAGTGCAGTGGCACAATCTTGGCTCACTGCAACCTTCTCTTTCCAGGCTCAAGTGATCCTCCTGCCTCAGCCTCCTAAGTAGCTGGGACTACAGGCATATATATATATTTATATTTATATATAAAACATATATTATATATAATATATACATATAAATATATATAATATATAAATATATTATTTTATATATATATATATATATATATTTTTTTTTTTTTTGTAGAGGTGGAGTTTCACCATGTTGCCCAGGCTAGTCTTGAACTCCTGGGCTCAAGTAATCGGCACCCTCTCAGGCTTCCAAAGTGCTGGGATTACTGGTGTTAGCCACTGCACCTGGCCAATCTTTTTTTTTTTTTTAAAGCTTGTTAGGACTATGTTCAGTGCAAATAACAGAAAAACAACCAACCACGGCTTAAACCAGTAACTTTTGTTTTGTTTTTATTTGCTTTTTGTCTCAGACAACAAGAAGTCTGGGGATGGACTGTCCAGGGCTGGTCCTTTGCACTCAAAGGTTTACCAACGTCCTCAAGGAGCCAGGCTCCTTCTATTTTTCTGCTACCCATCTTAGGGAGCAACCTTCATTCTCATGGTCATAAGGTAGCTGCTTCACATCCAAACATCACACTCACATTCCAGGCAGGGAAAGACAGAAGCAAAAGTTACAAGCCAGACACATTTGTCCCTTTTACAAAATATTCACAGATGCTTTACCAGTAACTTGTGCTAATATCTCATTGGCTAGAACTGGGCCACATCACCACTTCTGAGTAAACATTGTTAACTGAGTGTACTACTCTCCGGAAGGAAAAAAAGGTGGGGTTCTATTAAGAAAGAAGGCCAGCCGGGCGCGGTGGCTCAAGCCTGTAATCCCAGCACTTTGGGAGGCCGAGACGGGCAGATTACGAGGTCAGGAGATCCAGACTATCCTGGCTAACATGGTGAAACCCTGTCTCTACTAAAAAAATACAAAAAACTAGCCTGGCGTGGTGGTGGGCGCCTGTAGTCCCAGCTACTCGGGAGGCTGAGGCAGGAGAATGGCATGAACCCGGGAGGCAGAGCTTGCAGTGAGCTGAGATCCGGCCACCGCACACCAGCCTGGGCGACAGAGCAAGACTCTGTCTCAAAAAAAAAAAAAAGAAAGAAAGAAAGAAAGAAAGAAAGAAGCCCAGAAAGAATATGAGTAGGAAACTAGAATGTCTCTCAGAAAGTGTTTATTTTATTTTATTTATTTTTTTGAGACGGAGTCTCTCTCTGTCACCCAGGCTGGAGTGCAGTGGCACGATCTGGGCTCACTGCTACCTCTGCCTCCCGAGTTCAAGTGATTCTCCTGCCTTAGCCTCCCTAGTAGCTGGGACCACAGGCATGCGCCAAGATGCCCAACTAATTTTTGCATTTTTAGTAGAGATGGGGTTTCACCACATTAGCCAGGCTGGTCTCAAACTCCTGACCTCAGACAATCCATCTGCCTCAGCCTCCCAAAGTGCTGGAATTACAGGCGTAAGCCGCCACGCCGGGCCCACAAAGTGTTTATTATATGTTAAAATGTCTATCAGAATATCTGTATGCATTATTTCAGATGCTTGTGTGAGCCTCATGTCTAAGTTAAGCTCCACAGAATTGGTTATAAATTCATTTAATAAATATGTATTTCTTGGCAAAGGCTCACAAAGATGAAGGAGCCACTGTCAGTGCCCTTGAGCAGCTCACGATCTAACTGGGGAATTAGACATGTGTATAACAGTAATGGAAGCTTTTGGATGGTCTACTGTGTCCCTATGTACCCGTAACTGCTCCATCCCCATCCATAGAGGTGGTGGTTATTTTGTACCATGTGATCCTGCCCACTCAATCATCCACTCCCTGCAGATGAGTCCTGACTAAACTGGGCCAATCAGTTCCTTCCCTCTCAAAACACAGAGATATTCACTCACTCTTTGTGTGGCTAAACCTCTAACATATACACTTGGTAGCGAAGGGACACCCGTTTTTTTACTGTGGGGACTAAAGAGTGAAATAGTTGATTTGCTGCAGGAGAATGAACCAGTCACCCAGGGAAGAGCACCGAGGAGAGAGACTTGGAGAGAAGAGTGTTTAATTCCTGGATTAATCCCTCAGGCCCAGCTGGCCACATGCATTTCAGTCTGAAGAGTTTCCTTGTTACTCTTTTAACAGACTTCCTGTTAATCTAGTATAGGTTAGTTTCTCTTTCTTTCAACCAAATAATTCTTATTTTTACAATGGCAAATTATATGATACAATAAATAGTATACAGAAAATATGAGCAAAGCTCTTTTGGAGCAGGAGGAAAAGAGAAGTTGACATGGCTAGAAGGGAAGTGGGCTGGAATGAAAGGGAAGCGAAGCACTGAAGAGGAGGGAGCAGTGGCATTTGAGCTGAGCTAGAGGAAGGAGGAATATTTTGCTAAACAGAGAAGACAAGCAAGTGCATGATGATCCAGAGGGTTGCAAATGTATGGTCAATGGGAGGCAGCCAGTGGTCCGTGCGTAAGGCCTGTGAAAAGAGTGGCAGACGAGGCTACCCAACCAGGCCTGTGGATAAGATTAAGCATGTCTGTTCTTGTCATCATGGTTATACCTGTTTAAGTATGTCATATTGCAAAAGTTATGCTAAAAAAGGCAGCAAAATAAAAGATCAGAAGAACTTGAAATAATAGGCAGCGTCAACGTGAAACAATTGAAACAAGTGATTTAAACAGAAGAATGGGCTTAAGTAGGAAAATATGATTTTTAAAAAACTTTATAGGTCAGGCACGGTGGCTCACGCCTATAATCCCAGCACTTTTGGCGTCAGGAGTTCGAGTCCAGCCTGGCCAACATGGCAAAACCCCGTCTCTACTAAAAATACAAAAATTAGTCGGGCGTGATGGTGCATGCCTGTAGTCCCAGCTACTCGGGAGGCTGAGGCTGGAGAATTGCCTGAACCCAGCAGGCGGAGGTTGTAGTGAGCTGAGATGGTGCCACTGCACTCCAGCCTGGGTGACAGAGCGAGACTTCATCTCAAAAACAAAAACAAAAAATTTATATCATGGAATCAAATATATATGAGGTAAAGATAATAATAGTACAACAAAGGCCCATGAGCCCCACCCTCAGCTACAACAGCCATCGACTTGTAGCCATTTTTATTTCATCACCACTCCCACTTACTGCCCCCACCACAGGACTATTTTGAAGTAAATCCATGGCATATCATTTCCGAAGCGATGATGTTTTTGAATTATGTATTTACTGGTCATCATTATTACATTCTTATAATTTTACATCCAGGCAGAATTCCAGGCATTTTCCTTGCACTGCAAGTTTTCATAACACATATTACACATGATAGAAACAGGGAATTATGAAAACTTTGGAAACTTTCCTCTACAGCAGTGGTTCCCTACTAAAGGTGATTTTGCACCCTAGAGACATTTGGCAATGTCTGGAAACATCTTTGATTGTCACAGCTAGCTGGGTGCTACTGGTACTTAGTGTCTAGGAGCCAGAGCTATGGCTAAATGAAGCCAGGACCAGGATTAGGTGAGTGAGGTACCCAGGGCCCAAAGCTAGCTGTCTCGCTCAACTCACCCTAGTCTCAGCACTGCTGCTAAACATCCTACAATGCACGGGACAGTCCCCCACCACAAAGTCTTATGCTATGTCAACCTAAATAGCAAACAGAAAGGGAGACTCTCTAAAATAAAGTGATTTTATTGGGGAAGAGGCATTGCAACAGGAATACACGTGCCATAGTAACCGAGGCATATTCAGGGAGGTAAAGGAAGATAAAGGTTTTTAAAGGAAAAATGAGAAGGATTACATAGTTGTTTTGCGATAATTATTCTCAGCTACATGGATCAATAACAAGGGAGGTTGGATGGGTGGTTGCTGTGCAGATGTACATCCCTGCAGAAGTATTTTTCTGTGTAAAGTTGAGACGACCTTTGTGCAAGATTGTGGTTTTATGGAGTTTTTTTAAATAGTTCTTATTATCAGACATTCATGCATGAGAACCCTCTCTTCATGGACTTCGCCACTCTATTTGCCAGGGTTTTTAACATATGTGGCTCCATTTTGATTCTTTCATAGTTAATAACGCCAAGACTGAGAAATTCTGCTCCACAGTATACCAAGGAAACTTTATTCAGACTAAGCCACCTTTGGGTCCAGACTTCAAGTAAACTAACCAAACTATCAGAACCATTTCTAGCAACTTGAGCTAACAATATGAAATCCAGAATCTCTGCTTAGTGAGCTCATAGCAATCCATTTAGTCTAACCCCACTTTATATTTCTTTCATCCTCATCCCATACTCTGAGGACCCAGTCCCACACGTATTCTCCAGATTGATATAAATTGGTTAATATAAATTGGTATATGCGAGAGGTTCTGCATCTGTGAACTGTTTTCAGTCTGGGAATTGGTTGATATAAATTGGTAAAACAATGTAATTCTTCAGTGTGTGTTCTGTCTCTTCACAGGTTACACTTTGTACCTCATTCTGAGGGACCTGCTATAAGCTATATCGTGTATGTCTAGGAGCAATGAAAGTAGTAGCGATGAGTCCTAAGGGGACCCGCAGCCCTTGCAAAGCATCTACCTCTAGGGAAGACCATTAAAGGTTCTTCAGGCGAGGGGAGTCCGTCACAAACTCTTAATGGAATGACATGGGAAAAAGAAATAAAAATATTAAAGTATAATTGAATTCTGCATTTCAGGTATGATCGGTTCATTACAGATATGATTTTGTTAAATAAAAATAGATGAAATTGGCTGGGCGCAGTGGCTCATGCCTGTAATCCCAGCACTTTGGGAGGCTGAGGTGGGCAGACCACGAGGTCAGGAGATCAAGACCATCCTAGCCAACGTGGTGAAACCCTGCTCTACTAAAAACACAAAAATTAGCTGGGCATGGCAGTAGATGCCGGTAATCCCAGCTACTTGGGAGGCTGAGGCAGGAGAATTGCTTGAACCTGGTAGGTGGAGGTTGCAGTGAGCTGAGATCGTGCCATTGCACTCAAGCCTGGAGACAGAGCTAGACTCTGTCTGAAAAAAAAAGAAAAAGATGAAATGTGTCTCTTGTTGAAAAAGGTTGGATATAATTGAGTTTCATAGACTACATTACCTCTATTATTAAATTCATGTATTTGTGATAGCACTTGCAGGGGGTAGAAATTATCTCTGGCAATTTTGACTAAGATTAGTCTTGGATTTTATGTCACCTTGATTATAGGAGAAGTGTGACTCACCTTTTCAAGGTGATGTACTTGTAATAGGATACTATTCTTGGTGGTACTGTGTGTGGATACTCACCATGGATGAAAACCTGTGATAACAGATTTAAACTGTTTAATCTGTGAAAATAATTTGGATCCTTGCATCCAGAATGAAGTTATGCTTACAGGAGTGTTCAAACGCAGCACAGCAAACAAACTGTGAGCACCCATTTCATGTCAGGCATTGTACCAAGGGCCAGGGCGCAAACATGAATAAGGCAGCCGGTGCTCACTTCCGCAGCACATACACTGAAATTGAACGACACAGCCTTAGCCCTGACCTAAGGAGCATGCGTTCTAGCCACAAGCCTAGCTACATAGTTTGGATTTAAAACATAAGTGACTTCTGCTTTACCAATAATGACACAATGTAAATTTGAAAAGAATCATGATAATTCCGGAAATAACATACCAGCACCTTTTTAAATAGAAAAAAAATTACTTCAAACTATTATACAATTAGGACATATTCATTATAAAAATATGTAAACAATAAAAAAGAAGAAAATAAAAATCACTGCCACTGCCTTTCAGAGTTTTCTCTGGGCACATGCACACACATATACAAACACGTATTTTTCACAAAAAATAAGCCTGACATTTAATGTTTCCAGAGACCTAAACAACATCACGAACAATGTCTGAAGTTTTTATTTTTTATTTTATTTATTTGTATTTTTTGAGACAGTCTTGCTCTGTCACCCAGGCTGGAGTGCATGGCGCAATCTCAGCTCACTGTAGCCTCTGCCTCCTGAGTTCAAGTGATTCTTTTGCCTCAGCCTCCTGAGTAGCTGGGATTACAGGTGCCCGCCACGACACCTGGCTAATTTTTGTATGTTTAATAGAAATGGGGGTTTCACCATATTGGCCAGGCTGGTCTTGAACTCCTGAACTTAGGTGATCTGCCGGCCTCAGCCACCCAAAGTACTGGGATTACAGGCGTGAGGCACTGTGCCCGGCCAATCTCTGGAGTTTTTAAAGAATAGGGAAAGAATTCTGTGATTGCTATTTGAACAATTCTCTGATAATCCTGCTAATTTTATTTATGTAGCTGTTTTGAGGTTAATTTGTAGTGAACATTAAAGTTGTAACTGACCACTTTGATGCTGAATTTGATATGTTCATCATGGTATGTTTTACCTGATGGTTTGAAAGAGAGGGCAAGCCTGAAAACCAAAGGAAAAGGAAGAATAAAGTGATCTTAAAACAATCTTGAGTAGATATTAAGAAGCAGCAAAGATAAAGAAGTCATTCACAAAAACTTGGTTAGACTAAAAAGTGGTCAAATCAGCTTGGTTTGTCTGATAGTGCTAAAGCTGGGGCAGTCTGGGACAAACTGGGATGATTGGCCATCCTAGACAGAACCTGGGGTGTTGCGGAATACATGCTGTATGCACCTTATTACTGCCTAAACCTGAAACGTTCTGGATTCTGAAACCCATGTCTCCAAGGGACCTGGATGTACATAGGCTATTCTGAAACCCATGTCTCCAAGGGACCTGGATGTACATAGGAAGGAGACAAAAGCCCCAGCCACAGTCTCTGGGGAAGGAAACTGGTGGCTGGAAAGCAGGGATAGGAGGGAGAGTTTTCACTGCATATCCTTTTGCCTCTTTTGACTGTAAACCATGTGACTGTACCAGCTACTCAAAAAACAAATACAGGCCGGGCGCAGTGGCTCATGCCTGTAATCCCAGCACTTTGGGAGGCTGAGGCAGGTGGATCACCTGAGGTCAGGAGTTCGAGACCAGCCTGGCCAACCTGGTGAAACCCTGTCTCTATTAAAAATACAAAAATTAGCTGAGCATGGTTGGGGGCTCCTGTAGTCCCAGCTACTCGGGAGGCTGAGGCAGGAGAATCACTTGAACCCCAGAGGCGGAGGTTGCAGTGAGCTCAGATCGTGCCATTGCACTCCAGCCTGGGTGATAGAGCAAGACTCCATCTCAACAACAACAACAACAACACAAAAAACAAAAAATACAGAAATTATTGAGGAAAAAAGTGGTAAACATTTATTTGGTGTCTTTATGCATCTAGTACCATTAAGTTTCCTGGCTATTTATTCATTTATTTTGAGATGGAGTCTTGCTCTGTTGCCCAGGCTGGAGTGCAATGACACGATCTCAGCTCACTGCATGCTCCCCATCCTGGGTTCACGCCATTCTCCTGCCTCAGCCTCCCAAGTAGCTGAGACTAAAGGTGCCTGCCACCACACCCGCCTACTTTTTTTGTATTTTTAGTAGAGACGGGGTTTCACCATGTTAGCTAGGATGATCTTGATCTCCTGACCTCGTGATCTGCCCACCTTGGCCTCCCAAAGTGCTGGGATTACAGGCGTGAGCTGCTGCTCCTGGCCTTTCCTGGCTATTTATCATATAAGATCACTGGTTTCCAGTATCACTTTAAGTTGCTCCCCTACCTTTTTGGGCAGGTATATAATATCACTATGAGCAGAATCACCCCTTCCACCAAATACGTAACCCCAGTGTGATAGTATTTGGAGATGGGCCTTTGGGAGAAAAGTGGGTTTAGATGAAGTCATGAGGGTAGGGCCCTTATGATGGAATTAGTGTCTTTATAAGAAGAGGCTGGTGCAATGGCTCATGCCTGTAATCCCAGCAATTTGGGAGGCTGAGACAGGAGGATCACTTGAGGCCAGGAATTCAAGACCAGCCTGGGTAACATGGCGAGACCCAGTCTCTGCAAAAAGTAAAATAAAAAATTAGTTGGGTGTGGTGGCACGTGTCTGTAGTCCTAGTTACTCAGGAGGCTGAGGTAGGGGGATCACTTGAGCCCAGGATTCGAGGCTGCAGTAAGCTATGATTGTGCTGCTGCGCTCCAGCTTGGGCAACAGTGAAACCCTATAGTAGGCCAGGAGTTCGAGACCAGCCTGGGCAACATGGCAAAACCCTGTCTCTACTACAAAAACTAGCCAGGTGTGGTGGCTCACACCTGTAGTCCCAGCTACTCCAGAGGCTGAAGCACAAGAATTGCTTGAACCCAGGAGGCAGAGGTTGCAGTGAGCCAAGATCACACCACTGCACTCCAGCCTGAGACACTGTCTAAAAAAAAAAAAATCAAGTATTAAAAAAAATGCAGAAAATGCAAATATTTCTGGGAGGGATACCCAGCCCAATATCTGCACTTCAAACCTTAGAAGCTAAACATTTATCAAGACATGATTCTGTACACCCTCCATTCAAGCCACCAGAAATCTGAGACAGAATCTCATGTGTCTGAGACTCGACCACTCTGATTTTGAGGTGAAATTATTTCAAATGCTTAAATGGGTAGCACTGCTTGTCTGTTATTTTTTCAAGCCCAGCACCTATTCCCCATTCTGGTACCAGCATGGTAGATTTCCTTTGGGAAGCAACTCCACCTTCTGTCTCAGGCTCAGTGCGCATGCGAGTGATCTACCCTTAGGCCTGGCAGGTGGAGCACTGGACTCTGTTCTGGTCAATCAGAGCCCAGGGATGGTTATGTGCTCTAACTTGGTCCAATCAGAATGAAGCCTAGAATTTAGTTGGGGAGTGGGACCATTAGTGAAAGAGATTCCCCCTCTCTTTTGCTGGGACCCCCTGGGATTACAGATGACCTACAGCCACTGGGGGCTACCCCAGGGCTCCCGAGAGAGAAGGTAACACTGAGGAAAGGCAGAGCTGAGACGGGGTTAAACCAAGTCCCAGTGACATAGTTTGAGTCACAAGATCAGTGGTGCCTGAAACAAGCCCTAACCTTAGACTTCTCAGTTACGTGAAGCAGTGAAATTGTGTGGTTGTTGTTTGTTGGTTTGGTGCTTTGTTTCGTTTTGTCTAAGTCAGATAAAAATGGATTTTCAGTTACCTTGGAACTGAAACTCTACTGACTGGCATGCCATCCCACCAGCTTGTGTGCTGTGCACATTAACAAGACTCACCTTTTCTTAGGATTCATCCTATATGCAAGATCACCAGGATGTAGCCAGATCCAGGACGCCTGTTTTTATAGTTTAGCTACAGACTTTTTCTTCACCTCTAGCAATTGCCTATGCCCTCCTTTCAGTGGCCCCAGCAGGGAGAAGCACAGCGGGACTCCTTGAAAGGCAGATCCAGAAGGCTGGTTATGTGGACAGCTCACCACAGTTAACTGGGGTAACCACAGTTGGCCTGGGCAGTCCTGAAGCAGATGACCCACCCCCATACTGTGGGCAGCTCTTCCTGCAGTGCTTAACTCCAGAAAAAAACCCTCCACCAGTTCCTTACTAAGGTGGTAAACAACCCTAAGAAATCTGGCTCTCTAAGCTTGGGACAGCCAAGAAATGAGTCAGCCTTCTGGAGAAACCCCCCTTGCCACAGCCTGTGCTTCCCCATTTCTGCCAGGGCTCCAGCCCCAGCCCCCACGTCAGTAAAGCCTATGCATTTCTTTCAAGAGCATGATAAAACCTCATATCTGAAAAGCACTGAAGTGCTGTACCTCTTTCAAAGTACTTGTGCATTCATTATCTCATTAGGATACCAGATTTGCTATTTTTTTCTTCAGATTCTTTTTTTTTTTTTTTAACTCAAATCCAGCAGAGAAGTTTTTTCATGTGGTTCTCAATGAGACTTGAGAAGAGAAAATCAGAATTCAATCCAAGAGCGCAGCTTTTCTAGAGGCACAAATATAATCCTTCTCTCTCATGCCAAAAATAACAAGGGGGCAGAGGCTAGATTCTAGAGGAAAGAACATTGAGTATGAATTGAAACCTTTCTAGTTACAGATCTGCCACTAAGTAGCTGTGTGACTTGGACAAGCCCCTTAATCTCTCTGCACTTCAGTTTTCTCCTTTGTAAAATGGCAGCATTGAGGCTTCCTGGAAACATTGGCCTTGATATTTTCTAAAGATCTTAGAAGCTCTGAGGTTTTATGGCTCGGTGAATTGTAGAATCTGAAGAGACTGATTTATAAGCAAGTTGGCACGTTTTTCAAGCCCGATCATTCTTTTGGTGTGTGCCCCTGGCCAGGCTGTCAGGAGCCATAGCACATTCAGATGTAGACTGAGCATGGCCCACTTCCCAAAGACCCCAAGGCCCTCCTTAGGCCCACCTCTGATGGTAGTGGTTGGTTGGTGGTGGTTAGTTGGCTAAATGAAGGGTGAGATCCTGACCACTCACTAAATGCTGAACTCTTGATAGATTAGGAAGCTCTGCTATCTGTGGGATGAGGCACAGCAGATGATGTGGTTTGGCTGTGTTCCCACCCAAATGTCATCTTGAATTCCCATGTGTTGTGGGAGGGACCTGGTGGGAGATAATTGAATCATGAGGACAGGTCTTTCCCATGCTGTTCTCATGATAGTGAATAAGTCTCATGAGATCTGATGGTTTTAAAAACAGGAGTTTCCCTGCACAAGCTCTCTCTGTGCCTGCTGCCATCCATGTAAGATGTGACTTGCTCCTCCTTGCCTTCTGCCATGATTGTGAGGTCTCCCGAGCCATGTGGAAATGTAAGTCCATTAAACCTCTTTCTTTTGTAAATTAGCCAGTCTCAGGTATGTCTTTATCAGCAGTGTGAAAACAGACTAACACAACAGACGTCAGATTCGTTCTTGGAATGGAAGATAAGTGAACTCTAGTGTTTATTGAAGACAGGGCCTACGTAGGGATTGGCAGGCTGTGGTGGTAGGCCCTACTTAGCAGTACAGAGACTGGTCCAAGGCACTTTTCTTGATGAGTTCAACCTTCTTTTGCAACCCTTTCTTCTGGCAAGTGCTTTCTGCCCAGTGGGGAGGTGAAAGGGTCCCTCACCTTTAGGAACCCCTTCTGTGTGACTATAGCCTCCAATAAATCCTGACTCTTGTTTCCATTTCCAATGACTACTTTGAGAAATTAGGATGTCAGTGGTTCATCTTGTCTCATGCAAACCTGAATTATGTATTCTTTAAGAACAGTGACTATGATCCATCAGACTGTCTTCCACCTGTCACTCAGCATGACTTTGGCTCTGAACTCTCCACCAACTTTTTCCTTCCCTGCAACATATACATTCAAAATTAAAATAACCCATTATCACCGCCACTAACAACCTGCTCTCAACCATCCCACTATAGATCATATCCTCCCAGGAAGTTTTTCTTTGTTCCTAAATTAATTCAAACTAATGTGCTGATGGCCGCTCAGGCTTGTTACTTGTCTACCTGCCCTACCACCACTCCAAATATGTATTTCCATTTTAACAGGAGACATTGGATCCAATTTGTCAAAAACTATCTCATTAAAGGAACAAACTTGTTTCAGCATCAGACCTATGATGTGAAATTTTTGTCTTAATCCCTCAAAGTACTGAGAGAAGATTGGGAACTAGTGAAATCAGAGCTATTAGGGAGGCACCCTGGCCAATCAGATCTTCCTCTGAGCCAGCAGTGCCATCCTATTTATACCTGCAGTTTTAGCATTCAGAACAAAATCTTACTACACAAAGAAATTTATAGATTTAATGCAATTCCTATCAAAATACCAATGACATTCTTCATAGAAATGGAAAAAAGAAATCTTAAAATGTATATGGAACCACAAAAGACCCCAAATAGTCAAAGCAATCTTGAGCAAAAACAAGGCTGGAGACATCACACTACCAGACTTTAAAATATCCTACAAAGCTGTAGTAAGCAAAACAGCATGGCACTGGCATAAAAACAGACACATAGAACACTGGAACAATAGAGAACCCAGAAATTAATCCATGTATCTACAGCCAACTGATTTTTAACAAAGGTGCCAAGAACCCTCACTGGCACCCTCAAGGGTGCCAAGAACTCTTATTGATAGTCTCTTCAATAAATGGTTGAGGGAAAACTGGATATTCATATGCAAAAGTATGAAACTAGATTCCTGACTCTCATCCTATACAAAAATCAACTTAAAGTGGATCAAAGACCTAAATGTAAGACCCAATACTATAGAACTACTAGAAGAAAACATGGGGAAATGCCTCAGGAGATGGGTCTGAGAAAAGATTTTATAAGACTTCAAAAGCATAGGCAACAAAGGTAACAATAAACAAATGGGATTATATCAAACTAAAAAACTTCTACACAGCAAAGGGAACAATCAATAGAGTGAAAATACAATCAACAGAATGAGAGAAAATATTTTTAAACTATTCATCCAACAAGGGATTATTATCTAGAATATACAAGGAATTCAAACACCTCAACAGCAAAAAAGCAAACAATTCAATTTAAAAATGGGCAAGTGGGCTAGCACTTTGGGAGGCCAAGGCAGGCAGATCATTTGAGGTCAGGAGGGTGGATCACTTGAGGTCAGGAGTTGGATCACTTGAGGTCAGGAGCCTGGCCAACATGGTGAAACCCCCTCTCTACCAAAAATATAAAAAATATATAAAATATAAAAAATTAGCCAGGTGTGGTGGCACGTGGGTGTAATCCCAGCTACTCAGCTACTCAGGAGGCTGAGGCAGGAGAATCGCTTCAACCTGGGAGGCAGAGGTTGTAGTGAGCCATGATCATGCCACTGTACTCCAGCCTGGGTGACAGAGCAAGACTTGGTCTCAAAAAAAAAAAAAAAAAAAAAAAGGCAAAGGATCTGCACAGATATTTCTCAAAAGAAGACATACAAATGGATGGTCAACAAATATACAAGATAACGCTCAACATTGCTAATCATCAGGGAAACGCAAAGCAAACCCACCATGAAGTATCATCTCACTCCGGTTAGGATGCTATTATCAGAAACACACAAAAAAATAACAAATGCTGGCGAGGATGTGGAAAAACGGAACTCTTATCCACTGTTGGTGGGAATGTAAACTAGTACAGCCACTATGGAGAAGAGTTGGAGGTTCCTCAAAAAACTACAAATAGAACTACCATATGATACAGCAATCCCACCACTGGGCATTTATTCAAAGGGAAAGAAATCAGTGTATCAAAGAGACATCTGTGCCCCTATGTTTATTGCATCCCTATTCACAATAGCCAAAATATAGACTCAGCCTAGGTGTTCAAGAACAGATGAATGGATAAAGAGAACGTGGTATGCATACACAATAGAACTATTTTTTTAGTAGCTATTCGGCTACTAAAAAAAGAATGAAATCCAGTTATTTGAAGTAATATGGATAGAACTGAAGCACGTTGTGTTAAATGAATTAAGCCAGGAACAGAAAGTTAAACACTGCATGTTCTCACTCCTATGTGGAAGCTAAGAAAAGTTGATTTCATAAAAGTAAAAAGTAAAACAGGATACTAGAGGCTGGAAGGGCAGAGGGAAGTGGGAGATAGAGAGATGTTCATTAAATGATACAAAATTACAGCTAGATAGAAGGAATAAGTTCTAGTGTTCTATACAAGCGGTCCCCAACCTTTTTGGCACCAGGGACCAGTTTCAAGGAAGACAATTTTTCCACAGACCAGGGAGTAGGGAATGGTTTCAGGATGATTCAAGTGCATTACATTTATTGCGCACTTTATTGCTATTATTATTGCATCATAATATTAATATGTAATGAAATAATCATACAACTCACCAAAATGTAGAATCAGTGGGAGCCCTAAGTTTGTTTTCCTGCAACGAGATGGTCCCATCTGGGGGTGATGGGAGACAGTGACAGATCATCAGGCATTAGACTATCATAAGGAGCCTGGCATGTGCAGTTCACAATAGGGTTTGCGCTCCTGTGAGAATCTACTGCTGCCACTGCTCTGACAGGAGGCGGAGCTCAGGCGGTAATGTGAGCAACGGGGAGCAGCTGTAAATACAGATAAAGCTTCTGTAGCCTATTTCTCACCTCCTGCTGCGTGGCCCAGGTCCTAACAGGCCACAGACCGTTAACGCGACCGTGGCTCAGGGGTTGGGGACCCCTGCTCTATACCACTGTAGGATGACTGGATGTAGCAATAATATATTACATAGTTTCAAATAGCTAAAACAAACCAGGTACAGTGGCTCATGCCTGTAATCCCAGGACTTTGGGAGGCTGAGGCGGGCAGATCACTTTAGGTCAGGAGTTCGAGATCAGCCTGGCCAACATGGTGAACCCCATCTCTACTGAAAATACAAAACTTAGCTGGGCGGAGTGACATGCACCTGTAATCCCAGCTACTAGGGAGGCTGAGGCAGGAGGATCACTTGAACCTGGGAGGCAGAGGTTGTAGTGAGCCGAGATTGTGCCTGGCAACAGAGCAAGACTCCATCTCAAAAAAAAAAAAGAAACAAAACAGTAACTAAAAAATAGATATAGAATGTTCTCCACACAAATGATAAATGAAAGAGCGGGACATCTGGTTTCTGAGGGGGAACCTTCACAGTGTCAGTGACAAAAGAGAGAATTAAATATGAGTGATGTTGAGAAAAGCAAAAATATTTGTGTTCAGAAGTGTGCCCAGTGCCACACCATGGAAAAGGGAGGCAAGCACAAGACTGAGCCTAATCTCCACGGTCTCTTTGGGTGGAAGACAGATCAGGCCATTGGATTCTGCTACAGAGACACCAGTAAGAACAAAGGCATCACCTGAGGAGAGGACACACTGATAGAGTATTTGGAGAATCCAAAGAATTACATCCCTGGAACAAAAATGATCTTTGGTGGCATTAAGAAGAAGGGAGAAAGGGCGGACTTGATAGCTTATCTGAAAAAAGCTACTCATGAGTAATAATTGGCCACTGCGTTGTTTATTACAAAAGAGAAATATCTCATGAATTTTTTATGTGTATCATAATTTAATAGATTTCATACACCAGAATTAAAAAACAGAGAGAAATGATAAATGTTTGAGATGATGGATATGCTAATTGCCCTTATCTAATCACTATATAGTGTATGTATCAAAACATCGCTATGTACCCCATGAATATATATAGTTATTATATATCAATTAAAAAAAGAACAAAATGTCACATTGCATTTGCCAGCCCCTCAGCTTTCATAATGTTATTTTGTTGTTTTGTTTCTGGGATCTTCTCTCTTTCTCCTTAAATCCTGACCCGGTCTCAGATGCTCCTAGCTCTGTACAGGCCCGAAACTGGAACATGGAATCCAGACACCCTCTGAAAACTTTTCTGGATTTACCTGCCCTGTGCCCCTCCACACACCATTTCTGTTCCCCTTACAGAGGCTCCTGCTCCTCACCCTCAAGCCCCAGGACATCATGGCCCAAGCTTAAAGCAGGACCAGAGAAAGGGACCAGAATCCATTAAGTAAAACCAAATTCAGGTTAATAGCAGGAAACCAGCTGACTCTCAGGAGCTTCTGGATGTATACTACAAAGGGACAACTTTCTTTTTTTTTTTTTTTTTTTTTTTGAGACGGAATCTCGCTCTGTCGCCCAGGCTGGAGTGCAGTGGCGCGATCTCGGCTCACTGCAAGCTCCGCCTCCTGGGTTTACGCCATTCTCCTGCCTCAGCCTCCTGAGTAGCTGGGACTACAGGCGCCCGCCACCGCGCCCGGCTAATTTTTTGTATTTTTAGTAGAGACGGGGTTTCACCGTGGTCTCGATCTCCTGACCTTGTGATCCGCCCGCCTCGGCCTCCCAAAGTGCTGGGATTACAGGCGTGAGCCACCGCGCCTGGCCAAAGGGACAACTTTCTATTCCAGGAGTTTGCCAGCTCTGAATTTGGTCCCAGGCCAGTACTCTTTGCCACTCACCTATTTTCTTTTATTTTAAAATTATTATTATTATTATTATTTTATTATACTTTAAGTTCTGGGATACATGTGCAGAATGTGCAGGTTACATAGGTATACATGTGCCATGGTGGTTTGCTGCACCCATCAACCGATCATCTAGGTTTTAAGCCCCGCATGCATTAGGTATTTGTCCTAATGCTATCCCTCCCCATGTTCCCTCACCCACTGGCAGGCCCTCATGTGTGATGTTCCCCTCCCTGTGTCCATGTGTTCTCATTGCCATCCTATTCTCTTACACAAAGTTGAAAATGTCTCTGTGAACAGGAACATTCCTCAATTCCCCCATCTTAGAAGTTAGCTTGATTCTTTGAATGGAAGCGTTAGAAGGGTCAGACTGGCTGGGCATGGTGGCTCACACCTGTAATCCCAGCACTTTGGGAGGCCGAGGCAGGCAGATCACCTGAGGTCGGGAGTTCAGGGCCAGCCTAACCAACATGGAGAAACCTTGTTTCTGCTAAAAATACAAAATTAGCCAGGTGTGGTGGCACATTCCTGTAATCCCAGCTACTTGGGAGGCTGAGGCAGGAGAATCACTTGAACCCTGGAGGCAGAGGTGGTAGTGAACCGAGATTGCGTCATTGCCCTCCAGCCTGGGTAACTAGAGTGAAACTCTGTCTCAAAAAAAAAAAAAAAAAGAGAAGGACCAGACCCAGCCCTGGGACATCCTCAAATGTTGAGATGCTGTGGGTTTTGATGGCCTGTACTGGCCTTAACACACAACCATACGCAAACTATGAAGCAATTTGCACTGGTGTATAAAATATGTTGGCCGAGCTGAAGTAACAACATGAATAAACAAATAATATAAGGCAATATCTCTTAAGCTTGGAATAGTCCTTGGAGACTCCCATGGGAAAATCAATACCACTCTTAACTATATTATTCCTCCTCCCACAGCCTGGGGCTGAGTCTTGGTGCTGGAGAGAAAGGAAAGAGCTGGCTTTCTTCCAGTCCCTCATTCATCTTACTTGGCTCTGCCTGGTCCACACTTAAACTTGTTTGTTAGAAATATGGTCACTTTAGTCATCTTCTACTCAGTCATCAACTCACCCTTTCTGCTCCCTGATATGGATTTGGTAAAAGCCATGGCAAGTGCTCAGGAGAGGGAATCACGAGACACCTTTGTTAGTTCAGAGTTTAGAGATTAAGGGTAAGCCTCGTAGAGATTGGGAGTCTTATGGGGACTATATAAGAGATTACTAAGGAAAGGAGAAAGAGGCATATGAGGGCTGAGGCTGAAGGGAATCTGCTAACAGCAATCCAAGGTCATCCCTGCAGCTAGGTCTGTGGCTGAGTAGATTTCTGTAGAATAGATTCAGGTGGACTATGTTCAGCAACACTGGAGCAGTCAAGCAGGCTTTGATCCTAACGTCACTTCTCTTATCAAGGAGCTTTATCACCATCTCTAGGCTTCTAAAACCTCATTGCTATTTCCCAGCTGATTACCCCAGAACCAGACTTGGGCCAGCATGGATGACAGAAAGTGTTCTTTGCTCAGCTCTCTGATTCCTATACTTGCCAGCAGCAATCATGACCACCAGCACCAAAAGAACAGAGGGAGTCTGGGTCAGCCCTGCTTTATGCACAACCGAGGTGTGGAAATCCAGATGTTTTTCCCAAAATAACACATTTGGGAGGAGAGTATGTATTTATTTGCTTATTTCATTTAAAGTTCGCTTTCCAAAAACATCTCTGAAGGATTTCTTTAGCTTTTATATGGTTCTATTGTTTTAAAAATTTATATTTGGTATAAAATTATATCATCAGTTTACCAAAAAATTTGGGAAAAAATTGAAAAAAGAAAACAATCACACGTGACTTCATTGTCTTTTTTTTTGTTGTTTTTTGAGATGGAGTCTCGCTCTGTCGCCCAGGCTGGAGTGCAGTAGCGCATCTTGGCTCACTGCAAGCTCTACCTCCTGGGTTCACACGATTCTACTGCCTCAGGCTCCCGAGTAGCTGGGACTACAGGCGCCTGCCACCACATCTGCTAATTTTTTGTATTTTTTTTTAGTAGAGACGGGGTTTCACCGCCTTAGCCAGGGTGGCCTCCATTTCCTGACCTCGTGATCCGCCCGCCTCGGCCTCCCAAAGTGCTGGGATTACAAGCGTGAGCCACCAGCCTGGCTGACTTCATTGTCTTAATACATCTGTCACTTGCTAGCGTTTGGAATATTTCTTTCCTATCTTTTCTCCCATACACATTTTTTTCTTATAAACATTAAAGATTCACTTTGTTTTAAAAAAAAATTTTAAGTAATTCATGCACATAATAAAAAGTGTAAAAAGTGACAGTCCCTCTCCTCCATCCTTATCCCCAGTGACCACTTTAAGTCTTGTACATCTTTCCAGAAAATAGTTTCCCTTCCCTTCCCCTCCCCTCCCCTCCCCTCCCCTCCCCTCCCCTCCCCTCCCCTCCCCTCCCCTCTCCTCTCCTCTCCTCTCCTCTCCTCTCCTCTCCTCTCCTCTTCTTTCCTTTCCTTTCCTTTCTTTTTCTGAGATGAGGCCTCGCTCTGTTACCTAGTCTGGAGTGTAGTGGCATGATCTCGGCTCACTGCAGCCTCCACCTCCTGGGTTCGAACTATTCTCCTGCCTCAGCCTCCTGAGTAGCTGGGATTTCAGGCATCTGCTACCACGCCTAGCTAATTTTTGTATTTTTAGTAGACATAGGGTTTTGCCATGTTGGCCAGGCTGGTCCTGAACTCCTAACCTCAGGTGATCTGCCTGCCTCAGCCTCCCAAAGTGTTGGGATTACAGGCATGAGCCACTGTGTCCAGCCAAATAGCTTTGCATATAAGGTGTCTTGCTGGGGATGGGGGTTGGCATGTACTGTGAGGGGCAGGGGGCAGGCAGCAGATCTGCTTCTGTTAGGAACGTGGACACATGAACCACATGAGCAACCCTTCCATGGCGTCAGAATTGTGAGATGTAAATTTGGAGCTCCCAGGGATGGTGTTTCTGGCTATGTAACTAGAATAAGTGAGGGGAAAGCTGGAGATAGCACTCTGGTGCTATTAGAGATTATGAATCTAGCTCTTTTCTTAAGTATATGTCCTTGGCCTTCCATGGATTAGTGTTGCTCAAACATCCTCAGAATTTATGAGCAATATATATATATTTTTTTCTGTTAAAATTTGTTTGCCCGGGTGCAGGGTCTCACACCTTTAATTCTAGCACTTTGGGAGGCTGAGACCGGCAGATCACACAAACTCAGGAGTTCAAGACCAGCCTGGGCAACATGGCGAGATCCTGTCTTTATAGAAAAAAATACAAAAAATTAGCTGGGATTGGTGGTGCGCATCTGTAGTCCCACGTACCAGGGAGGCTGAGGTGGGAGGATCACCTGAGCCTGGGAGGTCAAGGCTGCAACGAGCCATGATCCTACCACTGTACTCCAGGCTGGGTGGCAGAGCAAGACCCCGTCTCAGAAAAAATCTTTTTTTTTTTTTTTTTGGTTTGAATTAGATACATATCATGTTCTAACAAATTAACACATTCATCATAAGCATTTTCCTTCTCTGTACCATCTTCATATCCACAATTTTTAAGGATAAAGAAGAGCAACAAACAACAAAGTATTAGATGAACTAGATGTCATCAAAACAAACTTCTGTGCTTCAAAGGACACTGTCACGAAAGTGAAAAAACCCATAGAATGAGAGAAATGTGCAAATCGTATATCTGATAAGGGACTTATATCTGGAATATATTAAGTATTTTAACAACTAAGTAATAAAAAGACAAACAGGCTAATCTAAAAATGGGGGAAAGGATTTGAATAGACATTTCTCCAAAGAAGATGTCCAATGAGCACAAGAAAGATGCTCAACATCATTAGCCACCAGGAAATGCAAATCAAAGCCAAAATGAACTACTACCTTACTGCCACCAGGATGGCTATATCAAAAAGGCAAGTAACAAGTGTTGGTGAGGATGAAGAGAAACTGGAACCCTCATATACTGCTGGTGAGAATGTAAAATGGTGCAGCTGCTTTGACAAACAGTCTAGTATTTCCTCAAAAGCTTAATCATAGAGTTACCATACAACCCAGCAGTTCCACTCCTGTGTATATCTCCAAGAGAAGTGAAAACATATCCATATAAACACTTGCACATGAATGTCCATAGCATCATTATTCGTAATAGTCAAAAAAGGGTGGAAACAACTCAAATACTCATCAACTGATGAATAGATAAGATATGGTATGTATATACCACGAAATATTATTCAGCAATAAAAAGAAAGGAATAGCTGGGTGTGGTGGCTCACACTTGTAATCCCAGCACTTTTCGAGGCTGAGGTGGGAGGATACCTTGAAGCCAGGTGTTCTAGACCAGCCTGGGCAACAAAGCAAGACCTTGTCTTTACAAAAAAACAAAAATTAGCCTGGCATAGTGGTGTGTGCCTGTAGTCCCAGCTACTCGGGAAGCTGAAGCCAGAGGATCACTTGAGCCCAGGAGTTGGAGGCTACGGTGAGCTATGATCACATTATGTTCCAGCCTGGGCCACAAAACAAGACCCCCATCCCCCAATAAATAAATAAAATTGGCTGGGCACGGTGGCTCACGCCTATAATCCCAGCACTTTGGGAGGCTGAGGCGGGCAGATCACCTGAGGTCAGGATTTCAAGACCAGCCTGGCCAACATGGTGAAACCCTGTCTCTACTAAAATAGAAAAATTAGCCCAGTATGGTGGTGCACACCTGTAATCCCAGCTACTCAGGAGCCTGAGGCAGGAGAATTGCTTGAACCCGGGAGGTGGAAGTTGCAGTGAGCCGAAATCATACCACTGCACTCCAGCCTGGGCGACAGAGCTCTGTCTCAAAATAAATAAATAAATAAAAAAAATAATAAATAAATAAATAAAGGCATTACCAAAACATGCTACAACTTGGATGAGCCTTGAATACATTACGCTAAGTGAAAGAAGCCAGTCACAAAGAAGCACATAGTGTGTGATTCCATTTGTATAAAATGAAATGTAGAATAGGCAAATCCACATAAACACAGAAAGCAGATTTTCCTAGGGGTGGGAGCTTGGGGTAAGATGGGGAAAAATTAGTAATGGGGGTGATGAAAATGTTCTAGAATTATGGTAATTGTTGTGAAATTCCATGTATTTATTAAAGCCATTGCCTTTATACTTTAAATGGGTTAATTGTATGGTATATGAATTATATCTCAATAAAACTGTTATAAAAAAGAATAGTATATTGGGTGGATATATCACTGAGATTAGTTACGTGGATGTCCGGTACAAGTTATTCTTCTGTTGTTCATGCTGCTTTGGGTTTCATATCATTTAACAGATATTTACGGAGTATCCAGGGTACGGGAGTTATAAAAAAGCATAAGAACATCTCATGGCCCAGCCAGGGAGGTGACACCCATGCACAGAAGGTAGCTAACTGGGCAAAGCACACATAACAAATGCTACCGGGTTCAGAGGCACGCTTGCCATCATGGGCTGTGCACCCAAAAATAGGTTTCCCTGATGAGTGAAGAATATTAAAGAATAAATGAGCAGGGCATAGTGGCTTACACCTGTAATCCCAGCACTTCAGGAGGCTGAGGCGAGAGGATTGCTTGAATCCAGGAGTTCAAGACTAGCCTAGGCAACTTGGTGAGACCATGTCTCTGCAAAAACAATTTTTTAAAAAAAATTAGCCAGGCATGGTGGTGCACACCTGTGGCCCTAGCTACTCGGGAGGCTGAGATGGGAAGATCATTTGAGCCTGGGAAACAGAGGCTGTAGTGAGCTGTGACGGTACTACTGCAGTCCAGCCTGGGTGGCAGAGGGAGATCCTATCTCAAAGACAATTAAAAAAAAATTTTTTTTTAAATTGTAAAACAGAACGCAATCATTTAAAATCTGGAAATTGTTCTAAGGGCATAGAGCAAATGGAGAAATATTGTTGAAGTTCTTACTAAATCTTAGTAAGAACAATCTGTCTATGGCATTTAAGGCATGACCCATTCTTTTACTCCTCCCCCCCACTCCCTGTTATGGAAACTCTACCTGAGAGCTCTATTCCCGGTAAGGTTTTTCCCAGCCCCTAGTCTGTGGCTACCAGTTTTACCCAGGTAGGGGCATGCTGCCAGGGTTTCTAGTTCCCTCCCCAGTTCTCTGCTGCAGAAGCTGTATTCCAGGCAGGATCTGGTCCCTCCCCTTACCCAACCCCAACTGTAGGGGAGAAATTCTGTTCAAGGCATGGCAGGCTGAGAATACTGGGACCGGATCACTTCACCTTTCTCCTCCCAGCCAGTTTGTAGAGTGGAGGAGGTTCTACACCAGGAGGGGCAAGCAGAGAGGATCAGTGGCTTCTCCTGCTTCCTCTACTGCCCACTCACAGAGCCAGGTGTCACTACAGGCAACACCGGGCCCCACCCCCAGCTCTGATGCAGTGTCCTGGGGTTCTCTCAGCAAGAAAAGCAGCCCATAATGACAAAGAGCTTTAGAGCTCTACTTGAGGACACAGGCTGTATTGGAACAGAGCCTGGAGAACGCTGCCTAAGGGTGTTGTGGAAAACAACAGAGACCTTGAAAGAGAGCAGTTAAGAGGAGGCTGGTAGCTCCATGACACAGCACAATGGCAGAGCAGCTAAAAATTTCATATAGAGAGCCAGGGAAAAAGAAATCAAAGCACGCTGGAAGCACATTCAGCTCTAGGGGTCAGGAAAGGGTGTGCACATGTTTCTGGTTGCATGGGGCAGACTTGAAAATATTCTCTAAACCATACACAGGCCTGTTAACAAAGGGCAGAAGCCTCATTGGCACAAAGGCCTTAAACAGAACCTCTGGACAAACACTGACTGAACAATAAACTACTCTGACCAGGGCAACTCCTAGGAAGCAAGGCTTGGAAGTAAAATCATGCTCTTCTCTAGTAGTCGAGAACATCCTGGGCACTCCCAAGGCTGTACCCTATCATGAGCCACCAGAGAGGGAAGATCTATGCTACTAGGCCCTGGCTAACAATGGGGCAAAAAGATGTAAAGGGAGATAGGATGACAATGTCTCATCAAATAGAGAATATCAAGTACTATGAACAAAGTGAAAAATTCACTACAGGGACTTAACAATAGATTTGTTCTGTCAAAAATAAGAATCAGGCCAGGTGCACTGGCTTATGCCTGTAATCCCAGTATTTTGGGAGGCCAAGGCAGGAGGATCACTTAAATTCAAGACCAACCTGTGCAACATAGCGAGATGACCCCATTTCTACAAAAAATAAAAAAATTAGCTTGGCATGGTGGTGCATACCTGTAGTCCCAGCTACTTGGGAGGTTGAAGTGGGAAGATCATTTGAGCCCAGGAGGTCAAGGCTGCAGTGAGCTGTGACTGCACCACTGCACTCCAGCCTGGGCAACTAAGTGAGACCCTGTCTCAATAAACAAACAAACAAACAAACAAACAAACAGAATCAGTGAATTTAAAGACCGATCAATAGAGGTTATACAATCATAAGAGGAAAACAATGGATAAAAATGAACAGAGCATTAGAGAAAAGTGAGAAGACACCATTAGATGCACCAACATACACATAATGGTAGTACCAGAAGGAGAGAAGAGAGAAAGAGACAGAAAAAAATATTCAAAGAAATAATTGAATACATAGACACAGGGAAGGGAACACCACACATTGGGGCCTGTCGGCGGGGGATGGGGGAGGGAGAGCATCAGGAAAAATAGCTAATGCATGTGGAGCTTAATACCTAGGTGATGGGTTGATAGGTGCAGCAAACCACCATGGCACATGTTTACCTATGTAACAAACCTGCATAGCCTGCACATGTACCCCGGAACTTAAAATAAAAAATTAAAATAAGAAATAATGGCTGAAAACTTCCCAAAGTTGATGGAAAATACTAATCTACACAACCAAGACATGGCCTACTTTCTCCTTGTTGCTGATAGTAAAATGCAAATGAAAGAAACAGAGGAAGGAACTGTTAAGTGAAAAGTAATCAGAACTTCATGGTTTAGAATGATCTCAGTTTATCCACATTGCAAAAGTTGAGAAAGTGTGCTCTGGAGAAAGCACCAAGGCTGAGGCTCAGCAACCATTTGCTAAGGAGATCAGGCCTGTGACTCATGGATCCAACCATCTCAGCAGAAGGCAGGCATGTAACTCTCCAGGAAGAATCTATGACGAACCCTCGTGTCTACTGGCATAGATTCCCTTGACATCACAGAAGGCAAGGTTTTTGAGAATTTTATACCAACACAAATACCGCCAGTCTAGACTGATTGAGACAGAGATGGAATAAAATGGAGGAAGAATGACTCCGAAGGCAGAGCCATGGAGGCAGAGGCCTGAAAGTGTAAAGCCAGGGCTACCATAAAGGCCCAGAAGACACAGCATCAAGTCACAGAGGATTACTCTCAGGCTTTGAAACCTAATGGAATTGACCCCATTAGATTGCAAACTAGCTTTAGACCAATAACCGCCTTTTTTTCCTTCCATTTATCTCCCTTTTGGAATGGAAATATGTCCATCCTATGCCTGTTCCGCCATTGCATTTAGAAAACAGATGACTTGTTTTCTAGGTTTAACAGGTCTATGAACAGAGAGGAATTTTGTCTCAAGATGGATCATTCCCAGAGTCTCGCCCATACCTTTTAAGATAATGTAGATGAGGAGATTTGGGACTTCTTGAGTTGACATTTAAATGAGATTTAGGATTTAGAGTTGATACTGGAAGGGTTAAGACTTTGGGGAGTCTTGGGGTAAGGTGAACATATTGTGTACATGGGGTGGGTGTGAATTTTGGGTGCCAGTGAGTAGACTGTACTAGGTTGAACAGTGTCATCTCAAAATTCATGTCCATGCGGAACCTCAGAATGTAGCCCGGTTTGGAAACAGGGTCTTTGAAAACGTCATTAGTTAAGTTAGGATGAGGTCCTGAGATCAGGATGGGTCCTGACTCCAATATGACAGGTGTCCTAGGAGAAAGGACACACAGAGAGAGACACAGGGACAATGCCACATGACGAAGGCAGAGATTGGAGTCCTGCATCTACAAGCCAATGAATGCCCAGGGTTGCCAGCAGCTACGAGAAGCATTAGAGAGGGGTAGGATGGTTTACCTTTCGGGGCCTCCAGAAGAACCAACCCTGATGACATCTTGATTTTGGACTTCCATCCTCCTGAACTGTGACATGTAAAAAAGTTCTGTTGTTTTAAGGCACCCAGTTTGAGGTCATCTGCTACAGTGGCCCTAGGAAATAAGTACAAATGTCAAGCCCATTCAGCAAAGGAAGAATCGTCTTTTGAAAAGTGATGCTGAGACAACTGGGTATCTGCATACAAAGGAAGGGAGTTGGACCCATATCTTACAGCACACACAAAAATTAACTCAACATGGTTTCCAATACCTAAGTGTAAGAACTAAAATTGGCCGGGCGCAGTGGCTCACACCTGTAATCCCAACACTTTGGGAGGCCAAGGCGGGTGGATCACCTGAGGTCAGGAGTTCGAGACCAGCCTGACCAACATGAAGAAACACCGTCTCTATTAAAAATACAAAATTAGCCAGGTGTGGTGCTGCATGTCTGTAATCCCAGCTACTCGAGAGGCTGAGGCAGGAGAATTGCTTGAATCCAGGAGGTGGAGGTTGTGGTGAGCCGAGATCGTGCCATTGCATGCCAGCCTGGGAAATAAGAGTAAAACTCCGTCTCAAAAAAAAAAAAAAAAAAAAAAAAAGAACTAAAATTATAAAATAAAACTTTCATAAGAAAACCATATAGGTAAATCTTTGTGACCTTGGATTAGGCATGGTTTCTTAAACATGACACCAGAAGCAAAAGCAACTAAAGAAAAAACAGATAAATTGGAATTTATCAAAATTAAAACCTTATTTTTTATTTAAAAAATTTTGTAGTCTGGGCGCAGTAGCTCATGCCTGTAATCCCAGCACTTTGGGAGACTGAGGTGGGTGGATCATGAGGTCAAAAGTTCAAGACCAGCCTGGCCAACATGGTGAAACCCCATCTCTACTAAAAATACAAAAATTAGCTGGGTGCGGTGGCAGGCCCCTGTAATCCCAGCTACTCTGGAAGCTGAGGCAGGAGAATACTTGAACCTGGGCTGCAGAGGTTGCAGTGAGCTGAGATCTCACCACTGCACTCCAGCCTGCGCGATAGAGTGAGACTCCATTTAAAAAAAAAAATTGTGCTGTAAGGGACACCATTAAGAAAGTGATGGCCGGGGGTGGTGGCTCAAGCCTGTAATCCCAGCACTTTGGGAGGCTGAGACGGGCGGATCACGAGGTCAGGAGATCGAGACCACCCTGGCTAACACGGTGAAACCCCATCTCTATAAAAAAATACAAAAAACTAGCCGGGCGAGGTGGTGGCCGTCTGTAGTCCCAGCTACTCAGGAGGCTGAGGCAGGAGAATGGCATAAACCTGGGAGGTGAAGCTTGCAGTGAGCTGAGATCCAGCCACTGCACTCCAGTCTGGGCAACAGAGTGAGATTCCGTCTCAAAAAAAAAAAAAAGAAAGTGAAAGGACAACCCACAGAATCAGAGAAAACATTTCCAAATCACTTATCTGATAGATGACTTATATCAAGAAAATAGAAAAAGTAACTCCTGGGTCAGGCATGGTGGCTCATGCCTATAATACCAGGACTTTGGGAGGTCAAGGTAGCCAGGAGGTCAGGAGCTCAAGACCAGCCTGGGCAACATGGTGAAACCCCAGCTCTCCAAAAAAAGAAAAAAAAAAAAAAGAAAAGAAAAGAAAAAAATTAGCTGGGCGTGGTGGTGCACACTTGTGGTCCCAGCTACTCAGGAGGCTGAGGTGGGAGGATCTCTTGAACCTGGGATGTGGAGGCTGCAGTGAACCGAGATGGCGCCACTGTACTCTAACCTGGGCAGCAGAGTAAGATTCTGTCTCAACAACAAAAAACAAAAAAAAACAAACAACAAAGACAGATTAAAAAAAAAAACCCCTACAACTCAACAATAAAAAGACAACCCAATTTAAAAAAGGGCGAACGATCTAAATAAACATTTCTCCAAAGAAGAGATAAAAATGGCCAAAAAGCACACAAAAAGATGCTCATCATTAGTCACCAATAATCATCAAGGGGTGAATTTTATGGTTTTCGAGTTAGAGTACACATAAAAAGCAGCTGCGTAAAATAATATGTATGGAATAATATGTAGAGTACACATAAAAAGCAGCTGCATAAAATAATATGTATTTTTAGGCCTATGACATGTAAAAATGTAGTATACTTGACAATAACAGCACAAAGGAGGCAGGTGGGAGCAAAGCTATATTGGAGTGAGGAAATAACAGCAGATGGGAACTGAAATCCATAGGAAGAAATCAAGAGGAACACGAAGGATAAATAAGAAGATTAATATAACTAACTCTATAAATATGTACTTGGTCTTCTCTCAGGCTCTTTCAAAGTAATAGTTATAGCCAGGTACAGTGGCTCATGCCTGTAATCCCAGCACTTTGGGAGGTCAAGATGAGCCAGGTGTTTGAGATGAGCCTGGGCAAAATAGTGAGACCTCGTCCCAATTAAAAGAACTTTTTAAAATAAAAATATAAAAGTAATAATTATAACATTGTACTGTTGGCTTTACGATACAAAGAAGTAATATGTGTAACAATAGTATCACAAAAAGAGGGAGAAAGGAACACCACTACTTAAGAGTAAAGTTTATATATCTCACTAAACTATTTAAAATATAAATGACTACGTCTGCTGAATCAGAATTTCAGGGAACTGGCCACTTTCTTAGCCCTTCCAGGGCCTTTGTATGAGTTCAAAAAGGCTTCTTTTTCTCCAGTCGGAGGTAGCTACATGCCAGGGCCAAAGGCATAGCAAGCACAGCATGAGCTGGAACAACCCCCTCGCCCTAGTGCAGTGAATAACCCGCACAGCTGTCTGAGGGAGGTGGCCCCAGCCATGACCCACGTATTTATTTTAAAATGGCTCCTCTAACAATTCTAATGGACAACCAGGGTTGAGAACTATTGGGTTAGGGACGCATTCAAAAAGAATCTATTCTAAAGTATCAGAAAACTGATTAAATATGAGAGATAATTGTTAGAGAGGATTTAGGGGGAAGATTTTCAGGTTTTTTAATTCCAGGGACTGAGAAATTGGTAACAGAAATAGAGGAGATGGAAGGAAAAACCTGATTTGGAGGGAATGAATTCACTTTTAATTATGTTGAATTTGGTCCAGGTGCGGTGGCTCATGCCTGTAATCCCAGCGCTTTGGGAGGCCAAAGTTGGTGGACCACTTGAGGCCAGGAGTTCGAGACCAGCCAGCCCAATGTGGCGAAACCCCATCTCTACTAAAAACACAAAAATTATCTGAGCATGGTGGTGGTGCACATCTGTAGTCCCAGCTACTTGGGAGGCTGAGGCACAAGAATTGCTTGAACCTGGGAGGCAGAGGTTGCAATGAGCCGAGACTGCGCCATTGCACTCCAGCTTGGGCGACAAAGCAAGACTCTGAAAACAAAACAAATAATTATGTTGAATTTGAGGCCATGGCAAGATGTTACATTACAGTTGGAATGCCACACTGACAATTGAAAGATAGATGGTTCTGAACTCAAAAACTGTGTATTCAGGAAGCACCACGTAGCACAGTGATAATGAAAATAGATACCCCGTATAAAGAGCCTACTCAGTGCTTTACCCAGTGCTGGACAGTGTGTGTAAATACGAGCAGCAGTTGGCATGAGGCTGATGGAAGATGGTCACTCATAAGCAATTATTTACCCTAAAAACACATGTGTTTGGCCAGTGGCCTGGGCTGGACTGGATGAAGGCCAGGGTCAGAAAGTGAGGTGTGACTGGGAGGATGGAAGTGGCCTGTAAGTGATGCCAGCAGGTGGCTGAGGAGGATGCCACCACTTGAGGTTCCAGGGCACCACCCTGGGATCTTGAAACAGGTGAGTCTCAGTATTATTGTGACAAATGGGTGATAAAAATGGCAATGGCTTCCCAAGTTCCATGGCCAGTTGTCCTGGGGTCTCATGTGGTACAAACCCCTTTCCGCCCCTCATCCCCACTACAGTGTGTCTGGCATTGATATTCACCAAAACCAGAAGCCTGGATGTGTTTGTATCTGGGTTCATTGTGCTGGCCCTGGTTGATGAATTGGCTCAAGACTCAAAACTTCTGTGGTTTGGCCCATGGATAGATTCCTGCAGGAAAAAAAAAAAAAAAAAAAAAAAAAAAAATGGCCAGAGCTTTGCACAGTGGCAGTATTGTAGCCAATGAGGTTTATCCAAGGCATGATTATTGCTAATTGACATTCAAAAAAAGCTGGGGGGAGAAAAATGCCAGCATGAAGAAAAAAAGGAAGGTACACATGAATTGGAATTGGCAGGTTATTGGAGGAGGGGGATGCAGCAAGTCCCACCCCCTAGCATAAATGACACTTACCTGTATGGGCATGCACACAGCTATAGTTGACCCCATAGGCCTCAGTGCTGTGGACAGGCCCAGCCAGTCTCAGGGCTTGGCCAGACTGGTGAGCAGGTGTAGACAGGTAGCCAGCCTACATTTGTGCCATACCACAAGGCTACCATTTCTGTATAAGGCCACCTCCTAGGGCATCTGAGCTGATTGATAGCATCGTTATGCTCAAGCCGCCCTGGAAGTTTGCACACAGGTCAAATCCAGAGCCAGGAAGCAGAATGCTATGAAAGAGAGGCTCAGTCTTCCTTCCTTAGCTGAAATGGCAGGTGATTGATGCCTGCTGGGATCTTTTGTATTCCAAATGGTCCCATGAGGAATCCAGCAGAATGGATCCTGTTTGGGGTCTCTCTGACTACATGAGGGGCACAAACCATTTCAGAGTTTCTCAATAGGTCAGGAAAACAGAAATTGTTCTATGATTTTCCTTGCCCCGAACTATGAGGCCGGGAGGGTCAAAAAATGATGCCGACAAAGCAGACTAGCATGAAACAGCAGAGGCTTTGGTGCAGTGCTGGGGAGGAGGAAGAAGACTGTGGCCTTGGCAAGCACTAGGGGAGGATGGGAATGGCGCTGCAGGCTCAGAACTTTGGCTCCTCTGACTATAAAAGCTGGAATTCACCTCTAGAAGGAGAAAGTTTCTTTACAACGCCAAGTTAGCCAAGCGGAGCGAATGCGGAGCCCCTGCAAGCTCTTCCTTCTCGCCTGATTGGGAATCTCAGAGCTTGTGAGTTAGTTACTGAATAACTGGTAGCAGCAGTTGATGTGACCCAAAGGCCTTTCATAGAATCAGCAGTTTAAAGGACACTGCAGCCAGACAGTGAGTCCAAGGTCAAAAGTCGGGAGAAACCAGATCCTGGGCTTCATTCACTGCAGAACTTCAGGGCAGGGAGAAACCAGTCCAATGCACGTAATGCAGGAGGAAGTACATGCAGCAGAAGGGAAGAAAGGAATGTGTGCAGGATTGAAATCTGCCCTCAGGTCAGGCACAATGGCTCACACCTGTAATCCCAGCACTTTGAGAGGCCAAGGCAGGCAGATCACCTGAGGCGGGGAATTCGAGACCATCCTGACCAACATGGAGAAACCCCGTCTCTACTAAAAATACAAAATTAGCTGGGTGTGGTGGCGCATGCCTGTAATCCCAGCTAACTCAGGAAGCTGAAGCAGGAGAATCACTTGAACCCAGGAAGTGGAAATTGCAGTGAGCCGAGATAGTGCCATTGTACTCCAGCCTGGGTAACAAGAGTGAAACTCCATCTCAAAAAAAAAAAGAAAAAGAAAAAGAAAAAGAAAAAAAAAGAAATCTGCCCTCAGATTGTCTTGATGCAGTGGGTACTGAGCCATCAACTACCCAACTGAGCTGGACGTGATGAGTTTTGTGCCTTTAGAGTATCTATAAACATAGACCCTTGGAGTAGATCATGAGTTGTCATCCCCTAATTCCTCTTGTCTTCTACTTCTAACATGCCAAGAGGCATGTTACTAATTATATGGCTCCTTTGCAAAACCTCCCAAGGGGCCTGCCTTCCTCTCCCTATTCCTGTGGGCAGAGTTTGCTTAGCACTTAAGCACATCTATTTTTTCACTTAACTTGCTCTACTGAGAGCATTTCCATAGCTCTTTCTCTTCACTAGCTTGTGATTTATTGAGGGTAGAGCCATTTCGTATTCAGTTGTATTTATGTTAGCAGGGCTTGACTCAGTATTGGGTGCATAGGAAGTACTCAACAAACACCTAGCAAATGAAGGACTTGTTGAACCCCAGTTTCAAGGCATGCTTACATTAGCCTGGCCCTCCTCTCCTTCTGCAGTCTCACCTCCCATTCACTCTTAGCTCCAGCCACTTCTTTCTACCTGAAGTTCCCAGCCAAGAACACAGCCCTTTGTGTCTACATCTTCGTGCTTTCTCTACTGCTCTCCCAACATTCTGAAATTCTCTGCTTCCCTCTCTTTGCTTTTGGACATGCAATTTCACCCTCACCTCTCCAGCCACTGGACTGGGAGCTCCTTGAAGGCAGGACTGTGGGCTTCTTTTTATTTCCCATGGAGTCAGTCTGGTGCCTAGCACTCAGCAGAGGCTCAGTTGGTGTTTGTTCAGGGAAGGAATGAATTACTCTGGCTTTGACTGAAACTATGTTCTGGCCTCCATCAGGCAGCTCCTCATTATGTCTTAGTTAATTGCCATTTGTTTAGGAGGATTTGCTCAGCAAGGAGGAGATGAGTAACTAACCAGCGGGAAAAGTCAGTGTTAAATGGAGCTTTGAGCAGGAGTAGTTTGAAAATTGTTGGCTTAATCAAGAGTGACTAGTTACTTCTGTTTCACCATGTCCACACAGTTAACAGGGTGAAGCCATCTTGGATTTGTTATAGGGGATGTCCTGGCTCCCCCTTATTCCACAAGAGCCAAATGGGTTCGGAAAAGAGGTCAGTGTGGAGAGATATCTCCACCCCACTCTCTGTTGCCTCTACTTGCTGCCCCAGCCCTGGAACAACGTCAGATCTACACAAAATTATGAAGCGGATAAGGTTTGGCTTTGTCCGTGTCCTATTAATATTTGTATGTCTCTTTTCCCTCGTTGTCTCCTTCCAGGATGGAGGGAAGGGAATATAATGTGATTAATCAGTAACCAGGGGTGAAAAACTCTAACCCTTGCAGAGACCAAGGGAAACAAGCCAAGTTGGCTGGGTAGGAACAAAGTGACCACGTCCTGGTGAAAGTGGCAGCTGCTCCCCTGCTCAGGTGGTTGGTTGTTCACAGGGACCATGGGCCCAGGGCTGTGTGATCTTGTGTTTTGCAAAATCGCCCTTGCTATGAGCCTTGACATTGCCAGGAAAAACTGTTAAAGACTAGGAAAAGTACAAAAGAGATTATTGGGTGTCCTTTCAGTGGATTGTAGGGTGTAGTCTGCACTCCAGCCTGGGTGACAGAGAGAGACTCCCTCTCAAAAAAAAAAAAAAAAAAAGGTAGAAAAAGTGAAGAAACAGGTTTCCCCTAGAGCCTCTGGAAGGAACACAGCCCCACCAACACCTTGATTTCAGCCAAGTAAACCCATTTAGGGCTTCTGTCCTCCAACTGTCAGATACTCCAACTGAATTGTAAGATAAATTTGTGTTGCTTTAAGCTATGGAGTTTATGGGTAATATGCTACAGCAGCAATAGGAGGCCAGATTGTTTTACAGCCTTTAGGGTAGAAGTTAAGTTGTAGAAATTGGCAGCAATACAAATGCTTCTTGTCCATAGTAATGCAAATGATTCCTGTTCATAGAACTTTAAAAATACTTTGTCTAGCCGGGCGCAGTGGTTCATGCCTATAATCCCAGCACTTTGGGAGGCCGAGGCAGGCAGATCGCTTGAGCTCAGGAGTTTGAGATCAGCCTGAGCAACATGGTGAAACCCCATGTCTACAAGAAATACAAAAAAATTAGCCCGGCATGGTGGCGCATGTTTGTAATCCCAGCTACTCAAGACACTGAGGCAGGAGGATTGCTTCAACTCGGGAGGTCGAGCTGCAGTGAGCCGAGATCAGGCCACTGCACTCTAGCCTGGGTGACAGAGCGAGAGCTTGTCTCAAAAAACAAACAAACAAACAAACATACCTTGCCCAGTGGAGAATATAAACCTCTGTAGGTAAAATTCTCATTCAAATTTGTTGTAACATCTTATTGGTTCCTTTATTAATTGAGTTGAATAAAATGTTTGATGCATGTTAATTTGATATTTGTATACGTTCATGTTATCAACTTTTTTAAAAAACTGTACTTTAACAATGATATGTTCATATTCTGCACTCCTGTGCCTTTGAATTTAAGCTGTAGTCATACTTTTGAATCCACTGTGACGTCAGTCACTAATTTGATTTCTGTTTTTTCAAGCAGTTAATTATCACACATTTCAAGAAGGCATGTGCTAGCAAGGCCTGCAGTTGGAATCCCAATGGGAAGGTGTTATATTTACCAAGATTTTGGTTACGATGAGCTACTGCATTTGGACTTGAGAAAGTGTCAAACAGTATATTTTTTCAACAGCTAAAGCCTTAAGGAGTATTTTCTACTGAGCCAATAGATATACATTTTAACACCTTTTTCCTGATGGTGATAGTTCATACTAATATCTACCATGTTACTGCTGAACATATTTATCAACAGGGAGTGGGAAGATCAAAAGCACTATGTGCGTGAGTAACTAACTGGTCAACTTTGCAAATCGCTGCCAATGTGGGGCAGGGCTAGGTGGTTGATGGAGTAGCTAAGCGATGGAGTGGGAAGGACAGAGACTTGCTCCAAGCAGCTTGCAGCAGGTGCAGTGAGACACAGTAAATGCTGCCGCTGCTACAAAATGCAGAGGCCAGCCTCATAGTTGGGACACCAAGGCTCAGAGATGTGAAGCGGCTTACTCGGGGTCTCACTGAGAGTGAGTGACTGAGTGCCAAACCCAGGTCTTTCTCAGCCAAACCTTGGTTTTTTGGTTACATTGCCTATTTCAGGCTGGACATTTGCTGGACAGTGCATGTAGTGTAGTGTTGTCAGTAGGAGAAGTACCGCCCCAAGGAGCTGCAGGTTGTCACAATGATTGCAGGACCCTACCGCCATTTAGGGCGCATGGGGCCAGGGCTGCTATGTTGTTCTGCAATGAATGTGACAATCCTGTAAAATAAAGACTTGTCCAGCTTTCGAATGTATCCTCAGATATTCATGTAGGTGAAAAACTGTCCATAATTATCTGAGCCTAAAACTCAGAAAATGATTTTAAAAACATCAAAAATTAACACAGTTAATTTCTCTGGAATACAACTACCATATAAAAGATTATTGTACTTTGTTTTGTTCACAGTTTTACCTAGAGCTGTTCACCAATGTGGAAAATTATGTCAGGGACAGCAGAGACAGTCTGTGTGTAGAGGAAACTATCTATCATTCCATTACATGTTCTAATACAGCTGTGCCCAGAATTTATTATTTTCTTTATAATTATTTAGTTATTAATTATTCTATTTGTAATCATTGTAATTATTATTTTATTTTTAGACAGAGTCTCTCTCTGTTGCCCAGGCTGGAGTGCAATAGTGTGATCACGGCTCAATGCAGCCTCCACCTCCCAGGCCTAAGCAATCCTGAATGATCCTCCCACTTCAGCCTCCCAAGTCACTGGCACCACAGGCATGTTCCACCACACCTGGCTATTTTTAAAATAATTTTTGTAGAGAGGATCTCCCTGTGTTGCTCAGGCTGTTCTTGAACTCCCGGGTTCAAGCGATCTTCCCACCTTGGCCTCCCGAAGTTCTGGGATTACAGGCATGAGTTACTGTGCCAGGCCAGTAATTATTTATTATAAAGTACTACCCTTTTATTTCTCCTTTATAACATAGAGGCAATATATTGATTATCATTTTTTTTTTTTGAGATAGGGTCTCACTCTGTTGCCCAGGCTGGAGGGCAGTGGTTATTCACCAGTATGAGCATGGCATGTTACAGCCTCAGACTCCAGGGACTCAAGCAGACCCTCTTGCCTCAGCCTCCTGAGTATCTGGGACTACAGGTGGGCACCACCGTGTTTGGCTTGATTATCTTTTGAAAGTATACATTTAATTTCATTGTAGTAAAGGGGATGATATAAAATATTTATTATAAAGGAATTAAATGGAGTTAAGAACTACTATGGTGAAATGAGTATTTGGTCAGGAAGTTGCAAAACCTTGAGAATCTTGGTTCTGCCACTTATTTTGAGCATGTCACAACCCCTCCAAGACAGCTTCCTTCCAGGTAAAACATAACCTCAGCCTTCTACTTTCCAGAGTACTTGCTGTATTAGCCAAATGAGATCATGCAAATACCATACAGGTGTAAGGATTCTCTCTAGATGTCACTCATGAATAGAACTTGCTTGTTTGGGATTAAATTGAGTTCTTAACAATGCTCTTATCACATTCGTGGTGGATAAATTCAGACTTTAAATTGTTTGCCTAAAAGCCTTAAATAGGCACTTGACAAAAGAAGATATCCAAACCAAATGGCTGATAAGTTCCTGAAAACGTACTTTAGTCATTAAGGAAATGTAAATTAAAAGAACAAGGCAATAAATACCATTACCCCCATACCAGGATAACTAAATGAAAAATAACATACCAATTGTTGTAAAGAACATGAAACTCTTATATAATGCTGATGGGAGTGTAAATTAATACACCACTTTGGAAAGCTGGAGGTATCAGTGAAAGCAATCCTATGACCCAGCAATTTCACTCCTAGTTATGAAGCCAACAGAAAAGTGTGCATATATTTCCCAAAAACTAACACAAGAATGGGCTGTGATCGGCAGACCTGTGATCTGCAGGTACTCAGATATCCATAGGGAGAACACTAGGACACCCTAGAAGCTGGCAAGTGAGTCTGTTGACATTCAGGGATGTGGCTGTATTCTCTCCAGAGGAGTGGGGATGCCTGGACCCTGCACAGCAGAATTTGTATAGGGATGTGATGTTAAACAACTACAGAAACCTGGCCTCCCTGGGTTTTGCTATATCTAAGCCAGACGTGATCACCTGCCTGGAGCAAAGGAAAGAGCCCTGGAATATGAAGAGACAGGAGACAGAAGCCAAACACCAGTTATGTCTTCTCATTTCACACAAGGCCTTTTGCCAGAGCAGGGCATAAAAGATTCATTCCAGGCCGGGTGCGGTAGCTCACACCTGTAATCCCAGCACTTCGGGAGGCTAAGGTGGGTAGATCATGAGGTCAGGAGTTTGAGACCAGCCAGTTCAAGACCAGTCTGGCCAACATGGTGAAAATCTCTATTAAAAACACAAAAATTAGCTGGGCATGGTGGTGCGCACCTGTAATTCCACTACTTAGGAAACTGAAGCAGGAGAATTGCTTCAACCGGGGAGACGGAGGTTGCAGTGAGTGGAGATTGCACCACTACACTTCAGCCTGGGCGACAGAGCAAGACTCCGTCTCGGAAAAAAAAAAAAAAGATTCATTCCAAAAAATGATACTGGGAAGATATGGAAGCTGTAGCCTTGAGAATTTACATTTAAGGAAAGACAGGAAAAGTTTGGGAGGACATCATTCATATACACTTTTCTATGGAAGATTAAGAACTCTGAAATGTAAGAGGCATGAAGAAAATATAAGCGGACAGGCCATTTGTGGTTTACTTATAAGTTTTGTAAGTGATGCATGAGAGACAGGGTTTTACAATGTTGCCTAGGCTGGTCTTGAACTCCTGGTCTCAAGTGATCCTCCTGACTTGGCTTCCCATAGTGTTGGGATTTCAGGCGTTAGCCACTGCACCTGGCCTATTTCTCACTTTCATATATGATGTCTTCCTTTATTTTAATGGGTGCAGTTCACAGTCCACAGTTTTTATTCTTAGTTACCTAACTATAACCAAGTCCTTGGTCATTCTAGGAAATTCTCAGAGACTGTGGAAGCTTTTGTTTTTGTTTTGTTTTGTTTGTTTTGTAGTGATGGGGTCTCACTATGTTGCCCAGGCTGGTCTCAAACTCCTGTGCTTGAGCCATCCTCCCACCTCAGCCTCCCAAAATGCTGAGATTACAGGTGTGAGTCACTGTGCCTGGCCTGCGGAAGCTTGTGGTTTGAAACATTTCTTCAGTGATTTTGGATACAAACTTTATTCTGTGTTCAGAGTGGCCAGAAATGGAACTGTTACCACTTCCTGCCTCTGCAGTGTCTTCCACGCCATCACTATCAGCACTAGAAACTCCAGGTGCACGAGGTTAAAGTCAAAGTCCTAAAGTACTTCAGTGGCTTCCGTGTTGTGTGCTGTGTGTTAAACACGCTGGTAATCATCAGAGTTTGTATGCTTAGGACGAAGTAGTGGAACAACAAAAACACCACAAGAACTATATATTTTTGATAATTTCAGCTAAGGTTATGACAAAGACACAGACTCAGTATTTGGAATATGGCTATCCTTTCTTCCTTTTTTTTTTTTTTTTTTCTGAGACTCGCTCTGTTGCCCAGGCTAGAGAGCAATGGCGCATGATCTCGGCTCACTGCAACCTCCGCCTGCGGGGTTCAAGTGATTCTCCTGCCTCAGCCTCCCGAGCAGCTGGGATAACAGGCATGTGCCACTACGCCTGGCTAATTTTTGTCCTTTTGGTAGAGACAGGGTTTCCCCATGTTGGCCAGGCTGGTCTCGAACTCCTGACCTCAGGTGATCCACCCACCTCGGCCTCCCAAAGTGCTGGGATTACAGGCGTGAGCCAACTGTGCCCAGCCTACTGCTGTCCTTTCATAACGTGTTCTAAAATTTTATTTAGTTTTTTTGGCCAGGCATAGTGGCTCAAGCCTCTAATCCCAGCACTTTGGGAGGCCGAGGCGAGGGGAATGCTTGAGCCCAGGAATTCAAGACCCAGCCAGTACAACATAGTGAGACTCTGTCTCTACACACACCCTCCAAACAGCCAGGCATGATGGTGCACACCTCTAGTTCCACCTAGGTGGGAGGCTGAGGTGGGAGGATCGCTTGAGCACGGGAGGTAGAGACTTCAGTGAGCCATAATTTCACCACTGCACTCCAACCTGGGTGACAGAGTGAGACCCTGACTCAGGGGAAAAAAATATATACATATATATATACACACACACACATATATATATATGTGTAGATAGATATATATAGGTAGATCGATATAGATATTGATATATAATTTATTTAATTTTTAAATTGTCAGATAAAATTTTATGCATTTATCATTTATAACATGATGTTTTGAAGTATATATACATTGTTGAATGCTTAATCTTAGCCAATTAAGTACTTTACCTCACAGAGGTATCATTTTTGTAGTGAGAGCACTTAACATTCCTCAAAGATGGATATCATCATTAACTACGGTCATCATGCTGTGTGACAGATCTCTTGAGCTTATTCCTCCTATCTAACTGTAATTAGGTGTGCTTTGACAGACATCTCCCCAAACCTTCTCCCCGCAAAACCCCAGCCTCTGGTAACCACCATTCTGCTCTCTGATTCAATGAGGTCAACTTGTTTAGATTCCACATATGAGTGAGATTATGAGGTATTTGTTTTTCTGTGTCTGCTTATTTCAATGAACATAATGTACTCCAGGTTCGTCCACATGATTGAAAATGACAAGATTTTCTTTTCTTATGACTGAATACTACTACATTGTGATATATACCACATTTTCTTTACCCGTTCATTTGATTATGGACACTTGTAGGTTGATTTTATATCTTGGCTATTGTCAATAGTGCTGCAATAAACATGGAAATTCAATAAATAAATAGGATTCATAATGCCTGTAGTTTTCTTATATCCATATATAAAAATCATGTTTCTAGGTACATAAATGTCCCATTAATCCCTTTGATCACTCTAGAAAATGCTGTTTTTTCATGAATACAAGAGTGTTCAAAGAAGCACTCTTATAATAGGCCTAAACTATAAATACCCGAAATGTCTACCATGTATAAAATGGATGCATTGTGGTATATTTCTACAATGGCATACTAGCACAATAGGAAAGAATGGTGTACAACAACATAGATTAATTCACAGTGTTCAGCAAAAGGCATATATGTGAGTACATATTGTGTGATTCCTTCTATATGAAATTCAAAAGCAGATAAAATTAATCTATGATGTTAAAAATCATAATAGGAGTTATGGTGGGGGTGATTTGTGACTGGAAGGAAAATGAAGGGGGGCATTAGGGAATGCTGGTAATGTTCTCTTTTTTGATCTGGAGGCTTAGTTACACAAGTGTACTCTGTGAAAATTATTTGAATGGTACATTTATGATTTTCACATTTTTCTGATTTTGTTATAGTTTGATTAAAAATTTTTTTTTTTTTTTTTTTTTGGAGATGGAGTCTTGCTCTGTCACTCAGTCTGGAGTGCAGTGGCGCAATCTCTGCCCGGTGCAACCTCCGCCTCCTGGGTTTAAGTGATTCTCCTGCCTCAGCCTCTTGAGTAGCTGGGACTACAGGTGCATGCCACCATGCCCAGCTAATTTTTGTGTTTGCAATGGAGATGGGGTTTCACCATGTTGGCCGGGCTGGTCTGGGACTCCTGACCTCAAGTGATCCACTTGCCTCGGCCTCCCAAAGTGCTGGGACTACAGACATGAGCCACCACACCTGGCCCATAATTTGATTATTATTTTTTAAAGTTAATTAACTAGCTGGGTGTGGTGGTACATGCCTGTAATCCCAGCTATTCGGGAGGCTGAGGCAAGAGAATCGCTTGAACCTTGGAGGTAGTGGTTGCAGTGAGCCAAGATCAGTACCACTGCACTCCAGCCTGGGTGACAGAGTGAGACTATCTCAAAAAAATAGGCCTGGCACAGTGGCTCATGCCTGTAATCCCAGCACTTTGGGAGGCCGAGGCGGGTGGATCACGAGGTCAAGAGATCAAGACCATCCTGGCTAGCACGGTGAAACCCTGTCTCTACTAAAAATACAAAAATTAGCTGGGCGTAGTGGCACTCGCCTGTAGTCTCACCTATTCGGTAGGCTGAGGCAGGAGAATCGCTTGAACCCAGGAGGCGGATGTTGTAGTGAACCGAGATGGAGCCACTGCCTGAGCGACAGAGGGAGACTCCATCTCAAAATTAAATTAAATTAAAAGTTAATTAGCCAGACTAGTTACACTAGTGTACACTAGGTACACCAGTGTGTACCTGTAATCCTAGCTACTTGGGAGGCCGAGGTGGGACGACTGCTTGAGCCCAGGAGTTCAAGTCCAGCCTGGGCAACACACTGAGACCCCTGCCTCTTAAAAAAAAAAAAAAAAAAGTTGATGAAACAAAAAACAATTGTTTAGCGGCCTTGTGCCGCTTTGGTCATATGCTTTGCTCTCTCTTCTTGTGACCAAGCCCTGGCAAGTTTAAGACTCTATTTGTGACCACAAAGCTAAGGGGTCTTTACAGGGGTGAAGGTTATGATCTCAGCTCCAAGATAACTGGTCCTAGAACCTAAACCAAGGGTGTGGGCGAGCCTACCCTTATGCAAAATACTAGAAAGGCATTTGTAAATTTTTTTCATTTTTTTTTTGTTTTTTTTTTTTGTTGTTTTTTCCTTCTCATTCTGGAAGAGGAAGAGAAGCGAGAAAAGGCAGTGAGAGTGTCTCACATGAGACGAAGTTTGTGAAAACACCTTGTAAACTGCAGGTTTTCTCATGACAAAACAGTTTTTAATAGCGGGCAAGGATAAGTGGGAGAACTGGGTTTGGGAAGCAGAAAGGGAGAGGAAAAAATAGAAAAAGTCATAATGAAGAGCGTCTGTCTGGTAATACCTTTTTTCCCTCCTCGCGCCTGCCTGGGATCCAAGAAGAGCTTCTTTGCTACAGTCAGCCCCTGGCGTCTGTTCCCCTCGCCAGGCGGAGTCCCGCTCCCTACCCCAAGAGGGCGATATGGCCACACTGAGCTGGGACCCAGTTGCAGACTCAAGAGGAGTCGGAGTGCATGAGCTGTGGCCTGGGTTTAATCCGGCTTGGAGGGCTAGATCCCGGACTGGCCAAACCCTCCTCTGTCCCCTCTTGCCCCAAGCCAAGCTATGGAGAAACTGTGGAGCAGAAGAGCAGGGAGGCATTTCGCAAGCTGCATTTCATCTCTGGCGCATTGAAATTTAGGGCATGGTGTTGGGAAATTTGAGGGTGCTTTTTTTTTTTCTTCCTATGGTCTCACGGAGAATAAAATGTGAATTGCCTCTACAAAGGGCTTGAAGATCAGGGCCAGGAATCCAAGTCCTTCTGGACCAGGGTCATGGGGGCTTTCAAAAGTGGAATGTTGGCCGGGAGTGGTGGCTCACACCTGTAATCCCAGCACTTTGGGAGGTCCAGGTGGGCCGATCACTTGACGTCGGGAGTTCAAGACCAGCCTGGCGAACATGGGGAAACCCTGTGTCTACTAAAAATACAAAAATTGACCAGGTGTGGTGGTGGACACCTGTAATTCCACTTACTCGGGAGGCTGAGGCAGGAGAATCGCTTGAACCCAGGAGGCAGAGATTGCAGTGAGCAAAGATCACACCACTGCACTCCAGCCTGGGCGACAGAGCGAGACTGCATCTCAAAAAAAGAAAAAAGAAAAGAAAAGAAAAAAGAAATAAAGTAGAATATTGACACAGTAGGCTTAAAAACAAACAAAAACAAACAAACAAACCTTTTCCCCACTGTTGAATGGTTTTCTCTTTCACTTTTCCTCTCCCAGTGTTGCAGCCCAGTGACTTCTCTTCAACAGTCCCACCTGAATCACACACATCAGAGCAAGAAGGGACCTAAAAGACCATTTGCTCCTGTGCTGCTCAAATTATGCACAATTGTCA
This sequence comes from Macaca mulatta, assembly GCF_049350105.2. NCBI lineage: Eukaryota > Metazoa > Chordata > Mammalia > Primates > Cercopithecidae > Macaca > Macaca mulatta. The sequence goes on along the minus strand of NC_133408.1, from coordinate 168,728,581 downwards.
CCAGCACCAGAATCAGCTGTGCTTATTAAAATGCATATTCCAGGGCCCTGACTCAGAAGCCACTGGGTGGGTCAGAAACCTACATTTTAAGTGAGCACACCCCCTCCTCCAGTATATACATGTGATTATCCATGCACACTAAATTTTGAGAAGTTCTTTAGTTCAGCTCTTTCCATGTACAAGGGAGAAACAAATCTCAGAGGTCAAGGGTCATGCCTAAGGTTACCCAGCAGATTGGCAGCATCACTAGGACTGAAATCAAGACCCTGTACCCTGACCTCACATCAAGGTAAGTTTTTACTCCATGTTTCTGAGAGCCCTAGAGTTTTCAAGAGGTGCTTCAGAGGTTCCACAGATATTTAATTGCAAAGTGACCTGTTTAAAAGAAAACAGAAATTTGGCATTTGCAACTTCTTATGATGTGAATCAGGATTTTAAAAAATCTTGTGGTTGCAAGGATCAGCCATCATGTTCATTTAATGTTATTGAGATCACTGCAAAAGTCCTACCTTTATTATTGACTGACTTAGATAAAATAAACGATTGAAATGCCACTTTTATTTGTTTTATCTATTGGAATTCTGTTTAAAGTTTCATTTGACAAAACAATTCTACTGCTCTATATAAAATGTATTGGGCAATCACTAAGTCTGAAAGCACAGTGTTAAGCACTGTGGAAATAAAAAACCACCCAAGTGAGAAGAAACAGAAGCTGTTTATTCAGAGCTTGCTTTAGCCAGGGACTCAGCCACCATTACTCGCATTTGTCAGAGACTCAGGCAGGCAGGGCTGTGCAAAGTTTTATAGTGAAACATGGAAGTCTTCAGCTATGCCTTGCTTGGAACTTGTTGGCATGGGAAAGCTAGGGGTAGACTGACTAGAAATGGAGCATCCAGTGTGATTGGATTGGGGACCATATTTGACTTTCTGTGCTTGGTCCTGAGTTGGAAGTAGGGGCAGAAGTTAGGACAGCTGCACTTACTGACTTGGTCAAGTTCTGACTGTTCTGGCCTGATTGCTGCAGAGGCTGTGGTTTGGCTTCCTGGACGGGTTGCTGCAGAGGTTGTGGGCCAGAGTTCTATTGTCATATATGATCTGGCCATTGTCTGTTTGTATTTTCAGTCTCTCAGCCTTATCTGCATTACTTCATCTAAGCCCTTTTACAGCCCCATGAGAATGATAATATTATTATTTCAGCTTTATGAACGAGAAATGGAATTGCAGAGAAGTTAGGTAACTTGGCCAAAGTCAGACAGTTATGAAGAGGTAAAGATGAAACTTGAATCTAGGCCAACTGACCTCAGAGCCCTGGGTTTCTGTCTCAGCTTTACAGGAAAAAAAAAAAAATTATAGAAAGTGACAAGCTGTCTAAAAATTCTCATGAAAATGCAAAGGATCTAGATTAGCCAAAACATCCTTGAGAGAGAATAACAAAGTTGGAGGGCTAACACCACCTGATTTCAAGGCTTCATATAAAATAATAGTCATCAAGATGAGGTGCTATTAACATCATGATAGACAGATCGATGGAACAGAATAGAAAGTTCAGACACATATACACACACATACAGAATTGATTTTTACAAATACCCTAATGCAATTAGAAACGATAATTTCTAATGAATAGCTTCAGTGAGTTGGGCTAGAACAATTGGATAGCTCTGTGTGAAAAAAAGAACTTCAATTCATACTTCATACCATGTTATAAAAATTAAGCCAAAATCAATTATGCACCTAAGTGTCAAATCTAAAACTACAAAATTTCTAGAAAACATAGAAGTAAAATCTTTGTGACCTTGAATTAGATAATATGTCTTGGATACTACACTCAAAGCACAGTCAATAGGAAATACATGTGATAAACTGGACTTCATCAAAATTAAAACTTCTTTTCCTGAAAAGACACTTTGAGAAGAATGAAAAGACCAGCCACTGACTGGAAGAAAATATCCGCAAAGCCCATATCTGATAAAGGACTTGTATCCAGAATATATAAAGAACTTTGGAAATCAAATAAGAGCAAACAATTCAATTTTTTTCAAAAAGTAGGTGACAGATCTAAACAGATATTTCATCAAAAAAAATGGATGGCAAATAAGCACATGAAAAGAGTTCAACATTATTACACATTAAGGAAATATAAATTAAAATCACAATCAGAAACTACTGCATACCTATTAGATATTTAATTAAAAAGATTGATCATACCATGTGTTGATAAGAGTGTGGAGGAACTAGAACTCTCATACACTGTTGATGGGAATGTAAAATGATAAAACCACTTTGGAAAACAGCTGATTTGTTTTTTAAAAAGTTAAACATACTTACCATATGATCTAGCCTTTCTACCTCTGTGTATTTACCCAGTAAAAAGCACATGTTCATATAAAGACTTGTACACAAATATTCATAGTAGCTTTATTGTTTTTTTCCTCAGTTTTATTGAGGCATGAGTGACAAATAAAAAATCATAGCAGCTATTTTTTTTTTTAAGAGATAGGGTCTTGTATTGTTGCCCAGGCTGGACTCCAGGACTCTAGTGATCCTCCTGCCCCAACCTCTCAAGTAATTGGGATTACAGGCAGGCAGGTGCCACCACACCTGGCTTGAAGCTTTATTTTTTAATTGTATTTTATTTTATTTTATTTTATTTTTGAGATGGAGTCTCACTCTGTCGCCCAGGCTGGAGTGCAGTGGCATGATCTCGGCTCACTGCAAGCTCCGCCTCCCGGGTTCATGCCATTCTCCTGCCTCAGCCTCCCAAGTAACTGGGACTACAGGTGCCCACCACTATGCCCAGCTAATTTTTTGTAATTTTTAGTAGAGACAGGGTTTCACTGTGTTAACCAGGATGGTCTCCATCTCCTGACCTCGTGATCCACCTGCCTCGGCCTCCCAAATGCTGAGATTACAGGTGTGAGCCACCACACCCAGCCTGAATTTTATTTTTTAGAGATAGAGTCTTGCTCTGTTGCTTAGGTTGGAGTACAGTGGCATGATCATAGCTCACTGCAGGCTCAAACTCCTGGGCTTAAGTGATCTTCCCACCTCAGCCTCCTGTGTAGCTGGGATTACAGGTGCAAGCCACCATGCTGGGCTAATTTTTTAATTTTTTGAAGAGATGGGGTCTTGCTATATTGCCCAGGCTGGTCTTGAATTTCTGGCCTCAAGCCATCTTCCCACATTGGCCTCCCAAAGTGCTGGGATTACAGGTGTGAGCACCTCACTGATCTGCAGCTTTATTTTTAGTAGCCAAAATCAGGAACCAATCCAATGACTATCAATAAGTGAATGGCTAGACAAACCAAAGTATATTCACATAATGGAATGACCTCAGTAAGTGAACATTTTTTCAGTAACAGCTTTATTGAGATATAACTCACATATGTAAAAATTAGCCATTTAAAAATGTAATTTTATAGTTTTTAGTATATGTACGGCGTTGTGCAACCATCATCACAATCAATTTAAGAATATTTGTATTACCTCACAAAGAAATTCTGTACCCTTTAGCAGTCATCTTCATTGCCCCCAACCACCCTCACTCTGACCTGGGCAACCACTAATCCACTTTCTGTCTCTATTTGCCAGTTCTGGACATTTCATATAAAAATGGAATCAAGCTAGGCATGGCGGCTCACGCCTACAATCCCAGCACTTTGGGAGGCCAAAGTGGGCGGATCACTTGAGGCTAGGAGTTCAAGCCCAGCCTGGCCAACATGGCAAAACCCCATTTCCACTAAAAATACAAAAATTAGCTGGGCGTGGTAGCGCACACCTGTGATCCCAACTATTTGGGAGGCTGAGGCAAAGGATCGCTTGAAACCAGGAGGTGGAGGTTGCAGTGAGCCGAGATTGTGCCACTGCACTCCAGCCTAGAAGACAGGTGAGATCCTGTCTCAAAAAATAAAAAATGAAAATAAAAATAAATAAAAATGGAATTATACAATATGTGGGGTTTGTATGTGTGTGTTTGGCTTCTTTCACTTAGCTGAATGTTTTCAAGGTTAATCTCTGTTGTGGTACGTATCAGTGTTTCATTTGCTTTTATGCCTGAATAATATTTCACTGTATGGATAGACCATATGTTGTTTACCCATTCCTCAGTTGATGGACATTGGAGTTCTTTTCACATGTTGACTATTATAAATAATGCTGCCATTGGCCAGCAGTGGTGCCTCACACCTGTAATCCCAGCACTTTGGGAGGCCAAGGCAGGAAGATCATTTGAGGGCAGAAGTTTGCGACCAGCCTGGCCAACATGGTAAAATCCCATCTCTAATTAAAAAAAAAAAATACAAAAATTAGCTGGGCATGCTGGTGGGCACCTGTTATCCTAGCTACTCCAGAGGCTGAGGCAGGAGAATTGCTTGAACCCAGAGGCAGAGGTTGCAGTGAGCAGAGATCGCGCCACTGCACTCCAGCCTGGGTGACAGAGTGAGACTCTGTCTCAAAAAATAATAATAATAGGCCGGGCGCAGTGGCTCACGCCTGTAATCCCAGCACTTTGGTAGGCTGAGGTGGGTGCATCACGAGGTCGAGAGATGGAGACCATCCTGGCCAGCATGGTGAAACACCATCTCTACTAAAATATAAAAAATTAGCCAGGTGTGGTGGTGGGCGCCTGTAGTCCCAGCTACTTGGGAGGCTGAAGCAGGGGTATCGCTTGAACCCAGGAGGTGGAGGTTGCAGTGAGCGGAGATCACACCACTGAACTCCAGCCTGGCAACATAGCAAAACTCCACCTAAAAAATGTATAATAATAAATAATAAATAATGCTGCTATGAACATTCATATACTGGCTTTTGTGTAGACACATGTTCTCATTTCTCTTGGGTATATATACTTAGGAGTGAAATTTTGGGGTCAAAGGGTACCTCTATGTTTAAATGTTTGAGAAACTGCCAGACTGTTTTCCAAAGTGGCCGCATCATTATACAATCCACTCACCAGCAGGGTATGAGAGTTCCAATTTCTCCCTCTCCTCACTAACACTTGCTTTTGTCTGTTTTTTTAAATTTTTGTCATCTGAATGGGTGTGCAGTGGTATCTCATTGTGGTTTGTTTTTAGTAACAGCTTTATTGAGAGATAATTCAAATAGCGTATGACTCGCCCGCTTAAAGTACATGCAGTAATGTGGATAGATCTTAAAATAATTAGACCAAGTAAAATAAACCAGACAAGAAAAGAGTATGAACTTTTGAATAAAAGCTATTTTAACTGGAAATAAAAGAATAAATATTGTACGATTGTATTCCTATAAAATTCTAGAAAATATAAACCAATCCATAATTACAGAAAACAGATAAGGGACAATGGGAGGTTGGGGAGAGAGTTTGGGGGAAGTTTCTGGGAAGAAGGGATCACAGGAGGACACAAGGAAACTTTTGGGAGCTGATATTTATTTTCATTATCTTTCTTTTCTTTTCTTTTTTTTTGAGACAGAGTCTCACCCTATTGCCCAGGCTAGAGTGCAGTGGCATGATCTCAGTTCACTGCAACATCCACCTGCCAGGTTCAAGTGATTCCCATGCACCACTGTGCCTGGCCTATTTTCATTATCTTGACTGTGGGTATGGTTTCACGGGTTTTTATGTATGTCAAATCTTATCCAATTACACTATAAACATGTAGTTTATTGTATGTCAATTATACCCCAATAAAGCTATTTTGAAAGAATACAAAGGACTACAACATTCTGTTACCTCTCCTTTGTCATGTCACTATACTTTTACCCTGAAAGCTCCCTCCAAACCATACTCCCTAAAATTTATTTTGCTTTCTACCCTCACCAGTGTCCTCCAACTTCTCCCGTGCCACATGGCTCCATTCCAAGGCATCCCCTATTTCCAGCCACATTCATTGGTGTTCCTATTCCTCAGCTTCCTGGGTCGCCAGGCTTCCTGGGTTCAAGCACAAACTCTGGAGTTGGCTGCTTGTGTTCCAATCCTGGTTTTTCTGTTCTGACCTTAAGCAAGTTCATTATCCTTTTTATGCCTCACTTTCCTCATCTAGAAAATGGGCATAATCCTCATACAGTTGGTGCAATGATTAAATGAGTTAATAATATATGTAAATGAGTGAATGGAAAAACCGGGAGAGTCAAAACTGAGCAGAGGCTCTTCATTTCTACTTTTGTCACAAACCACATTAAATTGTAAATAAGGCCCTTCTCTACTTGACTTGAGGCAGCAGATTGTCTAGAAGCCTATGGAGAATAATTTCTCTGACAAGACAAAGTAGATATTTTATACCAGGGGGTGGCAAACGATTGTCCACAGGCCAAATTTGGCCCAGTCTGTTTTTGTATGGTGCAAACTAAAAATGATTTTTAAATTTTTAAAGAGTTATAAAAGAAAAAAGATGTGGTCTGTAAAACCTAAAATATTTACTACCTGGCCTGTTGGAGGAAAAGTTTGCTGAACTTTGGCTTTTTTTTTTTTTTTTCTTTTCGAGACGGAGTCTTACTCTGTCGCCCAGGCTGGAGTGCAATGGCGTGATCTCGGCTCACTGCAATCTCTGCTGCCCGGGTTCAAGTGATTCTCCTGCCTCAGCCTCCCGAGTAGCTGGGATTACAGGTGCCTGCCACTGTGCCCAGCTAATTTTTTTTGTAGTTTTTAGTAGAGACAGGGTTTCACCATCTTGGCCAGGCCGGTCTTGAATTCCTGACCTCGTGATCCACCCGCCTCAGCCTCCCAAAGTGCTGGGGTTACAGGCGTGAGCCACTGCACCCAGCCATGACCTGTGTTTTATACCGTTAACTATGGGATTAACAAAAAATTTTACCTTTGTGTAGAAGGTTAAAAAAAAAAAAAGCATGTTCAAGGAGAAGGAGATGTGTTACCTCTTCATACACTCCTACAATCATGGCATTGCAAAAAATAAAAATAACCACCTTTAAAAAAAAACCTTATTTAAATTGCTATTAAAAATAATAATATATGTAAGATGATTAGATCAGTTCCTGGCACATGATAAACATAGGTAAGGGTTCGCTGTTATTTTTGAAGCAAAAATGAGGATTTGCCAAAAATTGGGTGAGCAGCTTCTTATGGAGGATAAAAGACCTTTCAGGCTATTTGGGAAAAGCTTCATTCTAAGTTTCTTCTTTGTAAGCGGACCTATTGCTGCCAGCGCTTCTCTTGCTCACAGTTCTGGTGGGTGATTTGTCTTCGTTCTGCGTTTCTTTCCGTGGCTCCTGTAGACATTGAGGGTTGGGTTATTTTTTCTTTTATAACTCTTTAAAAATTTAAAAATCATTTTTAGTTTGCACCATACAAAAACAGACTGGGCCAAATTTGGCCTGTGGGCAATCGTTTGCCACCCCTGGTATAAAATATCTACTTTGTCTTGTCAGAGAAATTGCTGTCCGTAGGTTTCTAGACAATCTGCTGCCTCAAGTCAAGTAGAGAAGGGCCTTATTTACAATTTAATGTGGTTTGTGACAAAAGTAGAAATGAAGAGCCTCTGCTCAGTTTTGACTCTCCCGGTTTTTCCATTCACTCATTTACATATATTATTAACTCATTTAATCATCGCACCAACTGTATGAGGATTATGCCCATACAGTTACTGAGGAGAGATACAAAAGTGGTGCCAGGGGTAAGATTAATCGCATGAAATGAAATATGCTTTGAGCTTTTGAACCTTTGTTACGTGAACCTGAGGAATGAAATGATATACTGAGCACTCCACAAGCTGTTTTTTCCAGTCAGTTGTCTGGTCAGAAATTTGTTAACTCACTCCTCCCTGATTCATCACACTGTCAGAAAGCTTGTATAACATGGAGTCTGAAGCATTCCAGAATCTTTCTTTTTTTTCTTTTTTCTTTCTTTCTTTTTTTTTTTTAATAGAAATGAGGTCTCCCTGTGTTACCCAGGCTGGTCTCAAACTCCTGGGCTGAAGCGATCCTCCCACCTTGGCTTCCCAAAGTGCTAAGACTACAGGCGTGAGCCACCACACCCAGCCCAGAATCTTAAATTTACTATTGTACTTTGGGACTGCAGGAACTTAAAAGTAAGAGGAATAAAATTATCATGAATATTTGTTAGAATTAAATTTGCTAATAATAGAAAAAAACCTAAAACACTAGCTGGGCGTGGTAGCTCATGGCTACAATCCCAGCACTTTGGGAGGCCAAAGCGGGCACATCACGAGGTCAGGAGATTGACACCATCCTGGCACACATGGTAAAACCCCATCTCTATTAAATTACAAAAAAAGTTAGCCGGGCATGGTGGCGCAGGCCTGTAGTCTCAGCTACTCAGGAGGCTGAGGCGGGGGAATCGCTTGAACTCAGGAGGCGGAGGTTGCAGTGAGCTGAGATTGCACCACTGCACTCCAGCCTAGCGACAGAGGGAGACTCCCTTTCAACAAAGTGTATTGCTTTCTCTTGTAAAATTCCAGAGGTAGGTGGTCCAGGGTTAGTGAGCACTGCACAGTGTCAGGCACCCAGGCTGCGTGAAGAGCAGAGGCCATAATCTTGTTGGTGCCATAGACCCCTTTGGCAATCTGGTGAACCTATAGACCCTTTCTCAGAGTAATGATTTAAAGCAAATAGACTAAAACACATAAGACTGTAACGAAAGCCAATTATTTCAAAATATAGTTATTAAAGTATATTTTTAAATTTTGATACAGTTAATATATATGCTTCTATGTTAATACATTAAACAAGTTCTAGTGGCAGATCTAATAACTACCATAACTTTCAAGTGGTGACGAGCATAATGATACATCACGATACCCACAATTATACTGTAATATGAACACATCAAATGTACTGGTAATACACTATGATCTTTTGACTACATTCATGACTGAAGGACATGGTAAATTTCCATTAGAGGTTAGTGAAAGTAATCCCACGCAAGTTCACAGATCTCTTTATTCTATCCATGGACTCCAGGTGTAGAATCCCTGTTCTAAATCACTGTTCTGTCTTGCATCCCTCCATTCCTAAAGTCAACTCATTGTCTAAGGGGGTGGCCATTATATCTGCTTTCCAGGGAGCAAGATGGAAGAAGGGATGAAGAAGGGAAAGGGATGAACCATGCCAGGTGTCTTTTAAAGAAGGTTTCTAGAAGCTGCTGCAGAACACTTTCACTTACATCCCTCGGCTAGAACTTAGTCCCTGTCACCATAGCTAGCTGCAAAGGAGGCTGGAAAATGTAGTTTTTATTCTTGGTAATATGCCAGCTAACAGCTCTGTTACTGTGTTAGAAGGAGGGATTGGCCAGGAGCAGTGGCTCATGCCTGTAATCCCAGCACTTTGGGAGGCAAAGGTGGGAGGATCACTTGAGCCCAAGAGTGTGAGCCCAGCCTGGGCAACAAAATGAGACTCTGTCTCTACAAAAAATTTAAAAATTAGCTGGGCATGGCGGCATGTGCCTGTAGTCCCAGCTACTCAGGAGACTGAGGTGGAAGATTGAGGCTGCAGTGAGCTGAGATGTTGCCACTACACTGTAGCCTGGGCAACAGAACAAGATTCTGTCTTAAAAAAGAAGATGAAGACAATGAAGGAGAAGAATCTCAAAAAAGAAGAATATAAAGAAGAAGAAGATGAGGAGGAAGAAGAAGATGAAGAAGAAGAAGAGCCAGGCATGGTGGCTCACGCCTGTAATCCCAACACTTTGGGAGGCCGAGGCGAGTGGATCACGAGGTCAGGAGTTCAAGACCAGCTGACCAACATGGTGAAACTCCATCTCTACTAAAAATACAAAAATTAGCTGGGTGTGTTGGTGCACACCTGTAATCCCAGCTACTCAGGAGGCTGAGGCAGGAGAATCGCTTGAATCCGGGAGGCAGAGGTTGCAGTGAGCTGAGATAGCGCTATTGCACTCCAGCCTGGGCAACAGAGCAGACTCCATCTCCAAAAAAAAAAAAAAAAAAAAAAAAAGTGATTGCCCTGAAGGAATCTTTCCCAGCTCCAAACCACTTCTCTTAGATGACATCAATCAGCTGTCTGCTGGTTCAAATAATATGTTGAAAAGAGTGTCAGAGTTAGCTATTTTCATCTTAGTATAGTTCTTTGAGAACTGGGAAGAGATAGTGGGAGTGTCCTGGAATATATACTAGGTTTGGTATCAAGAGACTGGTCTAAATTCTGTCATTTTCAGTAACTACCTCTCTAAACCTCAGTTTCCTCATTCATTTGTAAAGTGGGGCAAACTCATAGCTGTCTTGCTTGCCTTAAAACTTTTAATGCAAATAGTAAAACTCCTTTCTAAGGTAGACTATTATTCTATGAACACCTGTGGTATTCAGAGTTTAATATAAAGAAATACAATCGATATCCATTATAGTTACACCTTGTCTATAACTTTCAAGCAAAATGTCTTACTTGGTAGAATACTCAGCACCTGTACCATGTCCGAGAGTTTACAGTACCTAAAGGCACTCAAACATGGTTTTCATCCTCTGTGAGCTTATGGTTTTTCCTCTAATATGTTCTCTTTTTTTTCCAAAATGAAAATAGCTTTTAAAAATTGTAAATATCATGTATTCTGGCAGAGAAAAGTATAAGAAGAAAATAAAAATCTCCTTAAGGCTGGGCATAATGACTCACACCTGTAATCCCAGCATTTTGGGAGGCTGAGGCGGGAGGATTGCTTGAGCCTAGGAGTTCCAGACCAGCCTGGGCAACATAATGTTTGTCTTATAAATTAACATAGTGAGACCCTGCTTCTACAAAAAGTACAACAATTGGCCTTGGCTACAGGTGGTGCTTGCCTGTTGTTCCAGCTACTTGGGATGCTGAGGTGGGTGTATCACCTGAGCTAGGGAGGCGGAGGCTGCAGTGATCTGTGATTGCGCCACTCCACTCCAACCTGGATGACAGAGTGAGACCCTGTCTCAAACAAAACAAACTCCTTCAATCCCATTGCTCAGAGGTAATCACTGCAAATTTTGTTTGTTTGGTTTTTTTTGAGACAGATCTTTGCTCTTGTCATCCAGGCTGGAGTGCAATGGCGCCACCTCGGTTTGCTGCAACCTCTGCCTCCCAGGTTCAAGCAATTCTCCAGCCTCCGCCTCCTGAGTATCTGGGACTACAGGCTTGCGCCACCACGCTTGGCTAATTTTTGTATTTTTAGTAGAGACAGGGTTTCATGATGTTGGCCAGACTGGTCTCAAACTCCTGAACTCAGGTGATCTGCTCACCTCAGCCAAAGTACTGGGATTACAGGCATGAGCCACCGCGCCCGGCCAGTCACTACACATTTTGGTGCTCTCCCTAGCTAGTCTCATTTATAGATGTGTATAAATGTAATTAGAGGGGGAAATTGTAATCACCAGAATGTAAAAGGGGACATGTTTCAATATGATTTTTTTTTTTTTTTTTTTTGCAGAAGGAAAAGGTAACATTCATGCATGATATATGATTCAAAGAGTTAAACAGTGTATAATCCTGTAACAGGATGTCTTTCTTCTTTCCTTGATTTACAGCATCCTTCCCCAGAGGAAACTTGTTACCACTATCTTGTGTTTCTTTTTTGAGAATTCTTTGCTTAGCTCTGCATTCCTTTGGATGAAGTTTTAAATTTTTTGTCTTGTAAATTAACACACAGAACAGGCAAGGTGGCTCACACTTGTAATTCCAGTGCTTTGGGAGGCCGAGGATTTGGGAGGATTGCTTGAGGCCAGGAGTTTGAGATGAGCCTGGGCAACATAGCAAGATCCTATTTCTATTAAAAAATTAACAAAGAAGTCTGGGGGTGATGGTTCACGCCTGTCATCCCAGTACTTGAGATGCCAAGGCAGGCAGATCACTTGAGGTCAGGAGTTTGAGACCAGCCTGGCCAACATGGTGAAACCCTGTATCTACTAAAAATACAAAAATTAGCTGGGCATGGTGGTGCATGCCTGTAGTCCCAGCTACTCGGAGAATTGAGGTGAGGGGATTGCTTGAGCCCAGGAGGTCAAGGCTGCCAGTGAGCTGTGATCACACGCCTCTGCACTCCAGCTTAGGTGACAAAGCAAGACTCTGTGTCCAAAAAGTAAAATAAAAAAAAAATTTTAATTAACAAAGAAATTAACATATAGCAATATTGACCCTCTTTTGAAAGTACTACAAGTTTTAATACGTGCAGATTCTTTTAACCACCTCCACAATCAAGATACAGAATGGCTTCATCACCCCTCTAAACTCTCTTAGGCTGTCTTCTTTGGAGACAAGGTCTCATTCTGTCACTCAGGCTGGAGTGGCATAATCATGGTTCACTGCAGCCTTGACCTCCCTGGACTCAGGTGATCCTCCCACTTCAGTCTTCCAAGGAGCTAGGACTACAGGTGCACACCACCACACACAGCTAATTTTTTAAGGTTTTTGAGGAGTCAGGGTCTCATATTGCCCAGGCTTGTCTTGAACTCCTGGGCTCAATCAGTCCTCCCATCTTGGCCTCCAAAAGTGCTAGGATTATAGGTGTGAGCTTTGTGCTTGGCTTTATGCTATCTTTCTGTAATTATATCCACCCCTCAATTCCACATCCCTCGAAATCACTAATATGTCCTTCAACACTATAGTTTCGTCTTTTTGAGAATGTCATATAATAAAATCATACAGTATGTAACTTTTTTTTTTTTGAGACATGATCTTGCTCTGTTGACCAAGCTGGAGTGCATTGGCACAAACATGGCTCACTGCAGCTTCGACTTCCTGGCCTCAAGTGATCCTTTCACCTTAACCTCCAGAGTGGTTGGGACTATAGACATGTACCACCACATCTGGCTAATTTTTGCATATTTTGTAGAGATGGTGCCCCACTCTGTTGCCCAGGCTGGTTCAAACTCCTGGTCTCAAGCGATCCTCCTGCCTTGGCCTCCCAAAGTGCTGGGATTACAGGTGTCAGCCACTGCATCCAGTCAATATGTACGTCTTGAGACTGGCTTCTCACACTCACTGTAATGCCTCTGAGGATCATCCCAGTTGTTACCAGTGTCAATAATGTGTTTCTTTCCATTGTTGACTGGTATCTCATTGTATGAATGTACCGATGAAAAAAGTTTCTTGGCCGGGCACGGTGGCTTACACCTGTAATCCCAGCACTTTGAGAGGCCGAGGCAGGCAGCTTACGAGATCAGGAGTTTGAGACCAGCCTGACCCACATGGTGAAACCGCATCTCTACAAAAAATGTAAAAATTAACCAGGTGTGGTGGCACACGCCTGTAATCCCAGCTACTCTCGAGGCTGAGGCAGGAGAAACACTTGAACTGGGAGGCAGAGCTTGCAGTGAGCCGAGATCATGCCACTGCACTCCAGCCTGGGCCACAGAACGAGACTCCATCTCAAAAAAAAAAAAAAAAAGTTTCTTTATAGTTTCAGCTACTGAAGAGCATCTGGATAATTTCTAGTTGGGGGCAACTATGAACAGCGCTGCTATAAACATTCACATGCAGAATTTTGTGTGCACATATGTTTTCATTTCTGTAAATACCTAACAGTGGGGTTGCTGGGTCATGTGGTAGGTATATGTCTAACTTTATAAGTTGCCCAACTGTTTTCCAAGTGGCTGTACCATTTTGCATTCCTACCAGAAATGTGTGAGAGTTGAAGTTGTTTCACATTCTCGTCAGCACTAGGTGTTCCTAGTATCTTTCTTTTTTTTCTTTTGAGACAGAGTCTTGTCCTGTTGCCCTAGCTGGAGTGCAGTGGTGCAATCTTGGCTCACTGCAACCTCCACTTCCCAGGTTCAAATGATTTTTTTGCTGTTTTTTTGAGATGGAGTCTTGCGCTGTCACCCAGGCTAGAGTACAGTGGCGTGATCTCGGCTCACTGCAAGCTCCGCCTCCTGGGTTCACCATTCTCCTGCCTCAGCCTCCTGAGTAGCTGGGACTACAGGCACCCGCCACCATGCCCGGCTAAGTTTTTTGTATTTTTAGTAGAGTTGGGGTTTCCCCGTGTTAGCCAGGATGGTATCGATCTCGACCTCATGATCCACCTGCCTTGGCCTCCCAAAGTGCTGGGATTACAGGCGTGAGCCACCGCACCCAGCCTGAAGTGATTCTTATGCCTCAGCCACCTGAGTAGCTGGGATTACAGGTGTGTACTATGAGGCCCAGCTAATTTTTGTATTTTTAGTAGAGAGGGGTTTCACCATGTTGGCCAGGTTGGTCTTGAACTCCTGACCTCAAGTGATCTGCCCACCTCAGCCTCCAAAAGTGCCGGGATTACAGATGGGAGCTGCCATGCCTGGCCTGTTATTTTTTATTTTTATTATTCTATTAAGTGTGTAGTGACATCTCAATTTGTATTTCCCTGATGGCTAATGATGTTGAAAATCTTTTCATGTACTTATTTGTCTTCTATATATTTTCTTTGGTGAATTGTCTGTTCAAGTTTTTTGCCCATTTTTAAATTGGGTTGTTTGTGCATTTCTTACTACTGAATTTTGAGAGTTCTTTATATATTTCAGATGCAAATTCTTTGCCATGTGTGTGATTTGCAATATTATGCCTCATCTGTAGTTTATTATTTCATTCTCTTAACAGTCTTTTACAGAGCAACAGTTTAAGTTTGATGAAAACTGGAAGAAAATATTTTAATAAACGTTTGGGTTAGAGGTAAAAATTAATGGTCAGTAGAATACCCAAGAAAGGAAAGAGCCTCTCTGCACTGTTTGGTGATGGTAGCTGGCAGGCACCTATAAACACCCGTTTTTGAGCACTTCTCTAGCTTTCTCACTGTGTTACTTTCACACTGTGTTATGGTTTGAATGTTTGCGTCCCCCCAAAATTGATCCATTGAAACCTCATCTCCAATATGATGACATGAGCAAATTGGAGTTTTAAGAGATGAGGTCATGAGAGCAGAGACTTAATCAATAAAATTAGTAACTTTGTAAAAGAGGCCCCAGAGAACCACACAGCCACTTCCACCATGTGAAGACACAGCAAGATGCTGCAATCTATGAACCAAGAAATGGGCCCTCACCAGACACTGCATCTGCCTGTGCCTTGATCTTGGACTTCCCAGCTTCTAGAACGGTGAGAAATCAATTTCTGTTGTGTATCAGCCACCCAGTCTGTGGTATCGTAGCCCAAATGGACTAAGACACGCTGCTTTCTCAAATATTCTTTCTCGCAGTCTCAACAACCATTCTGTCAATGTATTGCCTTCAAACACTGTGAAACGTTGACATTTTCGGAGACTGTGCCAAAAAGGAGCAAATATCCCTTAAGCCGGGCTTCCATCCTGAATTCTACACACAAGATGAAGAGAAGAAATTCTTTTACTCCTTCTAGAAAGGGATGAAAGAAGGAAAGAGGAAGCTAATAGGAACAGAAAAGCTGTGACCTGCCCGTGTGACCATTCCCTGCCATCTCCAAATGGTCACCAAGCATTTCCAGAAATAACTCATGAATGCTCTGAGTGGCTCCATCTACATGATAGGGAGTTCTAGATGGAATTCCTTGCAAGCAGCTCTGATGGCAGGAGGGGAGACCATGGGAAAAGGAGCGCTGGAGCTGGCAGAAATCTACAGGGATAGTTTTGGATTTCAATAGCCTGTGGCCTTAGCAGGGAATTTATGTAAACTCTGCCAGGAATCCCAAGAAATGAGGCAGGGAAGGGGTGGGGATGGGGTCTCTGCTAACTTCTGGTATGTGCATGCATGTATAAATATAAAAATATCTTTTTTTTTTTTTTTTCTGAGACAGAGTCTCACTCTGTCACCCAGGCTGCAGTGCAGTGCAGTGCAGTGGCACGATCTCGGCTCACTGCAACCTCTGCCTTCTGGGTTCAAGTGATCCTCCTGCCTCAGCCTCTCGAGTAGCTGGGACTACAGGTGCGAGCCACCATGCCTGGCTAATTTTTGTATTTTTAGTAGAGATGGGGTTTTACCATATTGGCCAGGCTGGTCTCGAACTCCTGACCTCGTGATCCAGCCCCCGCCTCCAGATTCCCAAAGTGTTGGGATTACAGGCATGAGCCACCGCTCCTGGGCAATATAAACATATCTTAAAATTTACATGTAATTGGAACCACATTACATGTGGTTAGATAGCCCATTTTCCACTCAACCATATGTCAGTGAATATACAATATTTCATCAAACATAATATACTATCACCTGTTAAATGCCCTGTAAGTTTAGGTGCCATTAAGAAAGAAAAAAAAATGCTGCCAATTAAACTGTGATATTCCATGGACTGTAATAACTGTGAAAATGCATAAAATAATCATTTCAGAATTGGTGGCATATGGTAGTATGCATCATTCTTTGTCGTGACTGCCTAGTATTTCACTCTGTGGATGTTTCAGAATTTAACTACCTGTCCATAGGTGTATATAGTGTTTCCATTTTTTACTTTGTAGGCAATACATTGTCAAATAATCTTGTACACCTATCATTGCTCACTTGTCAGATTACCTAGTTAGAATAAATTCCTAGGAATGTAGTTTTGTGGGTCAGAGGTTGCAGATATTCAACATTTTGGCATAGATTGCTAGAATGCCCCTCAGCACTCCAAGATGACAACCTTTCCCCCAGAACCTTGATAACAGTGATAAATAGTTTTCAATATGTAAACTGTTTCCAATATGGTAATTGAAAAGTGCTACCTTATTGCTCTTTACTTGCATTTCGTTGACTACTGGTGAGGCTTAATATGTTTTCATGTATCTATTAGCCTTTTGTGTTTCCCTGTTCAGATCTCTCATAAGAGCTGCTTTTCACTCATCTATGTATTTATTGACACAGGATCTTGCTCTGTCACCCAGGCTGGAATGCAGTGGTGCAATCACAGCTCACTGTAGCCCGGATCTCCCAGGCTCAAGCAATCCTAGAGCTGCTTCTTGAAAAGGAGACCACACATAGGCAATTATAGTAGGCAAATTCGTGATTCTTCTAGAGGAAAGTAGCAGAATCATAGAAAACAAAGAACACCAGATAGGACAAATATGTTTTTCATTTATTTTTGAATTCAGAAACTGTGGTGAAATGAGCAGAATTGCCTGGAAGCTGCTCTGGAAGCTCTTTCAAGGTTACCTGGGCCAGCCAGTTGGAACTGCAAGTAGGCCTATTCCTGGTGGGAGGAACTGTCCCAAACTCAGCCTCCACAGCATGGGCAGACTTCTTTCTCACACAGGGTGACTGCACCTTCCCACAGGCACAAGGTCTCCAAATACTGGGAAGCTGGAGTTCCCGCCGTCTCCTCTGAACCCCTGGCACCCTCCATGCAAGCTGCCCAGTACCCAAACAACTCATTGTTCCCCACTCACAGACTGGTTTCTTACATTTACTGCCTAACAAGTACAGCAGGTCATGGACCTATCCTGCAGATCCAACCAAGACCCTGACCTTCGCATACTTCTCTATGGGATGACAGAAGAGTGGGAGACTCCTGCTTCCCCTTTGCTTGTTGACACAGCCTTTCCCTAATGAAACCCAATCCTTAGCCCACGCAGAGTGACATATTAAAATTCGTTCTAAATCCTGGAACACATGGGCAATGACCCATAAAGGCCAATGTGCCATGACAGAAACACTGAGAGTCATACCGTCCATCACTCTGTCTCAGTTCCTGTTTATTGTTGGCCGGAGAACTAGGATGATCCTCTGAGCAGACAAGTCCTTGGAGGATGATTAAATGGGAACTATATAAATATTTCCATAAATTAAACCAAGGAGGTATATTAAGTTCAGCTGAATCTGGATACCAACTGCTTGCTTTGACCACATCAGAAGGTCTCCTTTTAAAAGACATTAAAAAAAATTTAAATAACTTTTGCCAGGCACAGTGGCTCATGCCTGTAATCCCAGCTACTTGGCAAGCTGAGGTGGGAGGATGGCTTGAGCCCAGGCATTCAAGGCTGCTGTGAGCTATGACTGCACTGTGAGCTATGACACACTCCAGCCTGGGTGACAGAGACCATATGTCTTTAAAAGAAAAGAGAGAGAGAGGGAATTACTTTTTATTGTGATTAAAAAAAAAAGGTATAATATAAAATTCACTATCTTCACAATTTCTAAGTGTACAGTTCAGTGTTAAGTATATTCACATTGTCACCGAACCAAAACTGGGTCCATTTGCCAGCATGCAACAGAAAGCCAAACACCAAAATACACAGTTTTTGCAGTGAGAAACGTTTGTGAGTTGACAGACAAATAGGAAGAAATGGTCAAATCTGTCTCCTGGAGCTGGAGGCTGGGTTGGGTTTTATTAGCATAGGGTAATGAGGTGTGATCTGACTAGATCCTGCCGTTATGGTCACCCCAGAGCTCAATCTGATTGGACTGTGGGTCCTGCCATGGTGTCTGCTTTTATTTTTATTTTTATTTTTTATTTTAGAGATGGGATCTCACCATGTTGCCCAGGCTGGTCTCGAACTCCTGGGCTCAAGCAATCCTTCTGCCTCAGTCTCCCAAACTGCTGGGGTTACTGACGTGTACCACCAGTGCCAGCCTCATGTCTGCTTCTTAATTTAGCCCGGTTCCTTGGTCCAAGCACTTAGTTCCCATTCGTGGTTTCACACAACATTCATTCGGGCATTGCCCCCTCCAACCTGCAGGGCCATGACCACTGAAAAACAGCTCACAACTTTGCTACATAAAAGTTGAACCAGATTGGTGTAATGTGGTTACAAGATTGCTGTGCAGCCAGTCCCCAGAACTTTCTCATCTTGCAAAACTCAAACTCTGTGCCCATCAAACAACTCTCCATTTTCCCTCCCTGTGGCCCCTGGCAACTGCCATTCTACTTTGTTTTTGTGAATTTGGCTGCTCTAGATACCTCGTATGAGTGGAACCAAATAATATTTGTCTTTTTGCAACTGGTTTATTTCACTAGTATAATGTCCTCTTGGTTCATCCATGTTGTTACATGTGTCAACATTTCCTTCCTTTTTAAATGGACTGTGGTGATGGTTGCACATTTCTGTGAATATACTAGAAACCACTGAATTGTAATACTTTAAGTGGGTGAATTGTATGGTATGTGAATTATACCACAATTAAGCTGTTTAGGGGGAAAAAGGGGGAATTTGTTAGAAGGATACAGGCTCATGTAACCCAAAGACAGGGACTGGGCCTGTTGGATGCTCACGGGCTTGGGACTCGGGAGGATACTGAACTAAGCCCTCTGGTTCAGCTCTCTGGCCCAGAGCAGGGGTCCTCACCGTGAGTCAAGCCCCTAACCTGTAGCGTCGGCACCACCTGGGAATTCCTTAGAAAAGCAGATCCTTGGGTCACACCTCATGACTCAAAAATTCTAGCAGCGGGACTCAGCAGACTGTGGATTCTCTTTTCTTTTCTTCCTTTTTTCTCTCTCTCTCTTTCCTTTCTGACAGTGTCTCACTCTGTTGCCCAGGCTGGGGTGCAGTGGTGCAATCTCAGCTCACTGCGACCTCCTCTGCCTCCCAGGTTTAAGCGATTCTCCTGCCTCAGCCTCCCAAGTAGCTGGGATTACAGGTGCCCACCACCATGCCCAGCTAATTTTTGTTTAGTAGAGATGGGGTTTCGCCATGTTGACCAGGCTGGTCTCAAACGCCTGACCTTAGGTGATACACCCACCTCAGCCTCTTAAAGTGCTAGGATTACAGGGCTGAGCCATTGCGCCCGGTTTAGCAATCCGTGTTTTGACAAACTCTCTAGGTGCTGGTGACAGAGGCTCACATTTGAGAATTCCTGGCCTAGACCACTGCGGGAAAGCGGGGAAAGTTTCCATCTCGCCTCTGCTCCGCATGTGCGTTTCCTCTCCCACTGACCATTCACCTCCACATCCCTGCAAAAGTCTTCATGGTAGAAAATGACCACCGACAATTCCTAAGTTGAAATCTCTTTTGGGGCCAGGCACAGTGGCTCACACCTGTAATCCCAGCACTTTGGGAGGCCGAAGCAGATGGCTCACTTGAGGCCAGGAGTTTGAGACCAGCCTGGCCAACAAGGTGAAACCCCCTGTCTACTAAAAATATAAAAATTAGCTGGGCGTGGTGGCAGATACCTGTAATTCCAGCTACTCAAGAGGCTGAGGCAGAGAATCACTTGAACCTGGGAGACGGAGGCTGTGGTGAGCCGAGATCTCACCACTGTACTCCAGCCTGGGTGACAGAGCAAGACTCCATCTGAAAAAAAATAAAAAATAAAAAATCTCTTTTGGAGCACAAGCCAACCTGAGACGGGCATCCAGTTCCAGTTGCAAATTCACAGGGAGGAACTCAGGTGATCCGGCTTGCATCAGCAACTTCCTCCAGGCTTTTCCCAGTATATCCCTAAATGGAGGAAGGCTGGGCTCGGAAGGTCTAGTTCCCAGAAAAGGCATGAGGGAAACAGAAAAAAAAAAGAAAAGAAAAGAAAAGGCCGGGCGCGGTGGCTCAAGCCTGTAATCCCAGCACTTTGGGAGGCCGAGACGGGCGGATCACGAGGTCAGGAGATCGAGACCATCCTGGCGAACACGGTGAAACCCCGTCTCTACTAAAAAAATACAAAAAACTAGCCGGGCGAGGTGGCGGGCGCCTGTAGTCCCAGCTACACAGGAGGCTGAGGCAGGAGAATGGCGTAAACCCGGGAGGCGGAGCTTGCAGTGAGCTGAGATCCGGCCACTGCGCTCCAGCCCCGGCGACAGAGCGAGACTCCGTCTCAAAAAAAAAGAAAAGAAAAGAAAAAAAAATTGGTGTCTCTTAGGGAAGACAATAGGAGAAAATCTAGAGTGAGCAATCACCTGTGTTTGCCTGGGACTTTCCTGCATTTGGCACTGAAAATCTCATGTCCTGGGAAACCCCTCAGTCCTAAGCAAATAACAGTTGGTCACACAAGAACTGAAAAGCTGGATGGGTGTGGTGGCTCACGCCTGTAATCCCAGCACTTTGAGAGGCTGAGGTGGGTGGATCACTTGAGGTCAGGAGTTCGACACCAGCCTGGCCAACATGATGAAACCCCATCTCTACTAAAAATACAAAAAGTAGCTGGGTGTGGTGGTGGGCACCTATAGTCTCAGCTGCTCCAGAGGCTAAGGCAGGAGAATCGCTTGAACTCAGGAGGCAGAGATTGCAATGAGCTAAGATCACGCCATTGCACTCCAGCCTGGGGTGACAAGGGCAAGACTCCATCTCAAAAAAAAAAAAAAAAAAGAAAAAAGAAAAAAAGAACTGAAGAGCCAGCTGGGCATGGTGCCTCCTGCCTGTACTCCCAGTACTCTGGGAGGTTGAGGTGGGAGGATCGCTTGAGTTCAGTTCAAGACCAGCCTGGGTAACATAGGAAGATCTTGTCTCTGCAAAAAATTGAAACATAAGCCAGGCATAGGGGCATGCACCTGTGGTCCCAGCTACTTGGGAGGCTGAGGTGGAGGATTGCTTGAACCCAGAAGGTTGAAGCTTCAGTGAGCTGAGAGCTTACCAGTGTCCAGCTTGGGTGACAGAGCAAGACCCTGTCTCAAAAAAGCAACCAAAAAACCTGAAGAGTCGTGGGGGTATGTATGCTTTGACTCTTAGGAAGCACACAAAAGGAAGAAGAGTTGATGAGATTCTCAGCAAGGACATGTGGAGATGTTTAATGTATTTTTGGCTACCACCATTACTGGAAAGTGTTAGTGACAGGCTGTAGTGCTTCCTTGCACAAGGAAGAATTCCCCCGAATGCCAGTGGCTCTCCCACTGATAAACTCTTCTGTAACAAAATGAAGGCATTTCTATCAACACAATTGCACATTAGAATCACCTGGGAGCTTTAAAAGCCCTAGATTGGCACTCCAGACCTAGCCCCAGAGTTTCCAATTTGATTGTTCTAGGAAGGCACCCAGGCATTGGTCTTTTTAAAAGTCCTCCAGGTGATTTCATGTGCAATGGGTTGATAGCCGTGATTAAGAATCAGAGCGACAACCAGAGAGGAATGAGTCCTGGAAGTTGGAGTCCTGGAAGGTAAAGGATTTGGGCATTGGAGAAAGAGGGCAATTGGAACTTCAGAGGCTGCAGAGAGATCTTGAACGCTGGAGGACAACGATGAGGGCTTTGAGTTTGTTTAGGGAAAGAGCCTCTGGGGTCTAAATGCCCCGGTGTGGAACCAGAGCAGGTACGTACTCAGTACCCGCTAAGCAGAGTGACAGGGAAGGGGAGAGTTATGAGTGGATATAAATATCTAAATTCTTCAGGAAGCAAGAACTGGCTGGCAAGCCGTTTGGTCCCAGGAAGCAGGAAGCTGCAGGCAGTGTGGTAATGTGACAGTGGTCTAGGGTGCTTGGCTCGTGGGGTAGCCAAGACTTTGTCTTGTTTCCTCACTTGGTAACTCATTAAATACACGATTCCTCCAGTGTTTCAAAGGGCTATTGGGTTTTTGGTAAAAAAATCTGTAAATTATTTCCTTTTTTTTTTTTTGAGACTGAGTTTTGCTCTTGTCCCTCAGGCTGGTGTTCAGTGGTGCCATCTTGGCTCACTGCAACTTCTGCCTCCCAGGTTCAAGCAATTCTCCAGCCTTAGCCTCCCTAGTAGCTGGGATTACAGGCATCTGCCACCATGCCTGACTAATTTTTGTATTTTTAGTAGATACGGGGTTTCACCGTGTTGGCCAGGCTGGCCTCAAACTCCTGGCCTCAAGTGATCCTCCTGCCTTGGCCTCCCAAAGTGCTGGGATTGCAGGCGTGAGCCATGGTGCTCAGTTTCTGTGAATTATTTTTAAATATTATTTCTAAGACCAGAAACTGACTCCACGTATTTGTAAAATGGTGTTTAATCATTTTATGGTTGTTTACAGTGAACCAATTCCAAGGTGCTTTCACATTATCTGGTTCTCCTGTGTGTCGGATGGGTAGGTATTATAAGCACCCGCGCCCCGACACCCCACTTTTTTTTTTTTGGAGGGGCATCTAACTCTGTCGCCCAGGCTGGAGTGCAGTGGCACGATCACAGCTCAGCTCACTGAAGCCTTGACCTCCCAGGCTCAAGGATCCTCCCACCTCAGCCTCCAGAGTAGCTGGGACTACAGGCTCGTGCCATATCGCCTGGCTAATTTTTTTTATTTTTTCAGGGATGGGGTCTCACCATGTTGACCAGGCTGGTCTTCAAGTCTTGGGCTCAAGCCATCCTCCTGCCTTGGCTTCCCCAAGTGCAGGGATTATAAGTATGAGTCACTGTGTCTGGTTCCCCTTTTTGCAGGGGAATCCAGCTTAGGAAGGTAGTTATTTGGCTCAAGTCACCTGGCTGGAAAGAAGTGGTGTTGGGATTGGCACTAAGGAGTCTGGTTTTTAGGACGGCTCTCTTCCTAGTGCTGTACGAGAGAGTTACTTTTCCCCTTACAGTCAGTAGAGCTTTTTGTATTTGTGGGAGAAAAGCATTCATCCATCAGCCTAGTTGTCCAGCAGTTCAGCCAGATCACACCAGCACTAGTGCATTGCTCACCACCCTGAAGTATACTTCAGGGCTGGGTATCAGTAAACTGGATATAATATGAATTATACAAATTAATCTTTTTGGTTGAAAGCTGCTTTTCCCCCTCCTCTACATCTGGATTCCAAAGAGAAAACCATTGAGGAAAGACTTTGAGTGTGATAAGGGTGATGGGGTCGGGGTAGTTTGGTGCTCCTTTTACTGAATTAGGATTTTTTTTTTCTATTCTCTTTCCCCGGGGTTCTCTGTACTATATTTCCTTTTTTGAAATGAATTTCACTCTGTTTGTGTTCAGAAAAATGCAGACTTACTTAGTACTTTCTCACTCCAGCATGTCACAACTGTCCCTCAGAAAATCTTTGAGTAAGGCTCCTTGTGGCTGTAGGCAGTTAATTTGTGCTCTCATTGAAACGGGAATTAAAAGAAATTAAAGAGTGTGGAAGCAGAAACTCAGCTGTATGTAAGAAAACCCAGTTCCCCCTGAGAAAGAAAAAGAGCTGGAGTCCTTTAAAAATTAACTGCCTATTTTTCTGTGGCTATTAAGCCTTATCTCTCCTCCTTTCCCTGGCATTGTGAAGACTCTGTTTCCCTAGCTGTGCAGCTGCAAGGTCACTAGACAGATAAACTCAAGTCGTAAAACATGTTTTTCCTTGAAAAGTAAGAAATGATGTAATGCATGTCTCAATTAATTGAATAACTGTCTTTGTTTCTCACTTCTGTAATATGCTTTCCCCTGCCCCATGAAATGCTTAAAAGGTAACTTAACTCTTTCTTCAGGGCTCAATCCTTTGGATGTTAATCCAACTGAGCCGGTGCACCTAAATAATAAATATCCTTCTGAATGCTCTCTGATTCCTTAAAAATCCTGCAACATCATGATTCATGGAAGTTCGAGATCTCGGTTCAGCATCCTCCACTTCCAGCCCCTCCCACCAGTTTGCATTTGCTTTGCAGTTGAAATCCAGTGAAATGCTGGCTATGACTCAGGGTGGTTCTGAGCTGCAGAGCCAGACAAAGGCAGATGCTGTCCTCAGCATGCAAACCCTGAATTGGGTTTAATTGAGGGAAAAGAAATGTGTTTGGTGCTGGGTCTGTGGCTGTCTCAGGTTGTGCAGCTGCAGGAATTTGGTCTAGAATATGTGCCCTGAGGGCTGATAAGTCAGGAGAAGTTGAGTTAGGAGAGGATGGTGCCATGTGGCCTTTTCTCTGCAAACAGCCACCAAGATTCAGCCAACACTGGCCCCTGACAATTACAACTTCAAGTTTATAGTGTCCTTGTTTTGGGGGGGCAGGGGAACTCCAGCTGTGTTGTTTTTGCTAAAATATGCTTGTTAAGAATGTAAGTAATCACTGAACGTGGTGGCCTGTGCCTGTAGTCCCAGCTACTTGAGAGGCTGAGGCAGGAGGATCGCTCCAGCTCAGGCATTCAAGGCTAGCCTGGGCAACATAGCCGGACTCTATCTTTAGCTGTGCAGTGGAACAGGCTCGGCTGCAGGCGTCGCCTCACTGGGAGCAGAGCTGAACCCAAGTGGCACCCAGAGCCTGAGCAGTTGCCGCCATGGTGATCAAATTTCTGGAAGTCATCAAGCCCTTCTATGTCATCCTGCTGGAAATTCAGAAGCCGGAGAGGAGGATTCAGTTTAAGGAGAAAGTGCTGTGGACCGCGTCACCCTCTTTATCTTCTTAGTGTGCTGCCAGATTCCCCTATTTGGTATTATGTCTTCAGATTCAGTTGACCCTTTCTATTGGATGAGAGTGATTCTAGCCTCTAACAGAGAGGCACCTTGATGGAGCTGGGGATCTGTCCCATTGTCACGTCTGGCCTTATAATGCAACTTTTGTTTGGCGCCAAGATAACTGACGTTGGTGGCACCCCAAAAGACCAAGCTCTTTTCAATGAAGCCCAAAAGTTGCTTCGCATGATCATTACTATCGGCCAGTCTATCATGTATGTGATGACAGGAATGTACAGGGACCCTTCTAAAATGGGTGCTGGAATTTAAAAAATTAATTTAAAAAACTATAATAAATGTAAACAATCACTATAAAGAAAAAATTCAGGCTGGGCACAATGGCTCACGCCTGTAATCCTAGAATTTTGGGAGGCTGAGGCAGGCGGATCACTTGAGGCCAGGAGCTTGAGACTAGCCTGGACAACATAGTGAGATCTCATCTCTACAAAAAAATTTAAAAATTAGCATGAAGGCATAGGCCTGTAGTTCCAGCTACTTGGGAGGCTGAGGTGGGAGGATCACTTGAATCCAGAAGTTTGAGGCTGTAGTGAGCTATGATCCCACCACTGCACTCCAGCCTGGGCAACAGAGCAAGAACCTGTCTATAAAAAAAGATTCAGATGATGTGAGCCTTATTAATGCATTCAACAACTATTTATTTTCTGTCTACCATATGCCAGCCACTGTTCAAAGCATTGGGGATATGGCAGTGATCAACACAGAGTTTCCGTTAGCATTGTTGACCTAAATGAAAGAGGCAGAGACACAAAATACAATTTGAAGAGTTTACTAGAGGCCAGGCAAAGTGGCTCAGGCCTGTAATCCCAGAGCTTTGGGAGGCTGAAGTGGGAGGATCGCTTGAGGTGAGAAATTCAAGACCAACCCTGGCAACAAAACAATATTGCATCTCAACAACAATGACAACAACAAATTTAAAAATTAGCTGGGCATGGTGGTGCACAACTGCAGTCCCAGCTACTTGGTGGGAGCTACTCAGCAGGAGTATTACTTGAGTCCAGGAGTTTGAGGCTGCAGTGAGCCATGACTGCACCGCTGCACTGTAGCCTGGGTGACAGAGAAAGACCCTGTCTCAAAAAGAATTTATTTGCGCCAAAGTGAGAACAGCTGCCCAGAAGACTCAGACCCCAGTATCCTTGGATATGAGCTTCATTTGGCCTTTATTATAGCAGGTTTTTAAAGTCAAAAAAGGGGGAAAGCTAGTAGACTGATACGAAGTTATCTGTCAAAAATTCTAATTGGTTTATAGAAATAACATTGACTATTGATTGCCATACACTGTTAAGCTACAGAATGTGGATTATGGTGTCTGGTATGGCATTATTAGGTTAATTTTAGTTAATTTTTAGCTACCTGTGGCAATAGCAAGCAGTTTCAAGAGACGAATACATAGTTCAAAAGTGGGGGAGTGGGTATGATTGTTTTCTCATTTTCATGCCTCTCTGGGCCCGATAATTTAAAAGAACTCTCATTCCTCAGATAAAAGCTATTTTCTTTTCTCATCAGGGAACTTACACTTTAATGAAGGGAGTAGCTAAAAACAACAGAAGTATGGAATGTGTCAAGTGGTGATAGTGCTATGAAGAAAAACACAAAAGAGAAAATATAAACCGTCTGGGCGCAGTGGCTCATGCCTGTAATCCCAGCACTCTGGGAGGCCAAGGTGGGTGGATCACTCAAGGTCAGGAGACTGAGACCAGCCTGGCCAACATAGTGAAACCCCATCTCTACTAAAAATACAAAATTAGCCAGGTGTGGTGGTGGGCACCTGTAACCCCAGCTTGGGAGGCTGAGGCAGGAGAATCGCTTGAACCTCTAAGGTGGAGATGGCAGTGAGCCAAGATGGTGCCCTCCATCTTGGTGCACTCCAGCCTGGGTGACAGAAGGAGACTCTGTCTTAAAAAAAAAAAAGAAAAGAAAATATAAACCACTCAAAATCTCATCACCAGAGATAATCATCGTAAGCATCTCGTTGTCTATTCTTCCAAACACCTCTCTTTGCCAATATACAAATATGTTTTTGTATCAACAAGCATTTTTACAGGCTGATTCATAACCTGTTTCCAGTAATATTTCTGAGATATCTTTTTATGTCAATAAACAAAAACTGATATGATTTTATTTCTAGCTTTGATTTTTTTCTATATCATGAGTCATCAAGCAATTTTTTAATACAGAAAACTTTAAACATATAGAAAAGTAGAGAGAATGGTAAACACATTTATCTCCTATAACAATTATTATTTTGCATATTTACTTTACCTTTTTTTTTGTTTATATATGTTAAACTCAATTATAGACATGATGAACAGCTTACCTGTTCTGTTTCCACCCCAACTGGGTGAGCTATAATTCAATTCAAAGGGCTGTTGGTTTTTTAAGAACAACTTTTTTTTTTTTTTTTGAGACAGGGTCTCACTCTTGTTCAGGCTGGAGTGCAGTGGCACGATCTTGGCTCATTGCAACCTCTGCCTCCCAGGCTCAGGTGACCTCCCACCTCAGCCTCACCAGTAGTTGGGACCACAGGTGCTCATCACCACACCTGGATAATTTTTTTTATTTTTTTATTTTTTATTTTTTTTGTAGAGATGGGTTTTGCCATGTTGCCCAGGCTGGTCTCAAACTCCTGAGCTCAAATGATCCACCTGTCTAGGCCTCCCAAAGTGCTGGGATTATAAGCATGTGCCACCATGCCTGGCCCAATTCTGAGGTTATTTACCCAGAGTTAGTGTCAGACTCCACAGGGCTAAGGGCTCAGTCTTTTATAGGATGCTCTCATTTCAGATATCAGCCTCACTTTGGGATGTCCCTAAGCCCTTGCACTTTTGACCAACTGGCTGTAACCTCAAGGGTTCCCACAGTCCCCACATGCTTGATAATTTGCTAGAACAACTCACAGAACTCAGGAAAGCATAATACTTATGATTAAAGTTTTATTATAAAACAAGGCCAGGAGCAGTGGTTCATGCCTGTAATCGTAGCACTTTGAGAGGCAGAGGTGGGTGGATCACTTGAGGTCAGGAGTTGGAAACTAGCTTGACTAACATGGTGAAACCCTGTCTCTACTAAAAATACAAAAAAATTAGCTGAGTGTGTTGGTGTGTAGCTGTAATCCCAGCCACTTGAGAGGCTGAAGCAGGAGAATTGCTTGAACCCAGGAGGCGGAGGTTGCAGTGAGCCAAGATCATGCCACTGCACTCCAGCCTGGGTGATGGAGAAAGACTCCATCTCAAACAACAACAACAACAACAACAACAACAACAACAACAACACATTGTTAGAGGCCCGGGAGGAAGACAGTTTCCATGCCCTCTCCTGGAATCACGGGGCATCACCCTTTCAGCACACCAATGTGTTAAAGTAGGAAGAGCCGCTGAACTTTGGTGTTCAAAGTTTTTGCTGGGGTTTCAAGGTGTAGGCATGATTGGTTAAACAATTGGCGATAAAATTGAACTCATCTTAAGCTCCTCTCTCTCCTGGAGTTCCTACCAGAGTTCCAACTTTCTAAACACATGGTTGGTCTTTCTGGTCACCAAACCCCATCCTGAAGTTATCTAGGGGTCTGCACAGTCACTTCATTACTGTAATGAAGGCATTGTGATCACTTGGAAAATTCCAAGAGCATTTGAAGCACTGTGACAGGAATGGGGGATGAAGACTTGATATATTCTTTATTGTACTACGTTGTGCCTAAATACTTTAGTATATGCAAACCCATAGTACATTGAAGGTATTGTAAGTCAAAAGTGCAGACCAGGTGCAGTGGCTCACATCTGTAATCCCAGCACATTGGGAGGCCAAAGCAAGTGGATTGCGTGAGCCCAGGAGTTTGAGACCAGCCTGGGTGACATGATGAAACCTCGTCTCTACCAAAAGTAAAAAGAAATTAGCTGGATGTGGTGGTGCATGCCTGTGGTCCCAGCCACTTGAGGGGCTGAGGCAGGAGAATCACTTGAGCCTGGGAGGTCGAGGCTGCAGTGAGCTGAGATGGCGCTCCTTTACTCCAGGCTGGGTGACAGAGTGAGACCGTATCTCACACACAAAGTGCATTTTCCTCTTTTTTTCTTTTTCTCTCTCTCTCTTTTTCTTTCTTTCTTTTACAGATGGGGTCTCCTGGAGTGCAGTGGTGCGATCTCAACTCACTGCAGCCTCGACCTCCCTAGCTCAAGTGATTCTTCTGCCTCAGCCCCCACAAGCAGCTGTACTGTATATATATCACTTTTGCACCACTGTAAAGTCAAAAAATCGTGTCGGGGACTGTCTGCACCTCTAAATAAGTAAGGACATTTTCCTTTATAGCCACAATGTCATTACCATATGTAACAAAGTTAATGAGAGTTCTTTCTGCTTGATTTTCAATGGCTGCCTACTATCCAATGCATGCATATATCCTAAAGTTCTTGATGGGCATCAAGATGCCTATTGATGGACATTGAGGATATTTCTACTTTTTCATTAGGGGAAACCACACTAGGATGAACATTCTTATGCATACATCTTTTTATCCTGTAAGTATCCCGTGTTACTACCTGAGAAAATTGTGACTGCTTGTTTTCCTGGCAGGGAGCTGTGAAATCCAATTCAAAGGCATTGTCTTAAAAAAATTTTTTTTTCTTCTCTTTTTTTTCACATCAGGCAGGTAATGTGCAGATGTAGTAACAAGGTTGGAGGGAGGTACATCTCACACATGCACGTGAAACTCCAATCATCATGCTTATCAACTACAAAAGAATCAAGGTATTGTCTTTCAGTGAAGCACAGCATATCCCTGTCCCTGGTACAGTCAGCATGGCTTTGCCTGAACTTTTGCTATAATCTGTGTACCAAAGAAATCTGATGTTATCGTATTCTTTTGGGCAAGGATGAGGGTCTTCTACTAACTCTCCAAGGCAAGTGGGCATAATGACAGATGCTATGTACTGAGTTGTGTCCCCCCAAAGTTCATGTTGATGCCCTAGCCCCCAATGTGACTGTATCCAGACATAGTGTCTTTAGGAGGTAATTAAGGTCACATGAGGTCATAAGGTAGAGCCCTAATCCGAGAGGGCTGTGGCCTTACAAGAAGAGGAGCAAGAGGCTGGGCGCGGTGGCTCAAGCCTGTAATCCCAGCACTTTGGGAGGCCGAGACAGGCAGATCACGAGGTCAGGAGATCGAGACCATCCTGGCTAACACGGTGAAACCCCGTCTCTACTAAGAAATACAAAAAACTAGCCCAGTGAGGTGGCGGGCGCCTGTAGTCCCAGCTACTCCGGAGGCTGAGGCAGGAGAACGGCGTGAACCCGGGAGGCGGAGCTTGCAGTGAGCTGAGATCAGGCCACTGCACTCCAGCCTGGGCGACAGAGCGAGACTCTGCCTCAAAAAAAAAAAAAAAAAAAAAAAAAAGGAGAGGAGCAAGAAAGTGGTGATCTGCAAGCCAGGAAGAGGGCCCTCTCCAGAACCTGATCAGGCTGGTACCCTGATCTTGACCTTCCAGCTTCCAAAACTGTGAGAAAATAAATATCCCTTCTTCAAGCTGGTGTTTTGTTATGGTAGGTCGAGCTAAGATTTTGATTAAGTTTGACTTCAAAATTCTTGGTGGAAGTGACAGAAACTTAATTTGAATTAGCTTAGGAAAAAAAGAATATTTCTTCAAAGAACTCTAGGAAAGAAAACAATGGGTATTAGAGCAAAACCACTGGCCTCTGCCACACTGCCTTTGCAATTTCTCCCCAAAGTGCAGTGTGGCTCACTTTACCCTGAGGTTGGAGAGTGATGGGGGGAGAGGGGTGGGGTGGGTGTCAAGAGGCTAGAAAAGAATTAAGGAGGCCTCTGTGGGGCCACAACCTATGCTTATTATTGTAACCTGAGGTTCACCACAAATCATGGGTGCCGTCTCATGGCAGATCAAAGCTTTTTTTTTGGTGGGGGGGTAGGGGGTACAGAATCTTGCTCTGTTGCCCAGTCTGGAGTATAGTGGTATGATCTTGGCTCACTGCAACCTCCGCCTCCCGGGTTCAAGTGATTCTCCTGCCTCAGCCTCCTGAGTAGCTGGGATTATGGGTGCACGCCACCATGCCTGGCTAATTTTTGTATTTTTAGTAGAGATGGGGTTTTGCCATGTTGACCAGGCTGCTCTTGAACTCCTGACCTCAGGTGATCCACTCACCTCAGCCTCCCAAAGTGCTGGGATTACAGGCGTGAGCTACTGTGCCTGGCCAGATCAAAGCTTTCACGGAAGGCTTCATGGTATTGCCTGTAGAGAACTGGAGTGCTTGAGGTACAGCCCTCAATCTTTGGATAATCTCACCCCGAGTCAGTAAAAGAAACAGTCATTACATCTTTCCTTCTTTCCTTCAGAGAATCCATATTTAGCTTGCTTGCAGAAGGAAGGAGTGGGTTTGGTCTCATTAAACTTTGCATTAGAGTCCAGTTTTCCTAGGGTTACCATTGTGCCTAATGACAAAAGTTATAGGGCTTTTGGTATTTTAAATATTCCATGTATTTCTAATATTTTATTTCAAATATATTATTCTAACAATATTTGACATCTCTGGTGCATTTATTTGGTGCTTAAAGATGCTCATCTCAATCACTCCTTTGTCTTTAGCCACGAATTAGAAACTGACAACTTTCAAATCTGGATTTTCAACCCACCCCCTGGGCTTCAGTCCCACACACGCTACAGCCTGCTGGTCTTGGCTGTCTGTTAAGTGCCTCAATATTCAACATGGCTAAGATTAAACTCATCTGCATCCTCATATCCTTTTCTGTTTCCATAAAAACCATTTCTTCCTTTAGGTTCCATATCTCAAAAGCCTGGGTTCTCTTCCCTCTTGTCACACCTTGCAGCTCAAATAATCACCATATCAAGATTCTTCCTCCTAAGTTCCTAAATACCTCTCTATCTCCATGCCCACCGCCAACACTTTACTCCAGGCTACCATCACTCCTTACCAAGATTATTACAATAATTTCTTATTTCTGTTCTTGCCACCTTCCCTGACCAAGCCATTTCATGTTAAACTAGACTGTGTGTGTGTTTTTTTTAAGACTAAGGAACTAAGAAACACACCACTTAAGACATTTGCTAAGCACCCACTATGTATCAGGTAATGGCATGAGGTCATCAAGCTGGGTTAAACACTGTTTAGCTTCATTTCTTACTCCTACCCAACGCCAACTCTATCCTTCAGCTAGTTTCAGTCTTCAGAACATAATTTTTTCCTTTGCCTCCAGGCTTTCACACTGTTGCCTCTGCCTACAATACTAAACCCTTTGCCTAATTGCTTCCTATTTATCTATCAGTCTGGTCTCAGTTTAGACATACTTTCTCCAGATGGTGTTCCCAATCTCACTACTCTGGGTTAGGTATCACTTCTATTTTTTTACTCTTTTCTCCAACTGTTAGCTAAATATCCATGTGGTGTTTTAATAATTCCTAACCATAGAACTTTTAAAAATAAGTTTTATTGAAATATAGTTCACATTGCCATAAAATTCATGCTTTTAAAACATATAAGTCAATGGTTTTTAGTATATTCATGTGGTTTTTCTGAACATCACCACTAATTCCAGAGTATTTATTTCCATCAATACCAAAAAAAAAAAAAACCCAAAACACCCAAAACAGAAAACCAACCCTAAGGATCAGCAGTCTCTCCCTACTCATCCTTCTCATGGAAACGACCAATCTGCTTTCTATATTTAGAACTTTACTTACTCTGAACATTTTATGTCAGTGGAATCATGTAATTAATGTGCTTTTTGTGTCTGGCCACTTTCACTTAGCATAATATTTCAAGTTTATCTACATTGTAGCATCTATCAGTACTTCATTCCTTTTAAGGGTCAAATAACATTTCATTGTATGGATATAGCACACTTTGTTTATCCATGTATCAAATGACAGATATTGGGGCTGTTTCTGCTGTCTATTATGAATAATGCTGCTATGAATATGCATGTGGAAGTGTTTATATGCACACACGTTTTCATTTCTCTTGAGTATATACCTAAGTGTAGAACTGCTGGTTCATATGATAATTCTATGTTTAACATTTTTTGAAGAGCTGCCAAACTGTTTTTCAACATGGCTGCACCATGATACAATCCCATGAATAGTGTATGAGAGTTCTGATTTTTCCACATTCTCACCAGCACTTAACATTTTTTTGTTTTAGTTATTCTAGTGGGTGTGAAGTTGTATCTCATTGCAGTTTTGATTTGTATTTCCCTGATGGCTAATGATGAGCATTTTTTCATGTGCATTTGTGTATCTTCTTTGAAGAAATGTCTATTCAAATTAATTGCCCATTTAAAGAACTGAGCTGTCTGAGGCCAGGCGTGGTGGCTCATGCCTGTAATCCCAGCACTTTGGAAGGCTGAGGCGGGTGGATCACTCGAGGTCAGGAGTTCAAGACCAGCCTGGCCAACATGGTGAAGCCCTGTCTCTACTAAAAACACAAAAATCAGCTGGGCATGGTTGTGGGCACCTGTAATCCCAGCTACATGGTAGGCTGAGGCACGAGAATCGCTTGAACCCAGGAGGTGGAGGTTTCAGTGAGCTGAGATTGTGCCATTGTACTCTAGCCTGGGCAACAGAGCGAGACTCCATCTCAAAACAAAAAAGTAAAACACACACACACACACAAAACCCCAAAAACTGAGTTGTCTTTTCATTGCTGAATTGTAAGAGTTTTTATATACTCTGGATACTAATCAGTTATCAGATACGTGATTTGCACATTCCCTTCTGTGTTGTGGACTGTCACTTCACTTTCTTGATAGTATCCTTTGATAAACACAAAAAAATTTGTTTTGAGATATGGTCTCACTGTTTCCCAGGCTGGAGTGCAGTGGCACAATCTCTGCTCACTACAACCCCCACCTCCTGGGCTAAAGCAATACTCCCACCTCAGCCTCTTGAGTAGCTGGGATTAGAGGCACCCACCACCATGCCCCGCTTATTTTTTTGTATTTTTTTGTTGAGACAGAGTCTCATTTCATTACCCAGACTGGTCTTGAACTCTTGGCCTCAAGTAATCCTCTTGCCTCGGCCTCCCAAAATGCTGGGATTACAGTTGTGAGCCACCAAGCCCAGCACTGAATCTTTTTTTAATGAATGAATGGATTGGGTAACTAAAATATCAAGTTTCTTTTCTCTATCTAAAATTATATCAACTCTGTGCAGTAACAGTGTTTTCATCATGTTGCTGGCAGTTAAAAATTCCTTGAGGAACAAATCAGAAGCAAACAGCAAACGAACACACGAGATGATAGGGATTGTGTGATTTAACAGGTTTTGGAGCAACACTGATCTGGATTCAAATCCTAACTTTAAGAACTGTATCCCTGGGCAAATTACATTACTATTTCTCTTTCTTTAAAATGGTTTTTTTGGTTTGTTTTTTTAAGTGCCAGGTGTTTATTTCCCTCACATGTGGGGTGGCTCACATATACGACACACACAGGCGTTGGCCCCGTGGGAGAGGGCAGCACCCCTGGCTTCTGAGGGGAGGATCTTGGCCTCACAGTGTAAAAAGGGAGAGGACGGTTTCTCTCTCCTCCCCTCACTAGGGCCTAGGGAAACCAGGAGCAAATTCCACGACTTTCACCTCTCAACCAAGGAGAAGCCACCTTGGTGACATTTAGTTCCAACCATCACAGTAAGTGGAGAAGGGATTGGCCTGGTCTTTCAACCATTACAGGGTGAAGGTATACATAGTAAAGGAAGATACAGTTTGGATGAGGCCACAATAGGGGGCAGATGACACCATCAGAAGCATATGCAGGGGAGGGGCAGTCACTCGGCTTCTGGGCTGCTTAGTTCCCAGATTGGCAGGAAGAGTAGGGAAGACGGATGGGGCTCATTGTTTGGCATTGATGATGTCCACGAATTCGGGCTTGAGGGAAACACCACTCATGAGGAAGCCACCCATGTGAGGCTGCCTGGCCAGCTCCTTGCAGGTTGCCCTGGTCACAGAGCCTCCATAAATGATACCAGTGCTCTGAGCCACTGCATCAGAGACGTTGGACTTAAGCCATCCTCGGAGCTTCTTGTGTACCTCCTGGGCCTGTTGGGGTGTTGCAGTCTTGCCGGTACCAGTGGCCCACACGGGCTCATAGGCCAAGGTGACCTTGCTCCAGTCCTTCACATTATCTGCAATGACCTTTGTCTGTTCAAAAACAACCTTCTCACGGATGCCAGCTTCCCTTTCACCTAGCTTCTCCCCAGTGCAGGTGATTACTCCGAGTCCCTCTGCCAGAACATGGGCCACTTTCTGCCCAATCAGCTCATCTGACTCCCCAAAGACATGCCTTCTGAGTGCCCCAGGACCACACCACCTATGTGACTCCTAAGTCTTTGACCATGCCAGGGCTGATTTCCCCAGTAAAGGCCCCATTAGCCACTTTGCAGCAGTTCTGCGCAGCCACAGCAATCTTGGGATCTAGCGTCTGCCGGGCCAAATCGATACAGGCAGTGGGGAGAGCACAAATCACTTCGGTATGGGCAGGCACAGTGGCCGCGTTCTGAGTGCCAATGAGCTCCCCCAGACACTTCTTCCGCCCGTTATCTTCCAGTTCCTCTCCACGAAGAACTTCCTGGAGGGCGCCATGGCGCCGGAGCTGAGGTGCCGTAGGTCAGTGTCAGCGCCTAAAACGGGTTTTAATAATACTTGGCAAGGTTGTTAGGCGGATTAAATGAGCTCTTGTAACTACAGTGTTTTACACATTGTGAGCATTTATCAAATAGCAGTTATTTACTAGTGCAAAGGACTAGCAGCAATGTTCATATTAATATACTGTTAACCTTTTGTCCCCAATTTCTCCAGAGTACAGTTTCCAAGATTTCTGTTTTCTTTTGTGAACTGTTAGACCACTGGTATTGGATTCGGACAGAAAGGCATTCACAAAAATACGGTTCAATGTGAGAATAATCCTAAAGATGTATGCAAAACACTCTGGAGTTAGAGCACCAGGAGCTGTAAGCGGAATGAAAGACCTCTTTGGGGCTTAAGAACTAAATAAAGGGGAGCTGACAGAGATTCTAGGCATTTTGGATTTATCTCAATGTGGCACATATTTCAGGTTTGTAAAATAGTTCAGTTGACTACGTGTCTGTCTCCTCCACTAGAGCCAGCGTAGGCACCATGTCTTAAGTCATTTTGGATCTCCAGTACTGTGGCCACTACAGGGAGAGTTGAATTGACGCGCCTTGATCACCAGGGCAGAAAAGGATTCTCTGGAGAGGGATAGGGAAGTCGGAAGGGGGAGGAAAAACCTGGATCCATTTCCAAGGAGCTGAAGGCAGCTTAGATATGGGACACATCTCGGTGCTAAAGCCCCAAGCTGGAAGCGAGAAACCGAGAGAACAACACCGGCTCGTCTTCCCGGCTCCTGGCCCGGTAGGGCCACTTCCGGGAGGGGGCGGGGAGACAAGAGGAGGCGTGCCGGGAAGGAGGCCGTTTGTAGTGTACCAGGCGGAAGTGTGCCAAAGGTATCGGTGCTGTCGCTTCCGGTCCGGGTAAACGCACCTTAGGTACACGCTGGTGTGTGGCGTGCGAAGATAGGCGTCTGAAGGCAAGTCAGCGAGTGAAGACGGGAGCGCCAGAATCTGTGGACTCAGAAGTCTGGGGTCTAGTGGAAAAACCGGAAAAAAGGCCAGGAACCTGAATACGACCTAATAGCTGTTTCCGAGGGGGCAACTTCCACGGGGAACCTTCTGCCCTGGTAACGGCCAAAGAGGAGGAGATGGCGCCAGTCAGGGAGCGGCCGTGGCCCAGACAGTGAGGAAGCGCGAAGGCGGAGCAACCGTGGAAGCCTCGGGAGAAGAATCAGAGCCGTCACTACCGCCACTGCCGCCACCACCATGGAAGGAGCAAAGCCGACATTGCAGCTTGTGTACCAGGCAGTGCAGGCGCTTTACCACGACCCAGATCCCAGCGGAAAGGAGCGCGCCTCGTTTTGGCTTGGGGAGCTGCAGCGTTCGGTGAGGGGCCCAGAGAGGCAGTTCTGTGCCGCGGGGCCGGGGCGGGGTGGAACCTAGGCTCCAGGGGAGAACCTGAGCCCGGCGGTTGACCTCGTGAGGTCCTCCTTGGGGAGGAGCTGCTGTCGTGGGGTGGGGCTGCGAAGCTACATCTTTGCCGCTTTTGGGAAACTAGTCGCACCTGATCGGTCGCGAACTGGCCCTTTCCCCACCCGGTGGAATCTGATTTGTAGGTCTTATACTTTTCGATTGTGGCATCGATCTAGTCTTGTTTAAGTTCTGTCTTTGCCGTTGCTTCTTGGGCCGTGCTTTTCCGTTTTGTCTTCCTCCCACCAAATCCAACCCCAGTGTTTCTCCACCTTCCGCTTAAGAATGGTTTATTGGTCTCCTCTCCGTGTCCAAGACTTGCATCCGGCAATTTCCTCCCAGTCGTAGCCTTATGCCTCACTCTTTTTGCCTGTTTTCACTCCAGTTTGAGTCTGTTCTTCTCGAAACTTCTCAGGTTTCTAGATTCTTACTCGTGCGAGTTTTCCCCTTGCTTTGGAATGGCAACATAATATGAAGAAAAAATATTAATTCTGCGTTCAGAAAATCTTTGGAGTTCTAATTTTATTTCATATTAATCCTCTAACCTTGTTATTTCTCTGGCTTTTAGATTTTTTTATTTCTAAAATGGGTATCACTGCTGCTTTGATTATTCCATATAAAACTGTATGTGCATCCAGTGAGATATTTAATTGTAGCTTATATCTATTGTATTTCTGCATTCGTTGATTCATGTTTTATGCTTCCTTCCCTAATTTTCACACCTTTGCTGTGCTTCATTTCTGTGTGAGTGTGTATTCTTGGTGATCTGGCTGACTTAGGTCCTAATGTAGTATGCACTTTAAAAATTAAGTACTTTGAAAACAACTAAAGAAGCTTTTTTACAGGCTGACAAAATACTCACCTTTGCCTTTATTTTTGCATTTTATACTAACAAGCATATTTTTTTGCCCCTCTTCCCTTTAACTCATAACTGATACTTAAAGGTGCTCTGCCTTATTAAATCAGCTCCTAGACTGCAAGTTCATGATATTTAAAAATTTGCAACTTTGACTTTTTAAAAATCTGGTCTTGGTATGGAGCAACTTTGCCTTTTTTTTTTTTTTTTTTTTTTTTTTTTTTTGAGACAGAGTCTCGCTCTGTCGCCCAGACTGGAGTGCAGTGGTGCGATCTCAGCTCACTGCAACCTTCTCCTCCTGGGTTCAAGCGATTCTCCTACTTCAGCCTCCCGAGTGGCTGGGATTACAGGTGCCCGCCACGATGCCCGACTAATTTTTTTTTTTTTTTTGAGACAGAGTCTGGCTTTGTCACCCAGGCTGTAGTGCAGTGGTGTGATCTCGGCTCACTGCAACCTCCTCCTCCCAGATTCAGGTGATTCTCCTGTCTCAGCCTCCCGAGTAGTTGGAATTACAGGCGCACGCCACCACGCCTAGCTAATTTTTGTATTTTTTAGTAGAGACAGGGTTTCACCATGTTGGCCAGGCTGGTCTCGAACTCCTGACCTCAGGTGATCTGCCCACCTCGGCCTCCCAAAGTGCTGGCACTAGAGGTGTGAGCCACCGCGCCTGGCTGCAACTTTGCCTTTGAATATTAAACTTAAAAAATTGGTGCCCAAGTCCTCGTTAGAAAATAAAGGAATACGACTCACTGTAGGCTACACAAGAAAATCATTCACATATGGTCTCATTTAGTGTTTCTGTGATCTCTGGAGAGTCACAATTCCCTGATCTTCGTTTAGTTTTCTAAAGTATAAATAGGAGAAATGCTACACTTCACTGCAAAAGTCCTATCTTTCTAATTAAACCTGCTTGTTGTGTGTATTTTAAATCAATATTTGAGTGCTTACCATGTGCCAGCAACTATGCTGGGTGTTTGGATTTGGAAATGAACTAGAAAAAAATCTCTGCTTATCACAGAAGGTGGTTGTGATTAAATGAGTTAATATTCTACGAAGAGCTTAGAAAAGTTCTTGGAACATAGAGATTAAAATGTTAGCAATTGTTATTTATATATTAGTCACTTTTCTCTCCTTACTTTCCACTACTCTATTACAACCTTACATCATCTTCACAGATGGGATTTCCCATTGGCCAAACCCAGCCGGAAGCCAGGCGACACAGTGACCTATTGGTAAAGTCTATACAGGTCAGCCTATTGGAGCAGAAAACATGACAGAAGAGGGTGGAAAAGTGGATCTGGAAAATATCCAGCAGTCACACATCATGTTTAGGCAACTTCAGCATCTGGATTGACAGTTCAGCTAACATTTTGGCCTTTTGATTCCTTTACCTCTTCATTCTCTTCAGTCACCTGGTCACACAATCACACCCTGGATCTTGTCTTTACTAAAAAGCCACCACCCAGGCTGTCATGACTGTAATCCCAACACTTTGGGAGGCTGAGGCAGGCGGATCGC